>NW_006786304.1:1275603-1275882 GCF_000442215.2 Lipotes vexillifer | reverse complement strand
TCTCCCGGCTATAAAGCGTGGCCGCCTCCCGCGGCGCCCGGGAAGGCTGGGACCCTGGGCTGTCGGACGGACGGGCGCCGGTCGGAGCTCAGGCCGTGCAGGCTGAGAGATCCGAAGCGCTTGGTTCCCCCCCGGGCCGGAGCGGGGGCGGGTGGGGGCGCAGGCCCGGGGGATGCTGGGCTCGGTGAAGATGGAGGCCCATGACCTGGCCGAGTGGAGCTACTACCCGGAGGCGGGCGAGGTGTGTCCTCGGGGATGGCGGAGCGGGAAGCGGGGGGG
>NW_006786304.1:1272974-1275593 GCF_000442215.2 Lipotes vexillifer | reverse complement strand
GGGGGGGTGGGGGGGGGGGGGGGGGGGGGGGGGGGGGGGGGGGGGGGGGGGCAGGAATCAGGGTGCGGGCCTAAATGGGGGCAAGGACTGGGGTGTGGACTCAAGTGGGGGCCCCAAATAGAATTGGGGAGCGGAGGAACTAGAGACACGGAGACCAGGTGTAGGAGGCAGGGACGGGGGACAATGCATGGGAGCGCGGTTTAGGCAGGCTAGTCAGAGTGAGGGCTTAAACGGGAGTCAGAAAGATTTAGGCAAGGGTCAGGTCATAGCTTAAATGTGAGGGCTGGGTGTCAGGGACCCAAAGTACAAGGAATTAAAATTAACAGACCAAAGATGAGACTCAGAACTCCGGGATACGGACGGAGCTGGGGGATTAGGAAATGGGGTTCAAACCTGGGGAAAGTATAAGGGACTAAGTGATGGGAGAGGGAGGTCACCATTAAGGGAAATCTGAGCTGGGAGCTCAGGGTTAGAAATCAGTGTAAAAGATGGGGGTCTGGGGTAGAAATAAGAATTGGGGTTCTGGGATAAGGATTGGGGCTGCGACTACGTCAAAGTCAGAAAGGGGCTTGGTGCTCGGGTATAAGAGATGAAGGTGCTCAGAGATGAAGCTTGGTCTGGGGAGTGTGAAATAACAGGTGATTTAAGAGTTGGGGCTCGGATAGATAGGGGTCAGAGTCGGGATCCTGAGATCAGGGCATGTCGGCAACAGCATTGGCAGTGGAGGGGTCGGTCTCCACCCCTGCCCCCCCCATCCCTACTAATGACCCTCACCCCTCCCAGCTGAACTTCAGTGGTTTAATTGTTATCAGAGACCCTCAGCAGGGATTCTCCTTGTTGGAGTCTGGAGGGTTTCAGATTTCGCACCCCCCATCCCCGCCCCCACTCCACCTTCCAGCAATCTCCACTAATTGCTAATGTTCTCACCAGTCCCATCTCAGACAAGATTTCCCTGGAGTAGGGGGCAGGGATGTATCTTAATTCGCTCACCCTAGCCGCTGGGAAGTCCCTCCCCAGGTCTAACTCCCATTCCTGTTGCTGCAAGGACTCCTCCTGAGCATGCTCTCTGCCTAGTCAACATTGTGAGTGGAGGGGTCCTAGTCAGAGGGTTATGGGGGTCTGGATACCTGGGTTTCTGATGGAAGGGGACTGTGGTCTTGAGGTGGGGTATGGGACTGGAATGGTTGAGTTCTCCAAAGAGACAAAGATCTGGGGTTTACAGGGGCCCCAGAGCGCCTGAGTCCTGGGTCTGGGGTTTGAAGCTGTAGGGTGAGACTCCTGAATACCCAGGCCTGCGGGGCTTGGCAAGGTGCCCAGGAGGGGCCAGTCCTGGGGCTGTGGAGGTGTGAGGTGCACGTGGGGTGGTGCAGAGAAGGGATTGGGAGTGTTGAGAGGTGGAGCCTGGGCAGCTGGAGATGTCAGTTATATGGTGGGGAAGGCAGAGACCAGGTTGGAGGTGGAGACTCCCAGGTATTGGGGGATCCCAGCTGAAGCCCCCACATAGTTCAGAGTCTGGGGACCTGATTTAAGGGTACCAACTACAAATCAGTGTTTTGGAGGCATATCTTAAGAAGTAAATTGCAGGGGTCTAGGCTGAAGGAGTCATTATTTGGGGCAAAACCTGACGTTTAGTAGGGGACAATTTGTGTGGAAATTGTCTCTGAAATTGAGGGACAGTCAGAGATAGTCAGCATTTGGGTGCATATTTTGGAAGAGTTGACATGTACGGGGCTGGAAATGGACATACTGTGTGAGGGTCTCCTCAGCTTTCCCATCAACCGAACCACCTCCTCCCCCTGGGTCAGAACAATGTGGGGAGAAACATCTGTACTCACTCAGCAACTGAGAACTGAAGGGGCCCCCAAACTGCCTCTTGCCCACCACACCCACCCTCCTGCTGGGGTGATGTTGACCTCCCCAGGCTGGCTCCCTGTCTGGAAGGAAACTGGAAAGTTATTGCCCCAAGGCATCCCCACTGGCCTCTGGTTCTCACAGATCAGCTGGTCCAACTGCTCCCCAGTTTTAGAGGTGGAAAGCCTAAAGCCTCTTGGCGTGCTGGGGGAGCCGCTTGAGGTCCTAGGCTGGGACCAGGGTTAGAAAGGAGCTTGTAGCTTCACACTGCCCCCTGCTCCCTGTCACACCCTCCTCCAGAGACAATAAGGAAATGAAAGGGGAGAAATTCCAGCCTCCTGGGGTGGGCGTGCAGGTCCCCTGAGGGCTTCCCCCCCAATCTCAGCCCCGCCCTCACTGGGGAGATCCGGTTCAGACCCGGACACCGGGGGTTCATCCCAGCCCCAGGCATGTGAAAGCCTAGGGTGGATTAGGGCAGCTGGAGTGCTTGAGGCCAGACCTCAGGGAGGACTTCCGGGTGGATGGGGCGCCTGAAGAGAAGGGCTCTGGGGTCCCAGTCTGTCTTCCTCTGTGATACAGGAGAGTCTGACTGAGTTGGAGAAATGTAGGGGGTTGTAGAGGGATTTAGGACCTCTCTGTGGATCCCCCTGAGTCCATCACTTTCTCCCCTCTCTCTGAAGGACCCTCTTCCCTTACTCTTAGGGAGGGGCGAGAACCAGCCAACCCGGGGGCGGGGTGGGGGGGTGGGGGGGAGACCAGTGTGTGGGG
>NW_006786304.1:1270520-1272964 GCF_000442215.2 Lipotes vexillifer | reverse complement strand
GGGGTGGGGGGGGGGGGGGGAGACCAGTGTGTGGGGGAGGGGAGTAGCTGTGGCTCCAATTTCAGTGTGAGACTCCTGGGGAGATGGTGGTGCTGAAGCAAGGGGCAGAGAGATGCAAAGACGTGCTGAAGGGGAAAGAAAGAACAGGGTGGGAGAGGAGTGGGGTAGAGAGAGACAGAGAGAGAGAGTGCCGAGGCAGGGAGAAAAAGATGTGAGAGATGAGGGGGGGACAGAGGGAGAGAGAGATGGGGTATGGGAGAGTCACAAGGAAAGAAAGGCAGAGGAGGGGGAGATGAAAGAGAGAAAGACAAGGAGAGAGACAGGGAGAGAGAAAGGGAGAGAGCGTGGGGAGGGGGTGAGGGAAGGAGTATAGAGGTACTGAGACAGGGAAGGAGATGCACAGATACACACAGAGCCACAGGGAGATTCAGAGACATAGGAGAAAAGAACTACCTGGACAGTCATGTGAAAGAGAGAGGGGAGAGTTTCTCTACTAGAACGCAGACCTGGGTTGCTCACCACCTGCCCCTGACTCCCTGAGTGACCCTGGCATTTCCCTTTTCTCTCTGGACCTTTGGATGTGCAGACACTTAAGTGACAAGGGAATGAGATGGGACACACTGATTCATAGCAGAGGTGGCTACCACCAGAGCTATAGCACCCCCCCCCCAGCGCCATGAGACCACCCTCCCTCAGGGGGAGGGAGCGGGGCAGACAGGCAGATGGAAGATTGACAGAGAAAGGATGGAAGACAGGGGATGAAAGGGGTAAATGCACACAGAAAGAGAAATCACCATCCACCATGCTTCCTATTTTCCTTGCTTATCTTGTTCACTTCCTGCCAGACTGACAGCTCCCTGAGGGCAGGCATTTCAGTCTGTCTTGGTCACTGGTTTTCTAGCTTGATCTAGGACACCGATCTGGAGCCAGACTGCCTGGATTCAGAATCCCCGTTCTTTCCCTTCCTTGTTGTGTGACCCCTGGACAACCTCTCTGATCCTCAGCTTGCTCAGCTGTAAAATGGGCATGATAGTGCCTCCCCCATAGTGTGGCTGTAAAGATGAAAGCAGACCTTTGCTGTGAAGTGCCTGGAGCAGTGCCGGCACAGAGTAGGCCAAGAAATATTGAACAATTGAGAGACTATATAGTTACTTACAAAGACATAGCAATGTCTACTGTATTTCACTGAGCTAAGAGGCACATTTTCTCCCCATTTGAACATATCTGAAAATGGAATGGGTTTTACAGTCAATGGTGTCTAGGGATTATAACTGACAGTGTTTTTTTCCATTCTTATTGATAAAATAATACTGCTGCTTACGAAGTGATGTCTTAGATTTGATGATATATAATAAACAGACGACATATATTAGGTAGAAATATGTGAGTTCTGATTTTCAAATGCTTTTGATCTATAAAAACTGTAACTGTATAACCTAAAAGATGATGGCTAGATGGACAGAGAGTATACATATAAGGACTTCCCTGGCAGTCCAGTGGTTAAGACTTTGCCTTCCAATGCAGGGGGTGCAGGTTCGATCCCTGGCGGGGAAGCTGAGATCACACATGCCTCGCAACCAAAAGACCAAAACATAAAACAGAAGCAATGTTGTAAGAAATTCCATAAAGACTGTAAAAAAAAAAGTACACATCAAAAAAAAAGTACACATCAAAAAAAAATACACATATAGATTCCATTATTAGATAAATCAGCAGTTCTTGATTTTTTTTTTTTTTTTTTTGTCTCAGGACCTCTTTACACTCTTAAAGTTATTATTTTGCCTGTGTTGGGTCTTCGTTGCTGCGCGCGGGCTTTTTCTAGTTGCGGCGAGCAGGGGCTACTCTTTGTTGCGGCGCGTGGGCTTCTCATTGCGGTGGCTTCTTTTGTTGCGGAGCACGGGCTTCAGTAGTTGTGCACAGGCTTCAGTAGTTGCGGCGCATGGGCTCAGTAGTTGTGGCTCGCGACCTCTAGAGCGCAGGCTCAGTAGTTGTGGCGCGTGAGCTTAGCTGCTCTGTGGCACGTGGGATCTTCCCAGACCAGGGCTCGAACCCGTGTCCCCTGCACTGGCAGGCAGATTCTTAACCACTGCACCACCAGGGAAGTCCACACTCTTAAAATTATTGAGGACCCCAAACAGTTTTTATTGATCGGGGTTATATTGATTGTTAACAGCATTCAAAGTTAAAACTAAGGCGTTTTAAAAATAGGCATTAATTCATTTTAAAATAGCAACAATGTGTTAGTATAAGCAATGTATTTTTATTAAAATAACTATTTCAAAACATTTAGTGAGAGGAATGGCACAGTTACATTTTTGCAGATCTCTTTAGTGTCTGGTTCAGTAGAAGACAGCTGCATTTTCCTAGCTGCTTCTAGGTTTGGTCTATTGCAATATCACCTGTCATGTGGCCTCTGGAAAACTACTGTACGCTCATGAGGGAAA
>NW_006786304.1:1266772-1270510 GCF_000442215.2 Lipotes vexillifer | reverse complement strand
AAGAGAGTGAAAAAGGCTAGTCATATCTTATATCTTTCATTGTATGAAAATAGTTTTGACCTCATGGATACCCTAAAAAAGTCTCGGAGACTCCCCAGGGTGTCCTGGACCACGCTTTGAGAACCACTTAAAGCGTGAGCTTCAGTATATGGGAGCGTGGGGGGATGGGGTCAGGGAGGGGGGTGCACGAGGAGGGGGGAAAGAGAGAGACTTCAACAGACAGCTGTTTACAGAGGAGGCAAGACAGACAGATGGACACACAATGGGTCCAGTGACCCTTTGCTTACCAACAGAGTAGAGACTCACCACCCGCCGTTTCTCTTTCTTTCCCGATAGGTCTACTCTCCGGTGACCCCAGTACCCACCATGGCCCCCCTCAACTCCTACATGACCCTGAACCCTCTGAGCTCTCCCTACCCCCCGGGGGGACTCCCTGCCTCCCCACTGCCCACTGGACCCCTGGCACCCCCAACGCCCACAGCACCCCTGGGGCCCACCTTCCCAGGCCTGGGTGCCAGCAGTGGTGGTGGCAGCAGCTCAGGGTATGGGGGCCCGGGACCGGGGCTGGTGCATGGGAAGGAGATGCCGAAAGGGTACCGGCGGCCCTTGGCACACGCCAAGCCGCCATATTCCTACATCTCGCTCATCACCATGGCCATCCAGCAGGCGCCGGGCAAGATGCTGACCCTGAGCGAGATCTACCAGTGGATCATGGACCTCTTCCCCTACTACCGGGAGAACCAGCAGCGCTGGCAGAACTCCATCCGCCACTCGCTGTCTTTCAACGACTGCTTCGTCAAGGTGGCGCGCTCCCCGGACAAGCCGGGCAAGGGTTCCTACTGGGCCCTGCACCCCAGCTCAGGTAACATGTTTGAGAATGGCTGCTACCTGCGCCGCCAGAAGCGCTTCAAGCTGGAGGAGAAGGTGAAGAAAGGGGGCAGCGGGACCTCTGCCTCCAGGAACAGTGCGGGGTCAGCCTCCTCGACCACCACCCCCGCTGCCACAGTCGCCTCTCCGCCACAGGCCCAGCCTCCAGCCCCCGAACCTGAGGCCCAGGGTGGGGAAGATGTGGGGACTCTGGACTGTGGCTCACCCCCTTCCTCCACGCCCTATTTCACTGGCCTGGAGCTCCCAGGGGAGCTGAAGCTGGATGCACCCTACAACTTCAACCACCCTTTCTCCATCAACAACCTGATGTCGGAACAGACACCAGCACCTCCCAAACTGGACGTGGGATTTGGGGGCTACGGGGCGGAGGGTGGGGAGCCTGGGATCTACTACCAGGGCCTCTATTCCCGCTCTCTGCTTAACGCGTCCTAGCAGGGGGGTGGGAGCGTGGTGGGTGGGGTATGGCTGTAGCTCACACCATCAGGCTCTTGGGGCCTGATCCTCCTGGGGACACTTTGCTTGTCCTGTCAGTTAACATCTTGGCTGGTCTGTTACTCACTGTGGTGACTGCCATCTCTGTGGGCATCATGTTGACCCACTGGCTACTGTGATAACTGCCATTGACATCTTGGCGGGCCCATTGAGTACTGTGAAGACTGCCATGTTGATTGATGTTATTGGTTGATCTATTGGGTATTCTGATGGCCACCGTCTGGGATGACATCTTGGTTGGCCCTTTGGGTGTCGTGATGCACATCCCCTTGGGTGATCCTTTGGATGTGATGGTGACGCTGGCCCACTGGGTGCTGTGATGGCCACCACCTTGACTGGCTGACATAACCAGTGTACCACTGTGCATGATGATGGCCACCAACAGCCCCTGTGTTGGCCATGTCATCACTGTCTGGTGTGAGTTGAGTGAGGGATGGAGATGAGGATACTCCTTGGTTTTTTTCTGGAGCCCATCCCCAGCTCCGGTCCAGGAGAAACCAGAAAGGACTGGTTAGGGTGTGGGGAATTTCTACTGAAGTCTGGTTCTTGCCTGGGAAGTGGGATACTGGCTGTGTATGACCATTAAAGGCACCATTTCTGCCTCTTACCGAATGTCTCTTTTCCTGGGCGAGTGGGCCCTGTGAGGCTTGAACACCTGAATCGCTGTCCCCTGTCCCCTCTCCTTCCTGCCCCCAAGAGCTGGCTGCCTCTGGGGGAAGGGCTGGGGGAGGCATCGACCTGACCTTTGGCTCTTTGCTGTCCCTGACCCCAAGGACAGTTTGCTCACAGATAGCAGCCCCTGCAGCAGTGGGGCCAGGGCAGCAGGAGGAGGTGGCTGTGCAGTGACCAAGGCCATCTCCCTACCCCCACTCTCCAGACACATGCCCCTAGCCCCGAGGTTCAGGGAGCCCAGGGGCTGCTCGATTTTTGGTTAAGCTAGGGAGAAGGAGAAGGGACAAACAGGGTGCTAATTGAAGGAGACAGGGTGTGTGTTAGTTTGTTTGCATGTGTGCGCTTGCATGCGCCTGTGCCTCTGTGGGTCATAGGACATCACTACGGCCATTGAGGTCCCTGTGGTCTGCTGCAGGGTGTTCTCTATTGTTTGTATCCCTCAACTGTCTGAGTTTGTGTGTCTGTTCCTCCCCTGGGTATGTGCTTACTGTCGGTGTCTCGGGATATCAGACTCGTGTGCGTGTTTCCTTTATTGTTTTTTGTGTGTGGTTCTCTTATACACCTATCCCTGGGACCCTCTGGGTCTCACTCTGTTGGATGTGTGTTTCTGTATGTCCATTTGTCTACATACCTGCTGCCTTAAAGAGTCTACGTGTGACTACATCGGCGTTGTGGGTCATTTTGTGTTTCATGTGTATGTCTGGGAATCAGCATGTGTCTGTATTTTTTTAAAAAAAGTATGTCCGTGTTTGTGTATTATGCCTGTCTTTGCTGTGTGCCTGTGACTGCTGTGGCTGTGTGTGAGCGTGTGTTGACTGGCCCTGGTGTGTCTGTCTCTTTCACGTGCAGGTGTGTGGGAAAGGAGCTGGGTCCTCCTTCGGGTGCTGGGGGCTTCTGGGAGCCTCTGGGTTTGGGGTTTGGGTGTTTCTATTCCTCCAGGTCTCTGCCTGGGCTCTGAGTCTGATATCTGTGGCTCAGATGTTCCAAGGGATGGCTCTGTGAAACACAACTGTGTTCCTCACGCCCTTCGTTTCACAGAGTGGAAACAGAGACCCAGAATGGGAAGGGACTGGGCCAAGGTCATTCCACCACGCTGGAGCGGGTGTGTTTTCCTTAGTTTGCATTTGTCTTACTTGGTTGTTGGCTCTCTAGCCACTCGTTCATTTAGTCAGTCAGTCATTCAAAGACCAAAGGCTGTCTCTATGTGCACGTGCGCGTGCGTGCGTGTGTGTGTTTGAAGGGGGGGGGGGGGGGGGGGGGGGGGGGAGATGTTTCTCCCAGTTCCTGTGTGTCCATCTTTCTCTGTTTCTTAGTGTCATCTATGTCCCTACCTCTCTCTGTGCCTTTATGTCTGTCCCTTGGTTTATGGGAAAATGCTCGCTCATCCCCTGTGCCTCTGTCTCTCGTATTCTCTGCCTTGCTCTCTCTCTCCATCCTTTCCGTGGCTTCGACTCCGTCATCCCTCTCTCTGGGCCTCTGGATCGCTCCCTCCTTCCCTTGGGGGCTCTGGGTCTTCCTCTCTTGGGGTCCGCCTCCCCCCACTCCTTAGGCTCTCTGACTTCTCTCCTCCTCCTCCGGTCTCTCTCTCCCAGCTCCCTGAGTTCCGCCTCTACCTGCCACCTCGCAGGCCAGGCCCTCTATTTCTGTCACCGTGCCCGCCCTGCCGGCTGCGTGTCACCCCCCCCC
>NW_006786304.1:1254774-1266762 GCF_000442215.2 Lipotes vexillifer | reverse complement strand
CCCCCCCGCCCCCTGCCTTGCTGGCTCCCAGTCAGCCGTCCCACCAGCCTCGCTGTCCTGGGCAGGCTGGGGAATTCCTCCTGGTTCCTGGAAAAAACAACTGGTGTAGAGAGAAAGGCCCTCAGTCTCCCTGGGTGCCCACCCCCCTCCCTCGGGCCTGGGGGTCTCTCCCAGAGTCATGCCGGCCCGAGGCAGGAAGCCCTGCGGTTTCTGGCTTCTCCCAGGCGGCCTCCGGATCTGGCCCCCGCCCCCCGGCCAACAGCCCAAATATTATTCCGCAGGAGGAGTCGGTGGCAGCGGGAGGAGGCCCAGGCTGAAAGAGGCTTTCAGGGCAGCCAGGCCTGGGGCTTCCTGTCCCCAGGCTCAGGCCTCAGGCCGCCCCAGTGGGGACCTCAGGTGGCCGGAGGGGCGGGTGTTGTTGTAGGGTCCTGGGGGGGAGGGTGGGGCCATCCGTCAGGGTGTCTGGTGGCCACCAGCTCGGCTGGCGTGGGCAGGTGTGACCCCTACCCCAGGGACAGCCGGCTGGTGGCCAGCAATGGAAAAGTACTGCAGTCAGACATGGGATGCATGGACAGACATGAGGACGCTAGGGATCAGGGATGGGGGATAGCCATGGGGACACAGAGAAGCCTGGGCTGGGACAGATGGACCTGGGCACGGCTTGTGGGCTTTAGGTGACATAGTCCAAGGGAGGGGCCGTGAGTGGGGAAACAGAGGCCAAGGCAGGGTCCCCACTGTGGGCAGAAGACATGAGATGATGATGATGAAAATAATAATAATAATAAATAATAATAACAGCTACTAGGGCTTACCATGTGTCTGGCATTATGTAAGCACCTTACAGAATCGATAGACCCAATCCTTCCCACCACCCATTTTATTATTGGGGAAACTGAGGCATGATGAAGTGACTTGCCCAAGGTCACACAGGTAGTGAGTGGGGAGCTAGGACTTGAACCCAGGCTCAGAGCCAGTGCCCTTAACCAGGACGCTATTCTAGAGCATAGGAGGGGCAACAGCGACACAGCAGGGCCCTGGGGTCCCAAGCCCTCCCTCACGGTCACCGTCACTCACACCCTGCTCCTGGAGGCCGAGGGGGCACCCCAGAAGCCAGCAGCCAGGGAGGTTTATGAGTCTGTGTCAATGTCAAGGTGTTTGCAGGCTTCTGTGTTACTCCATGACTTGTCTGCTCAGTGTGTGAGTGTGTGTTGTGTGTGCCTGTACGTCTCTGTGTCAGTGTCTTCTCACTGGGTTTCTGTAGGTGTTGCAGTGCTGTGTCACTGGGTATACATGTATGTCACTGTTCTATCATTGTCTTCTCTGTGTCTGTCACTGTGTCCTCTGTCCTTGTGTTTTGTTACTGTGTCTCTAAGCCTAACACTATGTTTGCCCATCATTGTGTCCCGGTCTCTGTCACTGTGTCTATTACAGTGTGTCTCTGTCACTGGCTTCTGTGGGTCTGTTTATGTCTCAGACACTCTGGGTCTGCCTATATCTGTCCCTGTGTGTCACCGTGTCTGTCCCCCTATGTGTCACCATCTACCCAGGTGTCACCGTGTGTGTTACTCACCACCCAGGCCACAGGTGGGCGTGTCGGGCCCACTGGTGCCCAGAGCTGGGGCCCAGCCCATCCCACCCTCACTCTGCCGTGGGCCAGGCTGGGCGCCTGTTTGCAATGACTGCCCCAGGTAAACACCAAGATCCGGAACCCAAGGGCCACCTCCCTCACCTCCACTCCCTGCCCCTTAGCCTGCCCTGGACTCGGCTGGACCAGAGCTGCACAGGCGGTGCCCCTAAACTGGAGATGTGCCCTGACCCTCCCCCCGCCACGGTCACCAGCCTTCGCAAGCCCCCAGCCTTGGCCCTGCCTGCCGGCTTCTCTCTCCTCTGTCCCTCTCTGGATGTCTGCTGGCCTCTCTGCTTCTTTCTGTCCCTCCTTCCTCTCAACTGGGTTTCTCTGTGGCTCTGCCTTTCTTGGAAATGACCCGTGTCTTCCTTCTGTCACTGCCCCTCTACCTCTGACTTTTTCTGTCTTTTCTCAGCGAAGTTTGATTTCTCTGCTTTCCTGATCTGTCTCCATTTGAGCCAGTCTTGGTTTCTAACTCGGCGTCGCAGTCGGCCAGTCTCTTTCTGTTTGTCTCTCGCACTTTGTAAGTTTCTCTCTCGCCCTTCTGTCCCTGTGTCCCTCTCAGCTCGAGCCTCTCAGTCTTGGTCACTATCTCTGTGGGTCTCTGAGCCCCCAAGCCCCACAGGAGCAGACCTCTGCCATATCAGGGTCCTTAGGGAAGTGTGTGGCCCCCAGCCTCCTACCCCAGCCCACTGGTGTGTGTGTGCGTGTGTGTGTGCGTGTGTGTATTTAAAGGTATATGTACATATTATTTATATCTGTACCCGGGGGCAGGAGGGGCAGACACTGGGGCCTTTGTGTAGCTGCTGCCCGCCGCCTGCCCGCCCGCCACTCCTCTCCCTTCGTCCCTGCCGCCCGCCCGCCGCCTCTACTCCCCCCTCACAGAAAGGTTCCTGTGAGGCCTGCCAGCTTCCTCTGCCTGAGGTGTGAGTGGGCACGCCACAGGGCAAGGCGGGCAGGGGGGCCTGGGGAATTTTTCCAGCTCCAGGGAAGGTTTCCGGGTTGAGAGGGTTCTGGAAGGAATAGGACTTCTCAGCTGAGCTGCTGTCTGTCTGTCTGTGTCTGCTGTCCCTGGGCGTCCCCGGGTCCTTACCTGGCTTCTCCCTAGGAGTCTGTCCATCCATCTAATGTCGTTCTGACTCTTTCTCTGTCGATTTGGGTCTTATTCACTCATGCACACACTGTCATTGGGCATCTGTACTAGGCCCTCTGTTGAGCCCTGGACACAGAGATGAACAGGATGCTGTCCATCCCAGCTGATTCCTTGCTTTTTCTGTCTCATTTGCTTCATCCCTTCCCTCAGTGCTTGAAACCCTCTACTTGTTCCCATTAAAACTAAATCCACAGTCCTTACCATGGCAGACAGGGCCCCCAACGCTCCCTACCCTACTATCCTTCTGACCTCAATCTTATGACTCTCTCTCATGGCATAGCTGCACTCGTCACCTTGCTTCTGGAATGAACCAAGCTGGCTCCCACCTCAGGGCCTTTGCATGTTCTGCTATCTCCCTAGATTGCCCGTGGCTCGCTCACTCACCTCCCTTAGTTTTTAGTTTCATCTCAGTTTTACCTCCCTCTTTTTTTTTTTTTTTTTTTTTTTTTTTTTTTTTTTTTGGTCCGGGCCACGTGGCTCATGGGATCTTAGTTCCCCGACCAGGGATCGAACCCACCCCCCTGGCAGTGAGAGCATGGAGTGCTGACCTCTGGACCGCCAGGGAATTCCCCCTACCTCCCTCTTTAAAACACCAGTCTCCATCATTCTCTGTCTCCTTTCCCTGGTTTATTTTTTCTTAGGATTTACCGCCATGGCTGTCACATTTTATGGGTCTGTATCTCCCACCTGAATGTCAGCTCCATGAGAAAAGGGGCTGCATTCTGTTCCCTGCTGTATCCACAGCACCTACTGCAGGGCTTGTCACACAGTGGATGCTGAATAAACATTTGTTGAAAGAAAGGAGTCCATTAATTTATCCATCCTTTAAACTTGCCAGTGCGGGGCAATGCTGGGGACACAGTGGTGACTGAGACAGCCTTGGCCCTGCCCTTATGGGGCTCACAGTCCAGTCCCCAGACAATAATGAGTTAGAATGCTCAGGGCTGGGATAGGGGAGTGGGACCCCAGAAATGGCACCTGACACAGACTGAGGGTCAAGGAAGGCTTCCTGGAGGAGAGGTCAGCTGAGCTGAGCACTGGAGGGTGAGCAGTGAGCCAGGTCCGGTCATGGGGACCAAGTGACTAAGACAGACCCAGCCCTGCCCTTCTTCACAGAGCTCTGTTCTCCCCCTCGGTCTCATAGAACTTTTGAGTCTGAAGATGTCTTAACTCTCTAGTTCAAACCTGTACCTTTTCCTGATTTCACAGCCTCCCGCCTTCCCTCCCTCTCTCCGCATCTCAGTCTCTCTTCTCTCTCCTTCTGTCTCTATTGTTGGCATTTCCTCAGTGTACCTCAGCCTCTCTTAACCCATCTGGATATTTCTCTAATTTTCCTTTCTGAACGTTTGTCTCTCTCTGTTTCTACCTCATCTCCCTCATCTCCGAGCGAGCTCCTCTCTCTCTGGGTCTCTATCTTCTCTCTCTCAGTGAGCTGGTCTCTTTACATCTCCCTCCCCACCACTGTCGTCTCCATCTTTCCCTGGGTCTCTCTCTGTGTCTCTGTCTCTCCTTTCATGAAGCCTCTTCACCTACTCACTGATCCCCCAGATCAATCCAGAACCCCTCCACTCTGGCCCCAGCCTGGCACTGAATGAAGAGGGGCTGATCCAGGCCCCTACACCCACACAGTTCAGGCCGCCTGCTCTGTTAATAGTTAACCCAACCTCTATCTAGAATACACACCAGCCAGGCTGGGGGTGACTCCCCTGGCCCCTACCCACCCACCAGCTGTTCTTAAAGGACCAGGTGTCCTCCACAGCTCTTTAGCCCCCACTGGGGCACAGCGCCCCCGTGTCTGGAGGCCTCTGGCTCTGAGGATGGGGGAGGGGGAGCTACCCAGTACTTGGGTCCGCAGAGCTGGGTCAGGAGAGGCCACAAGATTGCCCAGGAGGGGTGCCCAGGCATGGGGCTCCATCCAGCGTCTCCCTTGCTCCTGGCTTATCGCCTGGTATATTTAATCAGGGGTGGTTTTCCCAGCCCTGCCCAGAGCCCAGGCTGGCAGTGCCAGGGGTGACAGAACACCTGAGACCCGGTGGCTGGGGGAGGGGACTCCTCAGTCCGAGAACTGAGGGTCCTCCAGATGTGGAGGACCAAGCCCTAGAGTCCCTAATATTTGGGAGTTGGGACATGGGGGTCTGCGGGATGTGTGGGAGGGACACCTGGATAACCAAGATGGGTCAGGACGTTAAGGTCTTCCAGATTTAGGTGATATAACATCTGGGTTCCCGAGACCTGGAGCAATCTAGGGTCTCACAGCCGTGTGACAGGGCTGTGCGGTGGCAGGACACACTGTCATTCCCCCTCTCTCTGTCCATCCGTTGGCCTTTGCGCCCGGCTTTGCCCCCTTCACGAAATCTCCACCTCAGGGTCGCGGGGGGAGGCCGCTGCCTCTTGGGGCCTCCCCCTCCCCTTAACCCCTGTTTTGCCGCAGCCCGCTCAGGCCCCGCCCTCTGACGCCAGCGAGCAGGAAGTCCTGGTTAATAATCAGCCCGCCGGGACAGGTGCGGGACAAGGCCGCGCACATCAGAGGCGACCGCGGCGGGGAGGGCCTTTTACCCGGCCAGTCACGGTGTCTTAGGGCGGCCGCCGTTGAGGCTGGTCTCCAGAGATGGGCGCGCAGTTCAGGGCACCACCAGAGGCGAGAAGCAGTCACCTTGTTTCCAGGGAACCTGTTAGTGTACCTCATGAGGTAAATTTCCTCAGGCAGCCCCTCTAGCAATCTGGCCTAATTCTCTCCCTGCCTAGCAAGAACTCGCGACCCGTCCCTTCTGGGAAGCCTCCGGATGCCCCTTGACCCTCCCCCTCGGTGGCACTGAGTCCTCCACCTTCGGGGGAGATACAGGGGATGGGCCAGAGGGGAAGGCTAGTTCCAGAGCTCGGCTGTGGCTCCCTCGCAAGAGCCATCCCCTCTCTGAGCCTTAGTTCTGTCATCTGGAAAACGGGCTGATGGCTAGAACGCTTGACTAGTTGGCCAGCATTTATAAAAACAGCCGGGGGGCCCACCTGAGTGAAGGGCGCCACCTGGAGGCTACAAGGCAACGTCCTCTCCCCTGCAGGATCAGTTCGGTCCCAAAGGGGGCGCAGCATCTCACGCAACTAAGGGACCAAGAAGGAAAAAACCCATCTTTCGGTTTATTGAAGGAGGGAGAGGGGGTAGGGGAGGGGGGCAATAAAATGCTTTTGCTTCGTTTATAAAGAGCGAGATTTCAGGAGGCCCCTTCTCAAGGAGGGGCGGGGACACCTCTCCTCCAACTACAAGCAGCAGCAAAGCCAAGCCAAGGAGGGGAGAGGGAAACCGGAGGGGTCAAGGGACCCCAAACACCCCCTCGGACAGAAGCCACAAGTTTTCTCCCCCCACCCTCAATACATCTACCCCAGGGGACCCATCTGGGATAAGGAGGGGACCCATCTGGGATAAGGAGGGGACCCATCTGGGATAAGGAAGGGGGTATGTACACAGGCGGGGGAGGCACTGGGCTGGGTGGGAATAATTTATCCACAGCAGCGGTGGGTGGCAGGGGAGGGCGGATGGGCAGTAGGCTGGTGGCAGTGGTGGCCTAGGGGTCCCGTTCTTTCTTAACCTTGATGTCTCCAGCAAGGATGGTGGCGATCTCGCCTTGCATGAAGGCCCAGGGGACAGAGGAGCCCACTAGCGGGCACTTGTCTCCACTGGGGCAGTACACCTCCCCAGCAGGACCCTGCGCCTTGATGAACTCCCGTGAGCAGGGAAAGCAAAACTTGTGTCCGGGCACTGAGGGGCACTGGACGAAGTGGGTATCTTCCAGCCGCTCCCGGCACAGGGTACAGCACAGGGGAGCCCCAGGGGTCGCCCCGGTGCCGCTACCACCCCCGCTAACAGCTTCCGCCCCTGCTGTGGGGCTAACTTCTGCCTCACCGTTTCGGGCCACCAGACGATGCTGGGCTGGAGGCTGGGCCGCAGAGGAGGCTGCGGGGCTGGCGCCCCCTGCGCGCACAGGGCCCCCACCCCCTGCAGGGTCCTTGGGGGAGTGGCCAAGGGCCTCGGCCACGTTCTTCAGGGCGGCGATGGGCGAGGGCACAGCAGGGGTATCAGCGGAGAACGGGCCACCGGGTGCCACCCAGTGCCGCTGCTGCTGCTCCTCGGTGGTCATCTTCCCAGATGCCTCGCCCTCGGGCTCAGGGGACGCCTTGCGACGGCGCGGCGTGGGGGCCAGATTCCGGGATGGGGCTCGTGGGGGTGGGCCACAAAGAGCTGCAGGGGCTGGCTCTGGATACTGCTGGGGCAGGGCCTCGGCGGGAGCTGGCTCGCGGAAGGTGCGGACACCGTCGGTTAGCAGCTCCCCCAGCTGGCGCCACTCCCCTGAGCCGTGTCGGCGTTCATACTCGAGGTACTTGAAGCCTGATGAGGCCAGTGCCTTGCCCGGCTCCCGCAGAGCATCATGAAACATCTGGCGAGCCACGGCCAGGACTCCAGCATACACGTTGCCAGAACCACAGGGGTATTCGGTGAAGAGCTTCAGCTCGAACTCGTAGCCTGGCGGGCGGGCAGCAGCATCGAAGGCGAACACCCGTCCCACCAGCCCGTGATCCTTCTTGAAGCGGACATTGAAAGGGGCGCAGGCAGACAGCGCCAGCAGCTGTTCCCGCACGGCTTTGGGGCGCCCATGCCATTCCTCTGCCCGGCCCCTCATGGCCTCGTTCAGTTCTGCCAGACAGTCCGCATTCCTCTGCTGCTTCTCCTTCTCGAAATCGGAGCCGAAGGCTGGACGGGCAGGACTCAAGCCGGGTGCCAGCGTCAGACCTCGGCTTCCCAGGCCAGACACCGCAGCTGCCAGCAGCCCGGGGGGCACCAAGCCGGGCATGGAGCCAAGCAGGGCCCTTCGCGCCCCCTCCGCCACAGCCTCCTCGCGGCCCAGTCCATTGGCCAGGCGGGACCCCAGGGTGTACTCCAGGGCGGGCGAGGGCAAGGGGAGGCGGCCCGACGATGTGGCCCTGTCATAGCGGTCCTGGCCTGAGACAGCGCCGCCTGTCCCCGACGGCTGGGGCTGGGCCTGTGGAGGCGGCAACTGAGGCCCCTGTGCAGTGGCGGCTGCCAGGTCCTTAGTGGCCGGGTGCTTGAGGGCCGGGGGCCCCGGCGAGCGGCCCTCGGGGAGCACGTGGCTTCGCTTGAGCTGCCGGGCGGCATCGATGAGCAGCTCGATGCGATCCGCGCCCTCGAAGTTCACGCAGCCGCGGCACACGGCCTCACTGAAGTCCCACACCATGGCCCACGGCATCTTGGGCAGGTCGCACAGGTAGCACCACTGGCGGCGGGAAGCCTGCACGGACGCCATAGCCCCCGCACGCGCGCCTCCGAGTCCCCGCGTTCCACCCGCCGCCGACGTTCGATCCGCGCCGCCAACGTTCGATTCGTGTCCCCGGGACCGCGCGAGCCACGATCGGGCCTCTGGCTCGGCCTCCCCGCGGATCCAGGCCCGGCCCCCCTTCCCCGCCCCCTGGGCCCTAAGCCTTTTTCCTCACTCCCGCCTCCTCAAAGGCAGGCAGAGGCACGTCGGCGCTCCCTCCGGGTCCGAGCTCCGGGGCGCGGCGCACAGCTCGGGCCCCGCGATAGGCCGCGGGCGCCGCCCGGCCACGGAACCCCGCCGCCGCCGCCGCCGCCGCCGCCGCCGCCTCCACCTCCTTCTGCCCCAGAGGCCGCTACGCAGGGAAAGTTACATAACGCGCCGGCAAAGCCTTCTGGGAAACGTAGTCCGTCCGGGGCCGTTTCTTAAAGGGGACCGCCGGCTGCCGGAGGGTAGGGGCTCACCGCCTCTCCGCTGCGCAACCTTTACCCCTCCTCGCCGTGGGGCAGGGAGTTTGACTGGCTCCAAGCAGCTCGAGCAAAAGGGTTGGGGGCGGGGATGTGATACGAATGGTGAGAGCCACCACGGATTCAGAAAGTGTAGGGAGTGGACAGGCTTCCGAGCGGCCAGTCTCTGCTTCGACTTGCAGCTTTAGACAAGTCTTGCCTTCTCTGAGGCTCAGTTCCCCGCCCTTCAGAGGTGGGCCAATGACCGGTTACGAAGGCAGCAGCTCCTGGGGCGGGGCGGAGGGGCCTTAATTGGACGTTTTCGGGGTGGGGGGAAGGGAAGCTGGCAATTTAGTGTTGGGCAGGACCGTCCACTTGGCACTTCGTCTTGCCCAGGATCTTGGATGTAAGCCTCTGACTGGGGCCAACAAAAGCCGGAGAAAGGAGAGGACTGACGGTCTCAGCCTCAGTTGCTTTATCTGCTAAAAGGAGTGGTCGAACGCCCCTCTGTTCCAGCTCTGCGGGCGCGCTCTGGTCTCCAAGGGGTTACACTGTCAGTTTCTCCGCCCCCCCACCCCAACTTCACTGCAACTCCCAAAATGCTCTACGGGGCGAACAAACTGACGCACTTCCGCTGTCTAGGAGGTTGGGGGAGGCCTTCCCGATTCCCGCTGGCTGTCCATACCCCCCACCCCCGCCTCAATTTCTGGGGGATCTTTTCGAGCACCGGGTGAGAGGGTCCTCACACCCTCTAGGGCTCACCGGTTTGGGGGGCGGAAAGGAGGCCAGAGATGGCAACATAGTTTCTGGGGAGAGCGAGAGCCAGACCACCTTTCTCCAACCTTGGGTGCTTACTACCTGATAGGCCCAAGCAGGCTTTGGCGACCCCCATGTTTTTTTCTTCCTGGCGATGGAACACTGCAGGGCAGGGTTGGAGAGGGGGCATGTGGAGGAGAGACACGTCTCCAGCTTCTAACCCACATCAGCCTCTTCCTCTCTCTAGGCCTGGGTCTGTGTTAAGCGCTCAAAAATATTTGAATGACTTGCCAGGGTTGCATTCGTTAGTAGTTTTCAAACTAATCACGGAATGCCTGCCCCCACTCTCCCTCATCCCACTGCAACCATAGCAGGTCTGATTTTATGTTACCCAAATTTCAGTCTCAGCTTCACCATTTTGTTTACCACCTGTATTATTAACATTTCTTGAAGTTGACTCCTGTGAATAAAACACTATTTACTTTTGCCTCATCCTAAGCAGTATTATGTGCATGATCATGGGTTTTATGTACTAGGTACATTTTTACAAAATAAAACTACATACACATATAACCATAGAAGTTAAAAAGGCCATCCACATATCGCCTAAAATTGTCTTTGGGCCATTCTTTAGTAAACAGTAGTTGGAGTCAGGAGTTCTGGCCAGAGGCTGGCTTCAGGTGGACTGGATTGGCCCCTGACAAATTTAGGGCAAGTCCCTAAACTTCTCAGGAAAAAATGGAGGCCCCCTAAAATCTGCTTTTCATTGGGTACCTTCAGGTTAAAATGCAAACATGCAAATAAATGCTTAGCATGGCACCTGGCCCAGAAAAGGAGCACCATAAATGAAAGTTGTTTTTAAGCTCCCATTACTTAAAAGATTCAACCTTTCTTCTGTGTTGGGCAATGCTGAGGACACAGCAGTGACTAAGACGGGCTCAGGCCTTGCCCTGACAAGGCTCATCCTGGTGATGGAGGGACATTCAATTTAAATTTACTCAAATGATTACTTAACTGCCTTTCTTTCACAACTGCTGGGGGAAAGGGGGTGGTCAGGAAAGGCTTTCCTGAGGAGGTGATATTTGAGCTGTGACCTGAAGGATGAAGAGAATGTAGTTGTAGGCAGCAAAGACACCTAAATCTTTATGCCCGTATTACAGATGAGGACAGTGGGGCCCGTAGTTACACAGCTGGCCAGGGCAGCACCAGGGGTTGAGCCAGGTCTGAGTCCAGGGTGATGGCTATTAGCTACTTTGCTACCAGGCTCTGCAGCCAGTTTGGGAGTAAAAAAGAGAACCAGCTCCTCCCGTCACGAAACTATACGGGAAGCAGGCTTTAAATAGATAAGGACATGTGTTCATTTAGTGACCACAGGATGCTGAGAGAGAATCTAAGAAGCAGACCCACCCTAGCCTGGGGGAAGGAATCCAGGATGTCCTCCCAGAGATGACATTTAGGGTGGTATCCGAAGGATGAAAAAGTAGGAGTAAGATTTGAACACAGGACTTGATGGCTTTAAGAAAAAAAAAAAAGTCTGGAAAACCACCAGCCTCTAAAACTTCAAGGGGGTGTCACCTGCCCATGGAGGGATGAGGCAGGTGTAGGCGTTGGAACTTCAGGCCTGTCTCAGACAGAGCCCCAAGTAATTATATTAAAAATAAGTTTATTGATATCTTGTCACCACTGGGGAGCACAGAGGGGGTTGAGCTCTGGAGGTCAGAGACTGCAACGGGAGGCAGAAGGCTCAACCTACACCAGTGAAAACTCCACCCACCCCTAGGGTACAGACTGCAATAGCCTCTTCATCCATATTCTGACTTGTCTTGAAACTCCCACCCCCTCCAAAGTCTGGGTAGGGGAAGTGGGTCAGTTGTCTTCAAGTCAAGGCCAGGAGTTTTGTTAGGAGAGGGGGATGTGCAGGTTCCCTCCACAACCCACGAAGGGCAATAATAAATAACATAAAATCCATGGCTTAGAAGTCAGGGTTAAGGAAAGCAGCCAGGTAGACAGCGCTGTACTGAAAAGGGCTGGGGGGCCCATCAAGGAGGCCCCCCAGAATCAGGCACTAACTAGTACAGGGAGTGGGGTGCTCGTGCCCCGCAGCAGGGAGCCCGGGTGCAGCTGGGATGGGGAAAGTGCATTGCCCTCCTCCACTGGACTAAGCTGCGGGGAGGAGGTGCAGGCAGAAGGTGCGCAGACAAGCTTGAACCCCACAGCAGATGTCACGGAGATTTCCACCGCCCCCGCTGTTGGAGGGTCTTCTGCAGAGGCGGGGGGTGGCTGGGGGGCCCCCTCCTCGCTCCTAGGGGCAATGATCACCCCCCTGGCTGCCACCACAGCCCCGTCCACGACTGCAGCCACCACGGACACAGGCTCTGGGGTGACCTCCACCTTGGGGGAGGGGGGGGACAAGACAGGCCTGGGCGGTGGAGGTGGGGGCGGGGGCGGGGGCAGTGGGTCAGCGGGGGTTCCAGGCAGAAGGGGCAGCAGGGCGCTGAGGGCCTCGCTCAGTTGGGCTAGTCCCTGGCGAAGGGTGCCGGCCAGCTCCCGGATGGCGTTGGCAGTCTCCTGCTGGGCCCGCAGGAAGTCCAGGGAGGGGTCTGGGGCCGAGGGTGGAGGCAGTGGAGGGGAGGGGGAGCTGGAAGGCGAGGGTGCCACTTGGACCTGCTGCGGTGGCTCGGGGGG
>NW_006786304.1:1253687-1254756 GCF_000442215.2 Lipotes vexillifer | reverse complement strand
GGCCAGGCGGGGCAGCTGGATGGTCTGCAGGGCCGGAGGGGGCGGGGACTCACGCTCCTTGGGTGCCTGGCAGCCCCCTTCCTGAGGATTGCAGGAGGCTCTGGCCCAAGGCTCCGGGCTGCTAGATCCCCCCTTGCCGTGGGCTGGTGTATCTGTGGAGAGAGAGATGTAGGTAAGATGTGGGGGACCCCTAACGCTGTCATGATTTCCCTTTCCCACCTCCCACCCACCCTGGATCCAAAGGCATCCTTTTCAAACCTAAGTCAGGTCATGCCTTGGAGCAGAAGCCCCATGACCCAGGGGAGAGAGACAATATATTTAACAATAATCTGGTGGCCGGCCGATATCAGCCTTAATGGAACAGGGTCCTGGAGGTCCCCTGCCGAGCCAAGAAGCTCTTATCTCATTCAGTGTAAAAGCCAAGATGCTAGAAGGCTCTGAACCATCCAGACCCGCCCCCCAGCCCCCCCTCAGGCAGCACTGCTGGATCCTGGGGAGGCCCCAGGGGAGGAGGGACTGGAAAAGAGGTTGGGTGGCTGGAGTAGGAGAGGGGGGAACTTCTGGAGGCGGGGAGTAGGGAGCTCTCTCCAGTCAGGATGGCAGGATTTCAGTCTCAACTCTGGTCTGTGCCAGTTTAACGCCAAGCCTGCGGGGCTTCCTCCACCTCCTCTCACCTGGGATCTCATTCGTGCTCACGGAATGAAAAGTCTGCGTGCAGAGGCGCCCAGGTGTCCGGGCCCAGCCTGAAGCTCTCCCTCTGGCTGTGAACTCGGCATATCCCCTCCAATAATCCCGTCTTATAATGCCTCCAACCCCCTTGCCTGGAGCTGAGCTCCTGACCCTCCCCCAACCTGCTCCTCCCTCAGCCACCCCATCTCAGATGATGGCAGCTCCATCCTTCTAGCTGCTCGGGGACAAAAACGCACTCTTCTCTCCCAAGATACCACTCGTGTACAAATACCGTTGGCTCTGCCTTCAAACTAACCCAACATCTGTCCTCCTCCACGGCCCCCACCCTGGTCCAACCACCACCATCTCCCAACCTGGACTATTCACTGGGCTCCCAGCC
>NW_006786304.1:1242175-1253538 GCF_000442215.2 Lipotes vexillifer | reverse complement strand
CCCCCCGCTTAGAGTCTGTTCTCCACCAGCAGCCTCAGGGGTCCAACTAAAATACACCACAGTTACGCACTACAAGAAAGTAGCTACTCACAAAGGACCACATGTCATATGATCCATTTACATGCAATGTCCAAAACAGGCAAATCTTACAGAGACAGAAAGTAGATTAGTGGTTGCCTAGGGCTGGGCAGAGATGGGGGAACGAGGCGGGGGGTTGATGGCTAAGAGGTACAGGGTTTCTTTTCAGAATGATGAAAATGTTCTAAAATTGATTGTAGTGATGGTTGCGCAGCTCTATGAATATACTAAACGCCACTGAATTGTATGCTTTAAATGGGTAGGTTGTATGGTATGAGAATTCTACCTTAATAAAGATGTTAAAAAAATACAAGTGAGATGTCCTTCTCTGCTCAAAAGCCTCCTGTGGCTATTATCTCACCCACAGTAAAAGCAAAGTTTTCAGGGTCCCCACGATGTGCCTCCATTGCCTCCCTAACCTCATCTCCCACTCCTTCTCTCACTGTCTTTCGTTCACTTGACTGCAGCCAAACTGGCCTCCCTGCAGGTCCTCATACACTTTTTTTTTTTTAAATTTTGGCCACGCCGGGCGGCATGTGAGATCTTAGTTCCCTGATCAGGGATCAAATCCGGAGCCCTGGCGTTGGAAGCAGAGTCTTAACTACTGGACCACCAGGGAAGTCCTGGGTCCTCATACACTTTAGGCCCGCTCCTGCCTCAGGGCCTTTGCACTTTCTGTTCCTTCAGCCTGGAAAGATCTTTCCCCAGATACCTGTTTGGCTCCCTCCCTCCCCTCCTCAGGCTTCTGCTCAAACATGGCCTCCTTGGAGAGACCTTCCTTGACCCTCCATCTGAAGCAGCTCTGTCCTTTTCTCTCTCCTAGCCCTACCTGATTTCTTTTATAGCACTTATCTCCACCTGGCATGGGATCGCTCTGTGTTTGTGGTCTGTCTCCTCCTCCTTATGTCAGCTCCATCAGGCAGGGCTTTGTTTTGTTCACTGCTGTTTACCCAGCGCCTAGAACAATGTCCAGCACAAAATTTTGTCTTTAATGAGAAAAGAACTGTGGCTTCCTGGGAGTCAGTACCGATTGGGCACCAGGCCCCAGGTCCTGACAACAACCCTCCCGCAGCTCCGCAGCACCCACAGGGGACAGTCCAGGCCTCTCTCTAGGGCTCCAAGGCCTCAGCTTTTGCCCCTTTCTATTCTTCTTCCTTGCCTCAGTGCACATGTTGTTCCCCCTTCCAGGATCACTATCCCCCCACACCCCCAGGCTCGAAGTCCGGGGCTCCAGACTCTTTGGGCCAGCCGGCCTGGGCAAGTAAGAGAGGCTGGCAGAGAGACAATAACCAGAGCTAACGGTGGTTGGACACTTTCCTGGCCGACCCTGGGCGCAGTGGCTAAGTTCTCCTATGTTATTTCACCCAATCCTCCGAGCCAGTCTTTGGGGTAGGTGCTATCAGTATTAGCCCATTTTACAGATGAGGTGACTTGAGGCCCAAAGAGGTGTCACAGAGCTGGTGAATGGGAGAAGAGGACTTTGAACCCAGGTAGGTTCTGGAGCCTATGCTTTTAACCATTCCTTGGGCTGGGGCTGTGGGCTTGATGGTGGGGTGGTCAGTCTTCTTCATAAAGGGCATGAGAATTCCAGCCACCTGGAAAGATATATGACTTTTCCAGTCTACCGAGTAAAAAGAACAGAAAAGGGGCCCAGCCTTCATGCCCACAGGGCTCACAGGCGTCATGTAAGGACCACTGTGAGAGTTAAAATCATAGTTATTCGCAACCTTTGGGCCTCAGTTTCCCCACCTGTAAATGGATGTGTGTGAATATAGGACCAAGTAACCCTGTAAAGGAATATCTCCCTGAGGGCCGTTACAGGCATTAATTGAATTACCATGGGCCAGGGCATAGGCCAGTACCTGGCATATAACAAGGTCTCAATGTGGTTGTTATTGTTCTTTCATTCAAATATTAGGTCACAAGATAAATGGTTCTTATCTCTCCTTCCAGTGTCAACAAAGATGCCTCAGGCTGTCGCAGGCCCTGTTCCTGCCCTTCAATCAGAGCAGTTCCTCTTTTAAGAGTTTTACACAGTGGGTAATCTCTGTGTGAGATTCTAATCAAGGACACTTTAAGCACATACCTGCCTCAGGGCCTTTGCACCTGCTGTTTCCTCCAGCTGCAGTACTCTTCCCCCAGATATCTACTTGGCTCAGTCTCTCTATTCAGGTCCTCTGCTCAAATTTCCCCTCTCTACAGAGGCCCCCTTTCCATCACTCACTATCCTCTTAACATGCTTTGTTTTACTTCTTTTAGTTCTTATCACCTCTTTGTATAATCTGCTTTGGGGGATAACCTGTTTGTCATCTGTCTCCCGTAACTAGAATGTCAGCTCCATAAGGGAAGGAAAATTGTCTTTCTTCCGAGTATTCCCAGCACCTACCATGGTGTCTGCCTCAGAATATGCGCTCAATAAATATCTGTTGAGTGAATGAATAAGGGGTTGTACAGCTTTTGAAGTAATAAGTTTGCCATCTCCACGCTGGTTCAATGGGGCCATTTCACAGGTAGAAACACTAAGGTTTGATTCATATTGAGTACAAGGGTCCCAAGTGGTTGTGTCTTTCTCTGGCTTA
The DNA here is from genome assembly GCF_000442215.2 of Lipotes vexillifer. Classification (NCBI taxonomy): domain Eukaryota; kingdom Metazoa; phylum Chordata; class Mammalia; order Artiodactyla; family Lipotidae; genus Lipotes; species Lipotes vexillifer. Next base: position 1,250,881 of record NW_006786304.1, on the reverse strand, counting down.
AGACACTTTCATGCCTCCCAAATGCCCTCAAGATAAAATCCAAAGTCCTGACCTTTATTTTAAACCACACGTGATCCAATTCTGGCACACCCATTAACTCGTAGTCGATATTAATTGTTTATATATATGTAAACTACTTACATATTTACATATATATGTATGCATATATATGATATATATTAGGCCATCTAGCCAGTGGTTAAGTGCATGGACGGTGAGTTGGACACAACCTATATTCAAGTTCCAACCCTTCTACTTACTTACTTGCTGTGTGACCTTGGGTGGGTGAATGAACCTCTCAGAAATTACATGATCCTGAGCTGCCTTGTTGGATCATGTGCCCCCTCTTTCTCTAAACCCTTGTATGTCTCCCCATAATACTTAGGATAAAACTGAACTCCTTATCTCAGCCTAAAGGTCCTGCAAGGTTTGGCTTTTGCTGACCTCTCTGATCTCATCTCAAAACATGTCCTTTCTTTAATCTTTCCACTCTCCCTTCCTCCCCTCCCCTAACTGGGCAGCATCTCTCAGTTTCCTAAACTGGCCAAGCTTTCTTGTCTCCAAGCCACTGTACATGCTGTTCTCCAGGAACACTCTCCCATCTCTTCTTCATCCTCACTCTTTGCATCTCGGCTCTGATGGCTCCTTCTCCAGGAAGCCCTCCTTGAATTCCCAGTCTGGATCAGATGTCCCCTAGGGACTCTCATAGCCCAGCCCTGCCTGCGTTGAGTCATCACTGTCTATGCATGGGTCCGTCTCCCCCAGTGGACTGTGAGCCCCAGAAGGGCAGGCCTGAGGATGTCTCAGTCACATCTCTGTCCCCAACACTGTCCAGCTCAGGGCAGTTGCCTGGGGAATAGCTGTAGAAGAAATAATCATCCAGAGTCAAGGCTGAGTGGGAAGTTTTGTACTCCACTCTCCCTACCTCCTCTACTCAGGGCATGACCTTGGGAAAATTTCCAAACCTCCCTGAGTCTTTGGTTTATAAAATGGTGAAACAGTTCGTGCTTCACAGCACTGGTAATTATATCAATAGCTAGCAAGGAAGTAATGTACCAAGCAAATTACACATATTAACTCATTTAATCTTCCCAGCAACCCTTTGAGGCGGGGACCATATTTTATCCCCATTTTACAGATGTAGAAACTGATGTGCAATAACGTATCCCAAATGACACAGTTGAGTGGCAAAGTTGTAACTGGAGCCCAGACTATCTGCCTTCAGAGTCACTCCCCCTACACTACAGTTTAATGAAATCATGGGTGAGCTGATGATCCCACGTGTGGACTCTGGAGCCAAGCCTCCTAGGTCTGGGTTCCATTCCCGACTCCGACCATTACTACACTTTTCTGAGCCTCAGTCTCCACAGGTGTAAAATGGGGATTAAAACAGTACCCCCCTTCCCACAGCTATAGTGAGGATCTGATGAACCATATAAAGGGCTTGGAGCAGCGCCAGGCACAAAGTAAAATTTCTGTTTGCTTTTGCTAAGGTGATGCTGAAGGAACTCACCTGCCCGTCGGTCCTCCTTGCGGTCCTCAGACAACACACAGCGTTGGGTGCAGGCGCTTGGGGCCGGTGGCTGTGAAGAGGCGGCCGCGGAGGGCTGCTCTGCCCCTGCACCAGCTCCTGGCCCCGCCACACCCGGCCCCAGGATGGCAAAAATGGTCTCCTCCTCGGCGGAGAAGGCGTCCTCGGCGGCAGGCCCGGTGCCCTGTGTGGAGTGCGGCACGCGCGCCAGCTTCTCCTTGGTGCGGCGCTTGAAGTCGTTCCAGCGCTTCTGCACCTCCTGGCCAGTGCGCTTCCAGCTGGTGATGCCGTTGATCTTGGCGGCGATGCCGTCCCACACACGCCGCCGCTCGGCCACGCTCACCCGACGGCTCTGAGCGCCGTAGAGCTGCGGGTAGTGGGCGCGCACCTCACGGATCAGGATCTGGTTCTCTTCGAACGAGAAGCGCGGCTTGCGCAGCCGGGTGGTCTCTTCCGCTTCGCCCGCCGCCGCCGAGGCCATGGCGCCCCCCGACGCCGCCGTCCGGCCGCCTGGCGCATGGGGGGCGCCGGCGCTGCGGGCACAGGGCGCACGGCGCTGGCAGGGGTTCAGCGGCCCCGCGCCGCCCGCCCCACCCCGGCCGCCCCGATACCGTCTCCTATGTCCCCGGGGATAGGGGTGGGGGCGAAGGGCGGACGGAAGCGACGGGCAGCGGGGGTCCGTCAGAGTGCCTAATAATAGATGACACCGGCTGAGCGCTCATCTTGTGCCTGGCGCGGCGCAAAGTGCCAGGCCATGGAGTTGATGTTAATTGGGTATGGGTATGGAGGAGTGGAGGGAAATGGGAAGAGGGGAAGAGGGGGGTGTCTGCGGGAGTTAGAGGAGGATTGGGGGCATAGGAGGATGGGAAATGGAAGGAGAATGGGGGTATGTCGGGGGTCAAAGAAGCACGAGGGTGATGGGGATAAGGAGATGTTGAAGAGGAGATGCAGCAGGAAGGGGGGTATCTGGAGCAGAGGAGCGCTCTGGGGGTTCCAGGGCAATGGGACGTCTGTAAGACCAATAAGAGAAGTGGCCCTTAGAGGAGCAGTCCAGAAATAATTGCGAATTGGGGGCTCCTAGGACAGTGGAGAGACTGGGAGAATAAAATATTAGGCATTAGGGTCTGCGGGGATTGTGAGGGCTTTGGGGATTGCCACGAATCAAGGGGAGCCCTGAGGGTTATGAGGGTCCGGGATTAGGAGGGGCCAACTGGGGCTACGGGAGACTCCGGGAAGAGTGAGGGTCGCGGAGGGTGGGGACCGAGTTGGGCCGCGGGTCACTCACCGGCGCCGCCGCAGCCCCCGCCTGCCCGTCGGTCAAGACTCCGGCTTCTGCGGCCTCTTCCCTCCCCCTGCCGGCTTTCTCCCTCCCCTTCTGGGCCCCGCCCCCGGCCGCCCTGCGAGCCAAGGCGCAGGCGCACCTAGCGCCAGACGGTCCCCCAACGCCCGAACCTCTTGGGTTTCACTCCTCCCGCCAGAGCGCAAGCGCAGAATTGCCCTCCACCGGCCCCCGTAAGCGGGCCGCAGTTGCGCAGGCGCAAGGTTAGCACAGCGCTCTTTCCCGTAGCTCTCTGATGCCACAAGAACGCACGCTCAAAACCCTCGCACGCATGCGCGCCTTTCTCTCCCCGCTAGCTTTGGTCCTCGGACTCCGTCTCTGCGCAGGCGTAGCAATCCTTGGAGGATGAGGGAGGGACCTTGGAGAGTGATGGGGCCGAATGGTTTCCTAGCCTTTCGGACCGTCTTCCAGCCCACCCAGCCCTCTAACTATGTCTGTGTCTCTCTTAGAGGACAGGGAGGGAGACGGTGCTGGAGGGAAGCGGTTCGTTTCCATGACAACTGCGTGGGTGGGGTGGGGAGCGTAACAAAACTGGGTTTACAGCCCCTTATACCCGCCCCTGCGCGGGGCTACTCGGGATCTGCTACTACCCGTAGGGGCGGGGCCCCCTGGGGATATTCCGCTCCAGGCGGGTGCAGTAACCATAGCAACTCATCTACCTTCCAACCCTACCTGGCGGGACCCCTGTCCACACACGTCACGGCTGGCACGCGGGGAGGGAGATCAGAGGGAGAGCTTCTTGGCTGGTAAGGGGTGATCCTAGCACAGGCATGACTTTAAGCCAATGCATGGAGGCAGGAATGAACCTAGAACACGGGTTCTAGCTGGAAGGTAGGATGATGGAGTTAAGTCTACACTGAGAAATTTGTAGCTTAGCATCCTGCTGGAGCTCTCAAGGTCATTCCACAAACACTTCATCATTCAAACAAATATTTATTGAGCACCTACGCAATTCTAGGTGCAGCGTATATAGAAGACAAAAATCTGTACCCTCATGGAGCTCACTTTGTAGTCGGGAGAGTGAAACATTTAGCAAAATTAATAAGATATATAAGTGAAAAGGTGATAAGTACCGTGAAATAAATGGAAGTAGGCGAAAGGGTTGGGGAGTATGGGGTGTGTGTGTGTGTGTGTGTGTGTATGTGTGTGTGTGTGTGTGTATGTGTGTGTGTGTAATTTTATTTTTTTTATTAAAATTTAAAGTAAACATTCATTTTTGGCTGCGTTGGGTCTTCGTTGCTGCATGCGGACTTTCTCTAGTTGTGGTGAGCAGGGGCTACTCTTTGTTGAGGTGCACGGGTTTCTCACTGCAGTGGCTTCTCTTGTTGCGGAGCGTGGGCTCTAGTGCACGGGCTCTAGGTACACGGGCTCGGTAGCTGTGGCACGCGGGCTTAGTTGCTCCGCAGCATGTGGGATCTTCCCGGGACCAGGGCTCAAACCCGTGTCCTCTGCGTTGGCAGGCGGATTCTTCACTGCTGCGCCACCAGGGAAGTCCCTGACCCTGGTGTTAACAGTAGCAGAAACTGAGTTTAGGGAGCGAGAGTGGAACCTGGGGCCCGGTGAGGAGGTGACTACAGTGGCTCAGGTGAGAGGTCGTGGTGGTGGCTTCAACTAGGGTCGTAGCTGCTGAGGTGAGGTGAAGTGGAATTGGGTTGAGGAAGTGAGAGAAAGAGGAGCTGAAGATGACTCCAGTGACTTTGGCCTGAGTAATGGAAGAATGGAGCTGCCAGAAGCAAAGACGGGCAAAGGGCTGTAAGAGGACCAGGAGTGCAGGTTTGCCCAAGTACAAAGGTGAGGTAGGCAGTTGGATATTTGAGTCTGGGCTTCAGGGGAGAGGTTTCAGTCTTTTTTTTTTTTTTTGCGGCACGCGGGCCTCTCACTGTTGTGGCCTCTCCCGCTGAGGAGCACAGGCTCCGGACACACAGGCTCAGCGGCCATGGCTCACGGGCCCAGCCGCTCCGCGGCATGTGGGATCTTCCCGGACCGGGAAGGGCACGAAGCCGTATGCCCCGCATCAGCAGGCGGACTCTCAACCACTGCGCCACCAGGGAAGCCCGAGGTTTCAGTCTTAAGATAGGAATTTAGTAATTATCAGTGAATAATGACATTTAAGACTGGGAGAGGTTGGCAGGGGAGCAAGTGTAGATAGAAAAGAAGTGGATTTCCCTGGTGGCGCAGTGGTTAAGAATCCGCCTGCCAATACAAAGGACACGGGTTCGAGCCCTGGTCCGGGAAGATCCCACATGCCGCGGAGCAACTAAGCCCATGCGCCACAACTACTGAGCCTGCATTCTAGAGCCCGCGAGCCACAACTGCTGAAGCCCGCGTGCCTAGAGTCTGTGCTCCGCAACAAGAGAAGCCACCACAATGAGAAGCCCGCTCGCCGCGACTAGAGAAAGCCCCCGGGGAAGCAACAAAGACCCAAAGCAGCAAAAACAAACAAAAAGAAACAACAAAAAAAACAGAAGCAGTATTGTAACAAATTCAATAAAGACTTTAAACATTGTCCACATTAAAAAAAAAAAAAAAAAGTCCCATGGCCTTGAGGCTAGACACTCCGATGTAGAGGACTGGGATCCTCCAAGGAGACTGAGGAGGCACAGTCAGAGAGTGAAAGGAGAAACAGTGCTGTCTGCTGTGCTGGAGGCCCAGTGACAAGTGCAAATCCAGGAGGAGGGGAGGGTTAATGATGCCAAACGCTGCCTAGAAGTCAAGTCCAATGAGGACTGAGAACTGACCACTGGGGCTAGTGATAAGGAATTCATCAGTAATCCTGGAAGGGCCAGTTTTGGTGGTGTGGTGGGGGCAGTAGCTTGATTGGGTGGGTTCAGGAGAGGCTTTAGGGATTGCCAGTGTAGATGATCCTTTCTAGCACAGAAATGGGGTGGTATCTCTCCACGGGATCTCTAGAGGTTTATTTCAGATGGGAAATGTCACAGTATGTTTGTGTGTCCAAAGGGATGATCCAGAAGGGGGGAGATTGATGCTGCAGAGGAGAGAGGGGAGAATTGCTGGAGCCATGTCATTGAGTGGGCACGGTGGGTGGGACTCAAGGCACAAGTATGGGGTGCTCTAAGGGGCATGGGCTGTTCAGCCACAGTAAACGGGGAGGGCATGGAGGCAGGCAGGTGGTGATGTAATGTCAGGAGCATGTGAATGTTGTCTCCTGGTTCCTTCTGTTGCCTCAGTAGAGTCGGAAGCAAGGTCAGGGTGAGAAGGAGGTGCTGAGGATAGGGGAGAGAGAGGAGAAAGCATGAAACAGTGAATGAATGGCCAGGGAATTGTAGACAAATAGAACCAATCACTTGAGGTAATTGGATATAAAAGAGTGATGAGTCCCCCTGATTGTGTGTTTTTCTCTGTTCATATTTTTCTGAGTGGGAGCAGGTGCAGAGTGGGTGGCAAGCTGACTTCCACCAGGGCTGGGTTTAGATGATCTCCCACCATGTACTCCATGAAGGGTCAAGGTCCAGGAAGCAGAGGCAGCCCATGCCGGGCCTTATGGGCAAGTTAAGGAGCTTGAATGAGTGAGGATGGGCAGGGTGTGATGTGTGCTTTACAAAGAACCCCCGCTGTTGTGTGGAGGGTGGATGGGAGGGGGATAGACTGTGAGCCAGAGTCAAGGGAGAAGTCAGGGGTGGACCAAGGGCAGGGTGGGAGAGACTGGACCAGGGCAGGGATGGTGGGAAGGGTGCAAATGAATTGGAAGACATTTGAGAGGCAGAATGTACAGAGTGCAGTCAGGTTGGGGAGGGAAAGGGACGTGACACCCAGTTCTCCAGCTCAGGTCCCAGTTGGGGAGATGGGGTCAGTTACGACATGGTGAGTGTAAGGTTCTCAATGGATGTTATGGGTTGAACTGTGTCCCCAAGTCCCCCAAAATAATGTTGAAATCCTAACCCCTACAACTTCAGAATGTGACCTTCTTTGGAAATAGGGTCATTGCAGATGTAATTACTTAAGATGAGGTCATACTGGAGTAGGGTAGGTCCTTCAGCTGACATGACTGGTGTCCTTATAGTAAGAGGAGAGAGACACACAGAGGGAAGAGGACAGGTCTGTGAAGACAGAGGCAGAGATGCGAGTGATGCTGCCACAAGCCAAGGACCACCTGGGGCCACCAGAAGCTGGAAGAAGCAAGGATCCTCCCCTAGAGCTTTCGGAGAGAGTGTGGCACTGCCAACAGCTTGATATCAGATTTCTAGCCTCCAGAACAGTGAGAGAATGCATTTCTGGTGTTTAAGCCACCCAGTTGTGGTGGCCCTTGGAAATGAATACACTGGGCATACAGGGGAGGCATCCACGATGCTGTGGCTCCATGAGAGTCTGGGCTGAGGGGGGAGTTGGGTCTGAATCTGGCCTGGAGCTCTGCAGGAGCCTGCAAGTAGGGAGCCATCGTCAGGGGTGTGTGGAGCTCTGCAGGTGCTGGAAGAGACCTAGGTCAGGGTATACATTATTACTGCAGCTCCTTTAGTGTCCTCAGCTCTTGTCAGAGCTACGCTGCCACTTAATTATCTGCTAAATAAATGAAAATTCACTAAAAAATTAAATCCTTAAAAAACAAAAACAAAACTTGATCACTAATTCTCTGTCTTCTCCTCGGAGCCCCAGATCAGGTGTCCGGCAGCCTCCTGGACGCTTTCACCTTGGATGTCCCCAGGCACTTCATATCCTCTACCCCAGACTGACCACAGCATATTCCCCCTCACTTCTCCAGTTGTAAAATGCACTCCGTCACCTGTCGTGATTCTCCCTCCCACCCCAGTCCTGAGTATACCACCCCTGGTTGCTTTCCATAACTGCTGCACACACTTTACCAGAGTCCGTCCCTTTATTAAACTATTAAGCTCTCCTCTGTCATCACATGTGAGAGGCCCTCAGCTTCCTGCCCGAGGCAGCCCCCCACTTTCTCCAGGGCTCAACCTGCCGCACGCACACCACAGCTCCGGGCTTAGGGCATCCCTTTGGGCTATTGTCTGGGGCCCTTGGGGATCTCTGTTAAGGGCAGAGCTGCATTTTTGGAAAAGGACATGTGAGCAGAGGTCCTTAATGGGAGTCTCTGTCTTTTTCTCTGTGACTACTGTATGTGAGAGTGGAACCCTCTCACTCTCACAGATTTCAGAGTCTGAAAATGCACAATGAAGGTCAAATTCTCACCAACGTCTGCAAGATTCTGTGCTCTCTGCCTGCCCTTTCGCCTCTCTGATCTTATCTCTTACTCAGCCGGCCTCCTTCTTGTTCTGCAAACACACCAGATTCTATCCCACCTTAGGGCCTTTGAATTCACTGCCATCTCTGCCTGGAATGCCCTTCTCCTGGTTCCCTCAATTTATCTGGACTCTGCTCAAGCGTCACCTCCACAGAAAGACCTCCCCTGACCACACCCCCACGTAAAACAGCCTCTCCTTCACTCTCCATCCCTTTACTCTGACTCCTTTTCCTTCACAGCACTTATCACCCACCTGACATATTACATATTTATCGCTTGATTGTCACGGCACCCCCATCCCCACTAGAATGTCAGCTCCACGAGGGCAGGAGTCTTGTCTGCTTTGCTCATCGCTGTACCTGCCAATACCCAGAACAGTGCCTGGCACAAAGTAGGAGCTCAGTAAATATGTGTGGAACAATGGAATAAAAGAAGCCCTGATTTTATGTGCAACATTTTGTGCATATGTGCGTTTCCCCGAGGTGGGGACCATACTTTTTGTCACCTCTCTAATGGAGTCTGGGAGCCTAAAGTTTAAGGACAACCATAAAGTCGGTCCTGGAAGACCTGGGCTCTAGCAGGCTGGAAGGGGACCCTGGACAGAGCCCTGGGAAGGACAGGGAAAGA
>NW_006786304.1:1230755-1242069 GCF_000442215.2 Lipotes vexillifer | reverse complement strand
ACACGGAAAGAGAATCTGGGGTCAAGGTGGAGGCTGGGACTTGGGGACCAGTCCATAGGTGACCTGTGTCATGTAAGGTAAGGGGGTCACATGCGTGGGAGGGACCCAGGTCTCCTTCCTGCTCTGCCTCCTGCTTCCCACGTTTTGGGCCAAATTCGGATCCCCCCACGCTCCCTCCCCCAGCCTCGCAGGAAATAGACAAAGCGATTTCAAAGACAACCAGAAACGCTTTTTATTTACTAGAGCTCAACACCCGGGCCCAGCCCTGAGCCCAAAACCGAACAACTTAAAATCTGACTGGGGCTTCTCTTTGCCCCTAAAATAAAATCTAGGCGGTTGCCATTCCCATCCGGGTATCCACACCCCTTTCCTGTGGGAGCTTCGTTGACTTCACTGTTGGAGGATGAAAAAACGGGAGGGAAAAAAAAAAAGGAACTTTACAAACTATGGTGATTTGGGGGCAGTTGGGAGATGGCGGAGAGACGCCCTCTCTCTGGGGAAAGGACCGTGGCGGGCACCAGTGCCGTGAAACGGAGTGAATAATGGGACGAACAACCAGGGGGAGTTCAAGGGTATCGGCTCACCCCAAGGCTCTCCAGCCTCAGATAAGCCTTTGAAGATATGGTGTCCCTCAGGCATGCCCCGTCCTTCCCCCAGCTCCTGATGGATGGGCTGCTGAGAGCGGGGAAGGACCCATCCGGCGCCGTCCACGATGAAACGGTGGGTCTTCTGGTGCCCGGAGCAGACGGAGAAGGCTGGTTCAAGTCAGAATCCCATCTTGAAGTTCTTGGGCTGGAAGGTCCAAGCCAGCCTGTTCACAGCTCTCCAAATTCTGAGGGTTGCCCTGAGAGAGCACAGTGAGCTCCTGTAGGTCCAAGAGTCCAAGAATTCCACAAGGAATGGAACCCTGAGGGCTGAGAAGTCAAAGGGGCAGGGCTCATGTCCCAGAAGAACTAAAGATCCATGAACCGTGACCCAGAAGGAGCCACAGGGCTGTGTGGTCCAAGGGGCAGGGGTCCTGCTGCACCAAGAATCCACAGACACTGCCAGGACAGAACCCCAGGGGCTGAGAGTTCCAAAGGGCAGGGCTGGCCTGGCTCCCCATAGCCTCCGTTGTTTCAGGATTCAGCAGGGATGGAGTTCTGGGGGTCAGACATTCCAGAGGGCTGGGTGAGTCCGGGGAAGTGGGGGAGTCCAGGGACTTGGGAGGATTGAGCCAGGAGGGCTGGGGGGTGAAGGGGGTGGGCACTTGATGGTCCTCAGCGCTTGACCTTGCGGCCGGCCGAATTGCGCCCACTGCGGCGGTACAGAGACTGCTGGCCTCCGTTTAGCGGGCAGTACTTGAGTGTGTGGGCCTGGTCCCCCGTGGCCCCGCACAGGGGACACACATAGTGCCGCAGGATGGGACACACCACCACGCCCTCTGGTGTCTTCAGCTGGTGCGAGGAGTACACATGGCGAGATTCCCCATTGTGTTTGCAAAAGTTGCACAGGGTGGCCAGGCCCCCGCTGGCCCCCTGCCCTCCCTGCCCCTGATCCTGCCCCAGCTGGGGCCCAGGTCCCGGCTCCCCAGTAGCTTGGGCCTCCGGCCCTTGCCCCCGACTCTGGATCAGCGCCAACACCACCTGGCTCAGGTTGAAATAATCCTTCCACATGTCGAAGGGTGGCAGCTGCATGGCATACAGGTGGAGGTGGTGGGCAGCTGGAGACAGGTGGGCTGGGGGCCCGGGGGCAGGAGCAGCAGATGGTTTTCTGGAGCAGAGAGCAATTGCGCCCCCTTTTATACTCCCCAAAGACCCTTCTAAGCAAAGGTGGAGCTTAGGATTTAAAGGGCCCACCCCTTACTCTTGATCCCTTCTGACTTTAATTCCCCATGGAGACCTGGAAGGGGGTCATTTCCCTTGTTGCTGGTCCTTGCTGGGCCTGCAAGGTGCTCTGTGACCTCTGGAAAGACCCTTCTCCCTGGGCCTCAGTTTCCCTATCCATTCAATAAAGCTCCATATCTGAAAATTCCCCCAACCCCCATCCTCCCTTACTCCAAGGCTGGGAGTCTGCTGCCTCCATATACTCCAGAGCCATTCCTAATCATAACAACAGCCCCTTACTGTGAGCCAGACGTTGTGCTGCACAGTTACCTTCATGATCTGATCTAATTTTCACAACAATTCCATGTGGGTAACACAGTTATGATCCCATTTTATAGACAAGTCACTAAAGCTCAGAGAGGGAAACTCAGTGGCCCAGAGTCATATAACACGCAAGTGGCAGAGCTGAGGCTCTAACCCAGGGCCATATGACTCCAAAGCAAATGCTTTCCTACCTCTTTTGGATGAAAACCTCATTTTTCATCACATCTGGAACTAAGAGCCACTTATTCACCAAATATCTATTGAGTGCACACTACAGTATTCAATGTTTTATAAAAATGATCTCTTTGAACCCCATAATCACTCAAGGAGGTGGGCACCATCATTTTCATCTTATAAAGAAGGATATTATGCTCAGAGAGGTTAAGAAAAGTACTCAAGGCCACACAGCAGGGAAATGGCAGAATTGGGATTTGCACCCGGGTCTGGCCCCAGAGACACTGGGGATTGATCTGAGAAGCAGCAGAGGACCTTGGCATGGCACAGAATCCCTTGGAATGCCCACCCTTCCCCCTTGGCCTGGTACATTGTCCCAGATCCTTCCTGACCTTCCAGACCCAGTAAAAGCCTTGCCTCCTGCCCATGCCAACTCCAGGATTTCTTCCTCCACCTGTGGTCCCCAGTTGGTCCCCTTGACCACTCAACGTAATCATTGAGGCCCCTTGCATTGGGCTCTGGAAACTCAGCAGTGACCACAGCTATCTTGTACCTGTTTCATGAACAACCAGTCCAGTAGGGAAACAGCCAGCAAATGAGAAAACAATAGATCATAAAGACCCGATTACATAGGCTGGTCTGGGAGAGGTGGCCTGGAAGCTGAGACCACACAGGACAATCTTCCAGGAAAAGGAACACAAGCTATGGAAACCTGAAATCTGGGGACAGCTAGGGGGCAGAGGTAGCCAGAACGGAGTGAGGGTCCCAAGATGAGGCCAGCCCAGTGTGCAGGGGGTGTATGCCATCAGACTGTGACCTCCCTCAGGAGATGTTTTGGAAATGATGGGGGTGTTTTGGGTTTGCCACAGTGATTGGAGGTGTGATGACGTGTGATGAGATGTAACGGACAGGGACCAGGGATGCCAGATGTCTCAACCATCCATATGACCAAGATCTGTCCCGGACACACTTAACTTTCCAGTGTCCCGCTGGACACCCATGTGGGTAGAAAAACCCACTTATGATGGTCTGAGTCTAGAGCTCAGCTATGTTTTACATATAAACACTAAGTGTTTTTGCAATATTTTAAGATTCACTGACCTTTCCTGAAATACAAAGACTGTGTCCATCACAGCCTGCCTATTCTTGATTTTTTGGGGAACTTGATCTGGAGTTGCTCACTCTTTCTAGAAGCCACATCACCCCAGGCAATGCTGACTGTGGTGATTGTCCAAACAACACACAGTTTATTCCTATCTCATTCATGGTGAGTCTACACGGAGATGCTAGTATCTGCCTGATGAGATGCTTTTTAGAGCGGCCATGCCTGAGCATTTCTACACCAAAATAGATGATTAGTTGATTATAAGTTGTTGCCTTTTTATTTTTCCTTTGTAGTTCAGTTAGGACATGATATTCATTTCAGAAAATAAAATTTGTGTGTTGGTGGGCTCTATTACCTCTGAGTTTAATTTCAGAATACTAAAGGGGCATCTTAAAAGGTTAGATAAAGTGGGTGTCAGGTCTCACCCAGTTAAGAACCCGTGATATAGGCCAAGATCAGCCCTTTGGTCTTTGCCTTCAGAGCAATAGGAAGCCACTGAAGGGTATAAGCAAGGGAGGGACAAATGAGAAATGTGTTTTAAGATGCTCCTCTGGTTGCTGTTGATTGAATAGAGGCAGTGAGGCTGTGCCCATCAGCTCACATTGTTTCCATCTAGTCAGGGAGCAAAGTCTGAACAAAGTCTGTTGAGGACTCCCTTTTGGGGGACACTGTGTCTTTCCTTCAGAAAGAGCTTAATACATGCTTGTAGAGTGAATGTATTCTCTCTGTGGATGGGCTCAAGGTTGGGAGACGACAAAGGGAGGAATTTGTGAATGTCAGAGGAAAGGTCTTCTTGCGGTGTGATCGTCTAGCTTTCTGTAATTTCCTTTTGAAGTAATGATTTGGATAATGACTTGTTTGATGTCTGTCCTCATTGGTAATCTGTGAGCCCAAGGAGGTCAGGGTCAGGGCTGTCTCTGTCACTGATGTGTCCCCAGCATCAGCCAGCACCGGGCCAGGCGAGCAGAACAGGAGATGTTAGCAGGAAGAATGTCCACAGACTATTAATACATCATTCACATGGGTGATTCCTGTGTCTTGAGTACTTACAATGTTCTTCACTGCTCAGCTCTAAGGTCTCCTCCTCCAGGAAGCCCTCCCGACCCTCAGGCTGAGTCAGCCTTCTCTCCCAGCCCTGCCCACTCTGGGTCATCACTGACTGGGGGTGGGTCTGTTTCTCCCTCTGGACTGTAAGGGCAGGGCTAAGGCTGTTCCCACGTGTATGTGTCTCCTGTCACTTAACCCTCATTGCTTTTATTTATTTATTTATGGCCTCGCTGCACGGCTTGCAGGAATCTTAGTTCCCCAAGAAAGGATCGAACCCTGGTCTCTGCAGTGAAAGTGCAGAGTCCTAACCATTGGACCACCAGGGAATTCCCCTCATTGCTTTCTTGAGTTAAGTACCAGTATTATCCCTGATTTGCAAAGGCAGCAACTGATGTTCAGAGAGGTTAGGTGACTTGTCTATGGTCACACAGCTGGCAGGCAGCAGAACTGGGATTCCAAACTGGGTCTACCTGAGTTCAGTCTTTGCGTTTAACCATTGCCCTACACTGTTCAATAAACACTCATCAAGAGAACGAACTAATAAATGAATGCATACACAGCATCTTCCAGATCACCTGGTCCAGCTCACCTCACTTTCTTATTTTACAGAGGTGGAAATGAGGCCTCAAGAAGGATACAAGGAAGGATCCTTGGAAGGATCCAAGTTTCAGCCTCTTAAAGTCATGGTTCCTTGCCAAGGTCCCCGGGTTCACAGGCCCACTGAGTACCTTCTGGAAACCTATTAATGAAAACACACCAGTGGTCATAGGGTAGGCTGTGAGGTTTTCATCTCCCTGAAGAGGTAAATCAGACCTTTGTGTTATTATGTTGGGATCATCGGGTCAGGCAGTAGGGTGACTTGAGCACAACCCCCCCCCACCACAATTTAGGGGGTGGGCAGCATCGTGGGTAAAAGTTCAGTGATAAGCTCTGAGTTCAAGCCAGGCTCTACCACCTGCTCACTGAGTGGCTGTGGGCTTATTATTTAACCTCTCCTAACCCCAGTTTTTTCATCTGTCAAGAGGGGATGACACCGGTGCGTGCCCCAGGGCACGGACTGCAATTGTGTTTGCAAATAGCACATTTTGGCTGTGGGGTATGATTATTCAATGTTAGTTATGAAAACTGAGTCACAATTAAGGCAATAATCTTAAGGGCACTTATTTACCGAGCATCTCCTTTGGGCCGGCACCACGCTCAGGGGCTTTCCTTGCTTCCCCCCCAGACCCTCTGAAGTAGGGTTTAGCAATAGCCCCATTTTACAGATGAGCAATGGGAGGCTCAGAAAGGCCGAGGGTCTTGTCCGAGGTTGTACAGACAGTGAGTGGTAGGCTGGAGCTCGAACACGGGGCTCGGAAAGCAAGGGAGCCAGGGACTTCCTAGGCGTAGGGACAGAATGAGGTGAGAAGCCAGGAAGGATGGAGGGGATTGGAGTGACAGTTTTCACAGGGAGGACCTGTCGGTCACCGATGGACATACTCCAAGGCAGAAGATGCCAGGCTCTCTCCCATGTGGAAGAATAAGTCTCCTGGAGGGAGGAACCAGGACGGGTGTGGGAGGCCTCTGCACTAAGTGCTTTCCATAAAGTCACAGCCGAGATGGCCAGCTCAAGAATGCATGCGTCCCCTGTGTGCAGCAGGGCGGGACCCGGGGACCCAGTCAGTGCTGGTCGCTGCAGCTGTGGCATCTGCTGGAAGTGTGAGAATCCCCTTAACAATCGCACCTATTGTTTGGAGACTCTCAGATTCTCTTGCTTGTGAATTTTTTTTTTTTTTTTTTTTTTTGGCTGCAACTCGGGGCATGCAGGATCTTAGCTCCCCAACCAGGGATCGAACCCGTGCCCCCTGCAGTGGAAGCACTGAGTCCTAACCACTGGACTGCCAGGGAATTCCCAGTATTTTTTCTTTATTATTTATTTTTTCCCCAATTGTTTTCTTCTAGGACTCTGTTACTGGGGCCATGACTACCCTCCCCCCACCCCCACGCTCACCCCCCATCCTGTGGTGTTTTATTGGATCAGTAACTGAAGGGCATCCCTTCTCAGGCAAGCCTTCTTCTGCAGGGTTGCTGCTGTGTACTGAGGGAAAGTCAAAGATGATATTGATGAGAAATTCATCAGCCTGGTGTTTACTTGATCATAACCTCCACCCCCACCGCAAGGCCACACCACTCCTTGCTGCACAGACTCCACAGCTGCCCTGTTTACTTGTGAATTTCCCTCTCAGCCTCACCTCTGCCAGAAACAGCTCATGGGGGGTCCAGAGAGGGATGGGGAGGGGCTAGGGGGAGTCAGGGGGAGAGAAACCCTGAGAAAGAGGGGGAGAGACTCCCAGAGGGATGGAGCGACACACTGGTGCAGAGACCAAGAAAGGGGAGATGAAGACCGGGGGAAAGTGAGACACCCGGAGACCAGGGAGGGCATGGTCATCGTCCTCATGGTCTCTGTTTATTGGGTGCTGGCCTGTGAGATCTCATGAAACCCTTGCAACAACCCTGTCAAGTAGTGTTATAATATCCCCATTTTACAGAGCAGGAAACTGAGACCCAGGTGACATCTCTCATCGATGTTATCCCATTAGCCTAGACTCAAATCCAGGTCTGCAGAGAGAGAAGAGGGACACACTCACACTCCCAGGGATGGAAAGGGACAGAGGTTCCAGCAGAGAGAGATGGAAGCAAGGGGCAGAAAATGAGAGTAACGTGGTTGGGTGTGTGGCTGCTGTGGCCAGAGGGCCAGGGTCAAATCTTGGCACTGCCACTTACAGAGATGTGGCTTTTAGCAAGTGATGTCACCTCTCTGGGCTTCTGTTTCCTCCATTTCACAAAAAGGGAGATCATTGAAGACCCCCTGCTCTGGGGCTGTTTTGAAGATGGCAGCTGAGAACACAGGTGAAGGCATTAGAACAGGTACACAGTGAGCTTTAGCCATTATTTTTAGTTTTATTCCCTTGCTAAAGATTCATTGATGAGTGCTAGGCAGGGGGAAGGAGACTGTGCAGGCCCCAGTAGAGGAATATTTGCTCATTCATTCAGCAAATATTTACACAATACCTAACATGTGTCTGGCCCTGTTCTAGGTGCCAAAGATACAGCAATTAACAAAAAATACAAAAATCCCTGCCTTTACAGAGCTGAAATTTTATATAGATAACAAGAGAGAAAAGTGAAATATATCTCAGGTAAGGCTGTGTGCTATAGAGAAAAAATAAAGGGGGTAGGGAGATAAAAGTGATCGGGGGGACTTCCCTGGCAGTCCAGTGTTTAAGACTCTGAGCTTCCACAGCAGGGGGTGCAGATTGCATCCTTGGCTGGGGAACTAAGATCTTGCATGCTGCGTGGTGCAGCCAAAAATTAAAAAACAAAAAAGAGTGGTCAGGGAAGCCCTTTTGGAGAAGGTGACATTTGAGCAGTCTTAAAGGTGGTAAGTGAGGGAGCCCTTGTAGATATACGGGGGAAGAGTGTCCCAGACTGAAGGAACAGCCAGTGCAAAGACCCTGAGGTCAGAGTGTGACTGCTGTGTTCAATGAACATCGTGGCTTGGGTAGATTGAGAGGAAGAGTGGGAGTAGGTGAGAGATAATGGAGGTGAGATGTAATACAGGACCCCATGGGCTACTGCAAGGACTTGGGCTTGTGCTCTGAGTGAGATGGGAGCCATGGGAGGGTTCTGAGCACAGGAGTGACATGATTTGATTCAAGATCTAACAGTGGCTTCTGAGGAAGGTCGGGCTCTAGGATTACGTGTGCGTTTGAACAAAACTCTGTGCAGTGGTTCTACTATTAAGCCCATTTTGCAGCGGAAAAGACTGAGGCTCAGAGATGGAAGATCCATGTGTCCAGGATGGCAGAGTCCAAGGAGAGCCCAAGTCTGTCTGTCCGACTCTATCATCGCTGCTCTGGAACAGTCCCACATATCCTCTCCTGGAGGATGCGCGCGTGCGCGCACACACACACACACACACACACACACACACACACACCTGTGATTCTGATATACCAAGGGCTGGGCTTTCTCAGTAGTCAGCGATGTGTCCCCAAGTATAAGGCCTGGTAACTCCCACTCAACCATCAGAGAGCACAGAGTAGGCAAATGTTTGTCGAATGAATGCATGAATACCAATCTGAGGACTTTGGACTTTATGCTAATAAGGCCACTGGGAGCCAAGGAAGGTTCATACGCCATGGTTATATCTGAGCTCTTTTTGTTTTGGCCGTGCTGCAGGATCTTAGTTCCCCGATGAGGGATCGAAGGCGCGCCCTCTGCAGTGGAAGCAAGGAGTCAACCACTGGACTGCCAGGGAAGTCCTGTGAGCTTTAGAAAACACTCTAGGCTTCCTCTCCATTCTGGGCCATTGCATATACTACTCTCTCTGCTTGAAACATTTCTACCCGATAACACTTACTGCTCCTTCAAATCTCAGCTCCAACATTCCCTCTCCCAAGAAGCCCTCCCAGGCCCCCCGCTGGGTCAGATGACCCCTCTGGGCTCCTGCAGCCCCCGGTACTTACCCCATCCCAGCTGTGCCCACTCTGAGTCTTGTCTGTCTGGGGACAGGTCTGTCTTCTCCACAGGACTGGAAGCCCCATGAGGGCAGGGCCAGGAGTGTCTTGATCACAGCTGTGTCCCCAGCACTGTCCTATACAGGGGCTGGGCACAAAGGGATATTTGGGGGGATAAATGAATGAGACCAAAACTAGAGCAGAATTGGGGAGGGCAGGAATGGGGGCCTGTCCCAGCCAAGGGTTCTGTCTCTTATATAACACTAACTGTCTTACTCTGAGGAGTAGTTGCCCAGTTTTTCTCCAGCCTTGTTTTGAACCACTTTCTCATTCACTGCAACCATCCAGAACTTCCAGACAGAGCAAAATTAAATAGACCAGGATGGAAATGGGGGAAACTGGAGGAGAGGAGGTATATGGGAACAACTCTAGTGGTGATTGCAGCCCAGCCTTTCAGCATTCTAGATTTTTGGTAAAGCTTTATATTAAAAAATATATATTTTTTTGTTAAGTCAGACTATTATTTCAGTTTTTTTTTTTAAAGACTTACTTCCAAGAATAGAGTGTGGAAAGAGGAAAACTAGTAACTTTATTTTTTATTATTATTTTTAAAATATTTATTTTATTCATTTATTTGGTTGCGCTGGGTCTTAGTTGCAGCAGGCAGGCTCCTTAGCTGTGGCATGCGAACTCTTAGTTGTGGCATGTGAACTCTTATTTGCAGCATGCATATGGGATCTAGTTCCCTGACCAGGGATCGAACCTGGGCTCCCTGCATTGGGAGCACGGAGTCTTAACCACTGTGCCACTAGGGAAGTCCCCCAAAATAGTAACTTTAGAGTGGAGTGACTTGGCAGACAGCATCTTAACAAGGTGATCAAGGTTAACATGTCCCATGATGTTATATTGATATTGCATACCCATGATATGGAAGAAAACCGAAATGTCTGTTGATGGACATTTAGGTTGTTTCCACGTCTTGGCTATTGTAAATACTGCTGCTATGAACATTGGGGTGGATGTACCTTTTTGAATTACGGTTTTCTCTGGATATATGCCCAGGAGTGGGATTGCTGGATCGTATGCTTGCCTCTCTGTTTATATTGGAAACTCTGCAGGCTTTTATCCCCTCTGTGTTTTCATCTCATCCATGTTTTTTGGAAAATTAAATTTTTCATTTCGAGAGCACCATAGGGTCACATCCAGTCATAAGAAAGAATAGAGATCCTGTATACTCTTTTTTTAAAAAAATAAATTTGTTTATTTTTGGCTGCATTGGGTCTTCGTTGTTGCACGCGGGCTTTCTCTAGTTTCCACGAGCAGGGGCTACTGTTTGTTGGAGCGCCCGCGGGCTTCTCATTGCGGTGGCTTCTCTTGTTGTGGAACACGGGCTCTAGGTGCGTGGGCTCAGTAGTTGTGGCACGCAGGCTTAGGTGCTCTGCAGCATGTGGGATCTTCCTGGACCAGGGTTTGAACCTGTGTCCCCTGCATCGGCAGGTGGACTCTCAAACCACTGTGCCACCAGGGAAGCCCCTTGTTTAGCTTTTGCCCTGTGAACTCGTGTGTGTATGTGTTTACTTGTATGCAATTTTGTAACATGTAGGTTTGTTTACGTACTGCCACAGTCAAGACACAGAACATTTCCATCACCCCAAGCATCACTTGTATTACCCTTTTATAGACACACTCACTTCCTTCCTGGCTCCTACGCTCTCCTTATACCCTGGCAGCATATTCCATTCTCCATTTCTATGATATTTGTCATTTCAAGAATGTTACAGAAATAGAATAATACTGCACTTAACCTTTTGGGATTGGCTTGTTTTCCTGCAGCAGAATTCTCTGGAAATTCACCCAAGTTGTTGTACATGCCAACACTTCATTCTTTTTATTGCTGAGTTGTGGTCCATGGTTTGGGTGTACCATAGTCGATTTAACCGTTCACTTATTGAAAAACATCTGGATTGTTTTCAGTTTTTGGCTCTTTGAATAAAGTTCTTGTGAATATTCATGTACCAATTTTATGTGTGAACATTTATTTTCATTTCTTTGGGTAATTCCCATAGTGCAATTGCCGGGTCATGTTGGTAATGGCCTGTTTAATGTTATAAGAAACTGTCAAACTGTTTCTCCATAGTGTTTTTGAGATTAAAAAAAAAAATTCCAGGGCTTCCCTGGTGGCGCAGTGCTTGGGAGTCCGCCTGCCGATGCGGGAGACGCGGGTTCGTGCCCCGTTTCGGGAGGATCCCGCGTGCCGCGGAGCGGCTGGGCCCGTGAGCCATGGCCGCTGAGCCTGCGGGTCCGGAGCCTGTGCTCCGCAAATGGGAGAGGCCACAACAGTGAGAGGCCCGCATAACGCA
>NW_006786304.1:1227122-1230715 GCF_000442215.2 Lipotes vexillifer | reverse complement strand
AAAAAAAAAAAAAAAAAAAAAAAAATTCCAGCATTTCCATTGTGTTCAGTGGGAAGGGTGCTGTGAATAATTCAGCCAGCCATTACCCAATGCAGAAAAAACTACGTTAAACTTTCCAATTATCCGAACATATTCCCTTTAAGAAGATGGCCAGCCCAGGGGGTGAGTGGCAGCAAAACAGGGGAAGGAGATTAAGAGGTACAAACTTCCAGTTGTATAATAAATAAGTCATGGGGATGTAATATACAGCATAAGGAACGTGGTCAATAATATTGTAATAACTTTATATGGGGACCAATGGTTACTAGACTTACATGGTGATCATTTCATAATGTATGCAAATGTCAAATCATGATGTAGGGCACCTGAAACTAACACAATACTGTATGTCAACTATATTTCAATTAAAAAAAAAAGATGGCCAGGCCGTAACTTCTCCAGGTTAAAAGCTTTCCTGGAGATTCTACTGGTGTTCTGAGCTATCTTCTTTTCTGTTGATGAGTCATTTGTATTCTCTGGTCCTTTGCTATTTCCAGGCATCTCTGAGGGAAGCATTTTAGAAGGTGGAGTAGGGATGGTGGGGAGGAACACCTGAGGAGGGGCTGGGAGGAGATGGGGGGTCAGCTGGGAAGAGGTTCCAAGGAGCCAACATTCTAGCTATCACTGTTCTCCCTTTTAATGACGTGTGGAAATTTGACATACTGATAAGTTTCTGTCCCTCAGTTCCCTGCTGTGGGAAGTTCCTGTTTGTCCCTCCAGATCCACTTTTTTTTTTTCTTTTTGCGGTACACGGGCTTCTCACTGTTGCGGCCTCTCCCGTTGCGGAGCACAGGCTCCGGACACGCAGGCTCAAGCGGCCATGGCTCACGGGCTCAGCCGCTCCGCGGCATGTGGTATCCTCCGGAGCGGGGTACGAACCCGCGTCCCTCGCATCGGCAGGCGGACTCTCAACCACTGCGCCACCAAAGAAGCCCCCAGATCCACTTTTGCCCGTCTCTTCCCAGCTGTTTCTGTCCGGGATGCTGACCCGTACAGATTACATCAACAGGATTCAGCCAATGCTTGACCCCCACCCCATCCCAAGAGATGGGAGGAACTGAGACAGAGAGAGAGGTCAAGACATCACTACTTCACAGAGTTCATGCCCTTCCCAAAACCTTCTCTCTGTCCAGATCTGGGTCCTCTTCCCTCCCCTCACACCTGTCATCCTGGGGTGCCCACCTTTACCTGGCCCAGGGCACTGCACCACGCTTTGGGATGTCCCTATACCTTACCCACACCTTTGTAAATAGCTCCTTTCTCAAACTCCTCAAATGACCCAATTTGAATGTGCCCTGTTTCTGCCGGAATACCAGTCTCTGGCCTCCCAGGTGGCAGGTGGGGGCATCCTGAGCTTTCTTGTGGGGATGACAGCCCCCTGCACACATGCCAGGCACTTTATAAATCCTAATGGCCCTGCCCACCCCCTCTCCTATTATCTCATCTCAGAGGGCCCTTCACTTTCCAGAGTCCAGCACCCTTCTTTGAACAAAACCTACACAAACACAGGGCCATGGCTCCAGGACCCCCAGCCTTCTGAGAGGCTCTATGGACACTCCGCCTTAAGGACCCCTAATATATTTTGTGTCAGTTATTTGTTTACTTTAATTTTAATTTTTATCAAATCACTTTGAACTCTTGTAGGTGTTTCTCTGGGTGTTTTACCCTCAGGATTCTAGGTAACATGTTTAAATTGCTACTTCTATGGAGAACAGTATGGAGGTTCCTTAAAAAACTAAAAATAGAACGACGCTATGATTCAGCAATCCCACTCCTGGGCCTATATCTGGAGAAAACCATAATTCGAAAAGATACATGCACCCTGAAGTCCACTGCAGCACTATTTACAATAGTCAAGACATGGAAGCAGCCTAAATGTCCATCGACAGACGAATGGATAAAGAAGATGTGGTACATATATACAATGGAATACTACTCAGCCATAAAAAATGAAATAATGCCATTTGCAGC
Source organism: Lipotes vexillifer (assembly GCF_000442215.2). NCBI lineage: Eukaryota > Metazoa > Chordata > Mammalia > Artiodactyla > Lipotidae > Lipotes > Lipotes vexillifer. The sequence continues at coordinate 1,228,705 of NW_006786304.1, read as the reverse complement.
AACATGGATGAACGTAGAGATTATCATACTAAGTGAAATAAGATAGAGAAAGACAAATGTCATATGATATCACTCATATGTGGAATCTAAAGAAATGAACTTATTTACAAAACAGAAAGTGACTCACAGACTAAGCAAACAAATTTATGGTTACCAAAGAGAAAAGGTCGGGGGGAGGGATAAATTAGGAGGTTGGGATTAACATATATACACTACTGTATATAAAATAGATAATCGACAAGGATCTGCTCTATAGCACAAGGAACTATACTCAACACTCTGTAATAACCTATATGGGAAAAGAATCTGAAAAGGACTAGACATATGAATATGTATAACTAAATCACTTTGCTTTACACCTGAAACAAATACAACACTGTAAATCAACTATATTCCAATATGAAATAAAAATAACTTTCTACTTCTTATTTTTCTATTTCACATTATCAATTGACCTCCACTATGGAAGGTAAAGATTGAGGTTTCTTCATACACACCATTTCACAAATACACTTCCTCTCCCCTTCCTCACTGCAGAATCACCTCCCAATTGATCATGAGATCAATATTCACGTCTATATAATGATGACTAAGTAAAATCCTGTCCTCAGCTGAACCTTAGCGTATGCTATGATTTTATTTCTTTTCTGAGATAACATTTTGTTTTCACAAGATTGAATAATTGTCATTTTTGTTGCTGGTTTAGTTTTCCACCATGGATTCAACCCCAAACTCTTCACTGTAAGAGTAAAAAGACCTCTCCTATGTTCAAACACACCAGGTATCACGTTAGTTTTATCAAGTGAGAGTAGAAATTATTCTAAAAAAAATTTCAGCTGTGATAATTGTATTACAGCAATGTTTTTAAAAGCCCTTATTTTTATTTTTAAAATTTTAAGAAAATTTATTTTATTGAATTATAGTTGATTTCCAATGTTGTGTTAACTTCTGCTGTGCAGCAAAGTGACTCAGTTATACATATATATACATTCTGTTTCCTATTCTTTTCCATTATGGTTTATCACAGGACATTGAATATAGTTCCCTGTGCTGTACAGTAGGACCTTGTTGTTTTAAAAAGCCATTATTTTATGGGACTTCCCTGGCAGTCCAGTGGTTAAGACTCCGTGCTTCCAGTGCAGGGGACTCGGGTTCGATCCCTGGTGGCTCCCTGGCTGGGGAACTAAGATCTCACATCCCACATGGTGCAGCCAAAAAAAACCCCCAAAACAAAAAAGCTCTTATTTTTAAAAGACACATCCCGGAATATTTGTGGATGAGATGTTAGGAGGCCTGAGATGTGTTTGGTGTAACAGAGCGGAGGTTTCCATGAAGCAAGCCTGGGACCCCCTCCCCCAGAGTCTGCCAACCTCCTGCTCTCAGCGGGACTGGGTTGCATCCTAATTCCTGGACCTCAATCCTTGGCACTGTTTCTCCAAGACTGGGAGTGGAGTACGATGATGGTGGTCCACGGACCGTAAGAAGGAGCTTGGGACCTTATTAAAAATACAGCCTTCGGGCTTCCCTGGTGGCGCAGTGGTTGAGAGTCCGCCTGCCGATGCAGGGGACACGGGTTTGTGCCC
>NW_006786304.1:1223942-1225817 GCF_000442215.2 Lipotes vexillifer | reverse complement strand
CCCCCCCCTTCCAGAAAATCCCCCCCCCCCCCACCTACAACTTTGCATACAGATGCCCTGAAGCACAACCATAGCCTACCTTTATGGAGTAAGTGTCCTTGATTCATTCTCCTTCCCTCAACTTTTTAATTTGAAAATTTTCAAACTCACAGAAGAGTTGCAACCTAGTATAATGAAACCCCATACAGTATGAACTGAGGCATCAATTTTTTTTTAACTTTTTTTTTTTTGGCCGCACCGCGCGGCTTGTGGGATCTTAATTCTGGGACCAGGGATTGAACCCAGGCCCTCAGCAGTGAGAGCGCAGAGTCCTAACCACTGGACTGCCAGGCAATTCCTCGAGGTATCAGTTTTTAACACTTGCTTCCTCTCTCTCACAAGTGTGTGTTTGTAAATTTTATATGTAATACGTTTTACATATAATATTATAGATAATATAATGTAATTATATATATATAATTTTTGGTTGTTTTTTTTTTGAGAGTTAGTTCCAGACATCATGACACTCCTGTACACGCTTCAGCCTGTGCACACCCCCTAACAAGAGTTGCATTCTGTTAAACAACCACAGCACAATGATCCAGTTCAGGGAACTTCACACAGACGGACTACTATCATCAAATATACATGTTCAAAATTGCCTAATCATTCCAACCTTCCAATAATATAGCAGTGTTTTTTTCCCCCTTTAAATCCAGGATCTAGTGTAGGATCCGTGCTGCATTTAGTTACATCTCTTCAGTCTTTTTTAAAAATTTTTAATTATGTAATTATTTATTTATTTTTGGCTGCGTTGGGTCTTTGTTGCTTCTTGCAGGCTTTCTCTAGCTGCGGTGAGCGGGGACTACTCATTGCCGTGGCTTCTCTTGTTGCGGAGCCCGGGCTCTAGGCGCGGAGGCTTCAGTAGTTGTGGTGCACGGGCTTAGTTGCTCTGCTGCATGTGGGGATCTCCCCGGACCAGGGCTGGAACCGGGTCCCCCCTGCATTGACAGGTGGATTCTTAACCACTGCGCCACCAGGGAAGCCCCTCTTCAGTCTCTTTTAATCGACAATCCCCTACCTTTTTTTCTTTCGTGATACTGATTTTTTTTTTTTTCAAGAAAGCCAGGTGTTTGGTAGAATGTCCTTCAATTTGGGTTTGCCTGGTACTTCCTCATGATTAGATGCAGGCATTTGGGGCAATCATAGTGCATAGGTGCTGTCCCGTCCTTCTGTGCTAGGATGGATGTCACATGGGGGGCACAGGACATCAGAATGCCTGTCATGGGCAATACTGAGTTCTGTCCCTTGGTTTAGGTGGTGTGTACCAGACCTCACCGCTGTGTACACTCCCTCTCCCCTTTGTAATTACCAAGCAATTGCTGGGATAACACTTCAAGATTATGTGAAGATCCTGCTTAGGATACATTTTAACATTTTAAAAAGTGCCTACCATTAGAGAGGAGACAGAAATGCCCCTCCTCCTCACCAAGCAACCTTTTAGCTGGGGGTGAGGTGGAGGGTGGAAGACAACAGACCAGCAAATAAACCAATCGTTAGGAGGTTCCGAATGTGAACTGGGTGAAGGCAGGGGATTTGTCTTGTTTACTGCTGCATCTGTGCCTAGAACAGCACGTGGCACATACGCTCAATAAAAACATGTTGAAATGAATGAATGAATGAGTAACATTAAGTGCTATAAAGACTGTAAAACTGAGTATTTGTTAAAGAGACTCTGGGGTGGGGTGAGGTGCGGTGTGTGGCTATTTTAGTTAAGACGTTAGGGGTGTCAACATGCCAGGGCTTTTGAGTCAGAAAAAAGGGGAAAAGCAAATATAATAGGTCCCTGAGACTACACAAAATATGGTGTATTTGATGAGCAGAGAGAGGGATGGG
>NW_006786304.1:1214668-1223742 GCF_000442215.2 Lipotes vexillifer | reverse complement strand
GGGGGGGGGTGGTCAAGGAGAGCAAGTGAGGCTGAGGCCGGGTCCCCTCTAGATCAGGCTGGTGAGCTGGCCGGCGGGGTGGGACTTTGCAGACCACGTGGGTAGCAAGGACTTCACATGGGAAGCCACTGGGGTGGGGATGGGGGTTGTAAGCAGAGAGTGATGTGATCCGAGGTCCCTTTCACCCTTGCTTAGAAAGGGGCGTGTCTTTGTCTCTGTCTTTCTCTCTGCTTCTCTCACCATTGGGGAACCTGAGAAAAGCTGTATGGAAACGTGCAGTTTTGTGTGTGATTTCAGGGGGTTCACGGAACACTCAGGTGCAGACTGTGTGGTTTGGTCTATGCCGTCCCCCTCACACAGGTAAACGGAGACTCACAGCTAGTTATAATAACTAGCATCTACAGAGCATTTAGTGTGTGCCACGCTTTGTTCTGAGTGCTTTATAAGCAGGTAACTCAGTGTTCACAACAACCCAGGGAGGAAGGTCTTGGGAAGGTGCTTGGTGATCCTCATTATCCGGATGGGAAAATGAGAACCAGAGAGGATAACTGCCTTTCCCATAATCACATAGGTAGTCAGTGACAAAGGAAGGGTGACAAACCTGGAGTCTCTGGTTTTAGCCATTGGGCCAGGACTCCCTCCAAGTTAACTCCATCTCAGGGGTCAAGGATGCCCTAAAATCCAACCAGGGTCTTCCCAGGGGTCTCAAGCCCAGTCAACAACTCTGGTCGGTTGACTCCAGCTCTGCCAGGAAAGCTGGGCAAAGCAGAGGCTGTCACTGTTGGGTTAGGTGAGGACCCCAGGCTTGGGGCGGGGGTGGCTTGTTGGGGTCCCACAGTTGGCAATGTGGGCACGGAGGGAGGATCATGCAGTCAGGGCGTGCATCGTGTGCATCTGTTGCTTTTACCTTGACTCTGCTCCTGGGGTCCGTGGGAGTATTTGGGTCTTAGTAAATCAAAGCATTGGCTTGGGAAGGAGGTTGCATGGCTTCAACTCCAACCTCACTAGCTGGGCGAATTTGGGCAAGTTACTTAGCGTCTCTGTGCCTCCTTTTCTGTAAAATGGAGATAATCACAATTTCTGCTTCACATGGCCTCGTGATTATTCAAGGAGATGGTGCTTGTCAGGTGTCAGGCATAGGGCCCAGCCTGTGGTTCATCAAGGGCAGCCTATTTGATTCAGTGTGTCATTCTGCAGTGTGTGCTGGGTGATACTGCCTAAGCTTCATTTCCTGTCCATTGGATGTTATTATGTTTGCCATCCTGTGTATTCCTGAGCGGTTGGAAGTGCCACATCGATACTTTCTGGATCTTCCACTCCAGGACTAGTTACAGGATTAATTCTCCGCATCCACTCTCCGACCCTAGTACGAACCGGACACTGGTCCGGAATCACGCCCCCTCCCCAACCCTCCAATCCCAGGGCTAAAGAAGTCAGCCACCTCCCTTGTCCTGAAGTCCCGCGTTCCCTAACCACGCCCACAGCCCTTTGACCACGCCTCCAATCGCTCCTCCAATCCCAGACATAAAGTCCTTAAGCCACGCTTCCCGGTCAATTCCAGGTCTGGGTCAGCCCAAATCCGCCCACAGAACACCATGCCTCCTCCCCGCCCGGTCTATCACCGTCCCCTGCCCACTAGGTTCTAGGTGCCCGAAGCCCCCCGCAGCCCCCTCAATGCCCTAGACCTTGAGTAATCACTATTTTGGATGAGTGTGGGTCCTGGAGAATTTATTTGCCCCTGGAAAGGCGCTGCCGTGGGGAGTGGGCGAGGTACATCCTTTCCTAGAGCCACATGAATCTCGGGGCCTTGGAGGGGTGTAGGCAGAGGCCTTGAAGGTCATGCGACTCACAGGCATCTGCCCACCCCCATCCCCTTGTCCGTAAGTGATCTTTCAAAAACATCTCGGGGATCAACCTTCTGGTGGGGAGAAAAGAGCTGTAGGCATCTGGGGATGTGCAGATACCCCTCACCAAAGGACACATGTCTGCTACATTCATCCTCAAAAATTCTACGCAATCTCTGAGATCCATAGCAAGAGAGGAAAGGGTTAAGGTTGTTTTGTGTGTTTGTTTGTTTTTAAAGAGGAGTGGTCAGGATTGGAGAGGCTCCCTTTCCTTGGCTCTAAGATACAAAACTTAAAAAGAAAAAAAGGAAAAGAAAGAGAAAATGACAATTCATCTATTAAAATCAACAAATGAACTACATATAGATATAACTCAGAACCACCCAGTGTGTGTGTGTGTGTGTGTGTGTGTGTGTGTGTGTGTGTGTGTGTTGGGGGGGATGGTCACACCTCAGTAAGTGAAAAGGGAGGAGATGGCTTAGGTGAGGGTGAGGAGAGAGGACTTCCGGGCTCCACCTCTCGCCACTCCTCCTTGAATTTCTCTGTTTTCCGTTCTTTCTCTCTGGGTCTCTATCCCCTACCCTTGTGGGTATCTGTTTTCTCCCCCACCTCCCCCTCCCTCTGATTCTCTGCCCCCCCCCCCACCCCCATCGTTGTTCTCTTTCTCTGGATCTCAGTCTCCTCCTGTCTCTGGTTCTCTACTCACTCCCTCTCAAGGTCTCTTGTCCCCTTCTCTCTGGTTCTCTGTCCACTCCTCTCTAGCCTCTAGGCTTCCGTCTTGGTCTCTGTCTCCCAACTCTCTAGATCTCCATTTCCCCTTCTTTGTTTCTGTCCTCCCTCTCCCTGGATCTTTGTCCCCTACTCTCTCTAGGTCTCTGTCCCCTAGTCTCTCTGAGTTCTCCCCCCCATTCTCTCTGCTCTCTGATCACTTCTCTCTGTCTCTGAGTCTCTCTTTAACCCCAGTTCAGTCCTAGATCCAAACCCAGCCCTAATCTTAGCCATAATCCTAGCTTTGACTGTGATTCTTGCTATAACCAGTGTCTTAACTCTATACTTCCTCTTTACCCTTATCCTACATACTTAATCTTAACCCCAACCATGGTCATAACCCATACACCAGGGCTGCTTGTCATCTTTGCCAGAATCTTAACCCTGTTTTCGACCTCAAACCAAACTCCACCGATAATGATTGCTACTGATCCTTAATCTCAGCCTTAGCCTGATTCTTAATTTCTAATCCTAATTGGAACCAAACTCCAGTCCTAAGAGCTTTATGTGACTTAGAGTCATCCCTGACTTCTTTTGCTCTCACTTCTCACATCCAGGCTACCAGCAAATGTTGTCAGTGCTACTTTCAAATTCTATCAGTATCCAACTATTCGTCTCCATCTCCAGAGCCACTATCTGGTCCAGCCACCATCATCTTCTACTTGGACTACTGCAGTCCCCTTCTCACTGGGCTCCTCCTGTTATTTCACTCTCCTAGCCCCCATCCCCTACAGACTGTTTCCCACATGATGGCCAGAGGGATCCTGTTAAAACCTGAGTCAGCTCACATCCCTCTGGTCAGAACCTTTCTGCGGCTTCCTTCTCACTAGGAGTCAAAGTCTCACAGTGGCCCCCAAGACCTTAAATAATATGGCCCCCTTTGTCTCCCCTCTGACCTCATTTCCTCCCACCCTCCCCTTGCTCACTCTGTCCCAGCCACTCTTGCCTCCCTGCTATCCCACACGTATTCCAGGTATTGATACATCCCACCCCAGGGCCTTTGCACTTGCCGTTCCCTCTGCCTGGAATGCTCTTTCCCCAGTATCTACATGCCCACTCCCACCTCTCCTCAGGTCTTTACTCACATGTCACGTTTTCCATAAAGCCTTTACATTCACCGTATTGAAAATTGCAGTGTCCCTCCCTTCCAGCACTTTCTATTTCCTGTCTCTGTCTCATTTTTCTTCATGACATATATTATCATCTAGTGTACTGTATAATTTATTTATCCTGCTTATTGTCAATTTCCCCCAGTAGGGTGTAAGCCCCTCAGGATAGAGAAATTTGTTGTGTCTTTTGTTGCCCAGTGTCCAGAACAATGCCTGGAACATAGTAGGTGCTTAATAAATGTTTTTGAAGTGACTGTGTACCTCCTGAGAAGGATGCAGCTCCATTTCCCCGAAGTTCTAAGATCATTGGGTAAGAAGAAAAACAGTGAAGAGGGGAGAGGGTGGAGGTCGCCACAGTTTCCTGGAGGGCAGGTTGAGTTGTCAGTTACATCTGGCCGAATGAGGGCTGGGCTCTGTTCCCAAAACCCTGTGGCCACTCTAGCTCTGTCTGAGAACTCACCAAACTTTTTCAGTTCACATTGCCACCTGTGGCGGCTGGATGTTCCCACCTGCAGGGAGAGCAGTTGAGAAATTCCATAGCTTGGGTCGTCTTCCTGGCTTGTCCGGTGAACCGCTGAACCGAGGGGCACTCATATCTTCCTTCCCTATAGCTCTGGGCCTCCATTTCAGCTTACAATGGGATGTGGGTCAAGAGAGAAAATCCCTTAAATACTGGAGCTGGAACTGGGGAAATAGGTGAGGGTAAGGCAGGGAAACCAGCGATGAAGAAAGAGACAGAGAAAGGGCTGAAATAAAACCGGACGGTGAAAAAGAGGCAAAAACAACAACAAACAGAGACAAATAGAAAGACTGAATGTGAGAAACACATGCACATAGGAAGAGAGATGGACAGACAGACTGCGTGCAATAATGGGGAGTCAATGGGCCCCCTCAACATCTTTTCCACTTAGTGTCTCTCTATTCCACTCTCCTACCGCACTTTCCTGGGACTGAAGAGGCTGGCAAGCTAAAAACTACACTTCCCAGAATGCCATGTGGTGGGGTTCGGGACGGAGGTTTAGGTTTCACCAATCAGATGCCTCCGCGGGAAGCTTGAATTTCCAACCAAAGTAAACGGGGAGAGAAGCAGCCGCGAGGCCGAGGCCCTGCCAGTGCAGATCTCAGCGAGCTGGTACGGTTGTGGGGCCAGTGGCCGGCTTCCTGATCGCGGAGGGGAGCAGTAGCTCCTGCGTGGCCCTTTCTGGATTTGGAAGTGCCCTGGAAGCTGTTTCTTCTACCAGGCTCAGGGTCCCTTAAAAAGTCCCTTCCTGCTTACACTGGCCCGAGCGGATTCTTTTTGTTGTTGTTGCTTTTGTTGGCCGCGTTGTGCAGCTCGCGGGATCTTAGCTCCCCGACCAGCAAAAGAACCCGTGCCTCCTGCAGTGGAAGCGCAGGGTCCTAACCACTGGACCGCCAGGGAAGTCCCCAGAGTGGATTCTTTTTGCTACTGCTGAGCAATAATAATGGGTACAGAGACAGGGGGAAAGAGATTCAGACGCGGGCAGAAACAGGGAAAGTCAGAGAGGCACACAGAGACCTCAGCCTCCAGCAGAAACTAGGAGAGAGACAGGCCTTGCAGGGATACGATGGGATGAGATTAAAAAACAAAACAAAACAAAAAACGATGGAAAGGAGGAAGATATGCCGAGTGAGACAGACACCCAGAGAAATACTGAAGGTAAAGTGAGGCAGAGAGAAGCGTAAGCAGAGGCAAGGACAGGGGCCCAGAAAGTGACACAGAGACATCCCCAGAATGCTGGAGTGGGAGTGGTGGTAGAGAGGACCCTTTAGCGACTAAACTTCTCCGGAAGGCACGGCAGTTGGAGGCAGGAGGATGGAAGGGATGCTGGAGAGGGAGGTCCCTGACTTGCCAGAATCCCCAAGGCCCCGCCCACTGACGGAGCATTCTTCTGACAGAATCTCTTTTCCCAAAGCCTAGACGCAGCCCCAACTTCAACAGCCCTGCCCGAGGAAGGAGTAGTGGCCCCGAATGCAGCCCCCACCTCTCTTGTCACTTGTCCCTCAGGCCTTACCGCCAAAGACCAGCCCCCTTGATGACTTGGGAAGTGGTGACGACGGTGACTTAACCACTTTTGATGTCTGAGGCAGATTCCTGAGGGGAGTGGAAGGCTGAGGAACTAAGAGGAGTGGAGGGATCAGAGAGAGGGTTTGAAGAGAGGGAGGCTTTGTGAACCAGAGAGGGGGCCTTAGAGGCAGAGAGCTGCGGAGAGTGAGGCAGACCCAGGGGCAGAGAGAGGCAGTGAGCTAGGCATGCCGGATTTAGGATTCCAGATAGTGGACCTGGATGACCTGGCTCCTCTGACTAGCTCTGTCTTCGTTGTGGCCATTCAGATCTTTGTTCTTCGCCCTCTAGGGTTGCCAGATAAAATACAGGATGCCCAGTGACACTTGAACTTTGCGGGCCTCTCACTGTTGTGGCCTCTCCCGTTGCAGAGCACAGGCTCCAGACGCGCAGGCTCAGCGGCCATGGCTCACGGGCCCAGCCGCTCTGCGGCATGTGGGATCTTCCCGGACCGGGGCACGAACCCGTGTCCCCTGCCTCGGCAGGCGGACTCTCAACCACTGCACCACCAGGGAAGCCCGCAACGACTAATATTTTAGTAGAAGGATGGCTCCAATATGGCATGAGGTATACTTATGCTTAAGAAAACTAATCTTTTTTAAAATTTGAAATTCAAATCTCACTGGACATACGCGTATTTTTATTTGCTAAATCTGACAACCCTATCTCCATCTCTGTCCTGTTTCTGCCTCATTTCCGTTTCCGGTTTGTGCTTTTTTCCCCTCTGTCAGTCCACCTCTGCCTTCTCTGTTCACTCTTTTTTTTTTTTTTTTTTTTTTTTTTGCAGTACGCGGGCCTCTCACGGCTGTGGCCTCTCCCATAGCGGAGCACAGGCCCCGGACGCGCAGGCTCAGCCACCATGGCTCACGGGCCCAGCCGCTCCGCGGCATGTGGGATCCTCCCAGATCGGGGAACGAACCCGCGTCCCCTACATCGGCAGGCGGACTCTCAACCACTGCGCCACCAGGGAAGCCCTCTGTTCACTCTTAATGACCTCGCCATGGCAACTCAGAGCCACCCCTGAGACCCCCCATATCCCCACTCAGGTCCCCTCCTCCTTTCATCCTCCCACCCCAGCCCTGTCTCTAGGGCCGTCTCTCTCCTCCAGGCAACTCCCCCGTCTTCTTTCTTCATCTCTCTTCTCATCGAGGCCCCCCACCCCTTCCTTCCTTTCTCCCCTTCCCTTACCAGACGAGAAGGTCTGAAGCCTTGTGGAAGTGAGGAGTCCCCGGTTACTCACCTGCATCCTGACTTCATCTCCTTTCCTTTCCATCTCCTGGACCAGAGAGGTCATGAGAGTTTCTCCAAGTCACACAGCTGAATTGAGACCTAACTCCACCTCCTCGACTCCGATCCCCCAAACCCTTCAAAGTTCCCAGGTTCCTGATGGAAAATTCATTTACTTTTCCTGAAAATGGGCCTGGCTTGGTGATATTTCTGAACATCAGGCAATCCCAGAAGGTCACAGGCCAGGACCAGATGTACCTGTGGCATAAGGGATGGGAGACTTTTGAGCATCTACTATGTGCTAAGAGTTGGGGTTATGGTGCTCAGGCTGTATGCCTGAGAGCGGTGACTTGTCACGGTCGTTGCCATGTCCCCAGGCCTGAGAACATAGTAGGTGCTCAACAGATGTCTGCTGAATGAATGAATGAATGAGTGAATGAATGAAAAAACACACCCCAAGCAGTTGAGGACTCCTCTCCATGTCTTCCCTTCTCTTCATCCCCATCGCTGTCTCTTACTTCGTCCTAGCCTCAATCTCCTTTTTCCTCCCATCCCCTCTCTTGGTTTCTGTCCTTCTTTAGAATCATTTTTATTGTTACTTTTCGGCTGGAGGGGACGCTCCAGTGGCCACCATGTGCTGAGCATCTCCCCCGTGTCAGGTACTGATGGAGCGATTTGCTTTCGGAATCCTTCTGGAATATTTCAGAAGGTAAGTATAGCTTGGTCGGGCGTTTTCCAGATGTGGAGACTGAGACCCAGAGAGAGGAAGCGAGGTGCCCTGGTCACACCGGAACCACAGCCTCTGGCCCCCCCACCCCCACAGCCGTCTCTTTTAGTCTCTCCGCCTCAAACTTCATCCTTCCTCCTGCGTGGCACATCGTCGCCTGCCCAGCTGCATCTCTGACACCTCCAAGATATAAGGATGTTAGCATTAAACATTTACCGCAGGGGTTGCAAACACAAATGCATCCAGGGGCCAGGCACAGGACACAAATGAGCAGTGCAGGTCAGGGAGGGACTGAAGCTGCCTTTCCTGGATGATGGAGTGACTGCTCTGCTCCAGCCCATTATGGCCAGGTGACAATCGCCACTCAGAGAGGCCACATCACATCTGATTTCTCTAAAGGGGCACATGTGTAGGTGAAGTCTCCCAAGGTTTAAATGCTGGCACCAAATTCACACGAATTCAGGCCAAACGAGGTGATGTGTGCAGCAGACCCGTCTGCTGGCCAATGGTTTGCAACCTCTGAATTGTTTTTAGTCCCATGTGCCAGATTCTGTGCTAAAGAAGAATCTCCAGATTCCAGTAGAATCTCTGCTGCATGAAGGCACAGACATTTGAGTCTGTTTTGCTAATTGCCTTCTCTCCAGCACCTAGAACAGTGCCTTACTCACAGTAGGTGCTCAATAATTTTTTTTAAAGCTAATGATATGTTGAATCCTAGCATAAACTACAGAAATAACATTAAAAAAAAAAAAAGTTAAATGGAGGCTCAGAGGCTCAAAGTCCCACAGTTACCTAGCAGCACTGGGATCTAAACTCAGCCTGACTCCAAAACCTTAACCCTGGGCTCTCTCCTCACTCTACTTGGGGTTGTGCATTTGCAATGCTGTGTGGGGATGTGCGTCCCGGGATTGTGGTGTTGCGTGTGTGTGGTGGTGGTGGTGTCTGTCAATCCTCCTGATTGGACACTTAGGCCCTGGGAGCTCAACCTGGATCCCTGGCTCCCCTCAGACACACTTGCTCTGGGTGCTCACCCAGTCCAGAGAGAACAATCCGCCCCTCCCCTTCCCCCCTCCGGGGCCCATCCTCAGGGGTCCCCCCACCCTCCTCCCCTAGATGCCCAGAGCCCTGGGGGAAAGGGGGAAAGAATTCAGGATGAGGGTGGAGGTGGGGGGAGGAGGGAGAGGGAAGGGGATGGGTTAAGAAGGAGTGTGTGATGTCAAGCAAAAAAGACAACATTAGACACAGATGCTGAGATGGCGTTTATCGCGGCAAAAAAAGGTGAAGTCGCCGAGGGAGAGGGGGTGGGGGAAGGGGTG
>NW_006786304.1:1211629-1214479 GCF_000442215.2 Lipotes vexillifer | reverse complement strand
GGGGGGGGGCGGGTGGCCCCCAGCCAGGAGCTTCTGGAGGTGGTGGTGGGGAGGCGGGCGGCGTCTCTGGTTGCAGAGGATGGAAGGAATCAGTTAGAGGGGGTTGAATGGAGGCACTGGAGGCATGGCCACATGGCAGATGGTCTGGGGCCAAGAAGTGGAATGTGGGAGAGGGGCAGCAGGCAGGGGGCCAGCCCTGGTCTTCAGGCTTTGAATCTAAGGACTGGGGGTACCCAAGGAGCCTTAGAGGTCCTCCAGTTCCCTCCATTTTCCAAGAGAGAGAACAAGCCTGGGAGAAGCTAGCTTGAGGTCCTAATAAGGATTTAGCAATCAGCTCTCCAAAGACAGTCCTACCCCCCACCCCCATTCTTCTCCTACCCTATCTGACCCAAACAGAGAGAGCGGAAAGAGATTCTAACTCCTCTGACTCCACCATTATCTCACTGAGGCTCCTGAGGGAACTTGGAGGACGAACCCATTTCACAGATGGGAAAAACTGAGTCATCCTTTCAGGCTACACCTTTTCACACCTCTCCCACCTCCCTGCCAGGGGATCTGTGCACCCCACCCCTTTAGGAGTAATACTGATATCTTGAAATCCTCAGCATTGGGGGCAGGTGAGGGGACACATCTTGGGATTCTCCCAAATCAAGCTGGGATGTGGGCCATGCCTCCAGTGGCCTGAGATGCCAACACAAAGAAAGAAAAAAAAATGACTCCCCACGTCCCCTGGCTCAAACCAGTACAAAAGTGACTATTTACAATGAAGGGGTGGGGAGTGGGGGGGGCACAGAAAGGAGTGGGGCCAGAGTGAGCTCTCCACTCGGAGGAGGCCACACCCCTGACCCTGCCTTTGAAAGGGACAAAGCCAAACAGCATAGATATTTATAAAGGATCTCTATCCCCAGGCCGGGGAGAACCCTCGGGGTGAGGGATGGGGGTGGGGCATGGGATGGGGTGCGGGTGGGGAGGCATGGGCGGTGGGAGACGATGGAGGAAAGGTAGCTATTGCCCCTCGCCTCCCCCCTCCCCCACGCCGGACACACAGTTTTCCGTGGGATGAACACAGAAAGGGTTAATCAGAAAGAGTTCGATGAGCGAGTCTGACGGTCGAGTGGGGCGGGCTGGAGCAATGAAGCCGCAGGTCCCGGTGGCCGGTGGTGATGGAGTCACTTAGAAGATGAGAGGTTGGTGGTTTTGGGGGCGGGGGAGGAGAGAAGGGGGGAGGGGAGGGGGATTAGGCGGTCCCCCCCAATTATCTCTGGGAGACAAGAGCGTCCTGGACTGGCTGAGAAGGGTTTAAAAAGCAGCAGCCTTCACCACCCCCGTCGCCACCGACGAGACTTTCCCCATCTCCCTCCCTGCCACCCAGCAATCCCCCACGCAACGGGCGGAGGGCACAGAGACCATACACACACCTGCAGCGGAGCCACGGAAAGAAACCTCCTCCACTACGGCGTCCAGGCGGCTGACTGCAGTGGAGAGGGATCGCGATAGCCGGGCTGGGTGTCGCGACTCCACGAGAGCCGTAAAACAAGCGCCCCTGGCCCGCAGTGCCCCAACGTGGGCATCGCGATCCCGTTCTCCCCATCGTGACATCCAGTTCAGGCTTTCGCGACAGCCGGCCTTGGGGTTCCAGACGACAGGGGGGCAGGTGCGTGGCCAACAGCGAAGGCCTGCCTGGCTGTGGTGATAGGTGTGCACCCAATCAGCAGCCTGGAAGCCCCAAATGCCATCCTCATCGCCACTCTTACACTCAATACTTTTTCCACCTCTCAGTCTATCACAACGTCTAATCCTGGTCTTGACAGAGCAATACTCAACGCAGGGGAATCCTCTCACTTTCCAAACAGTAGGCCACCAATCAGAAACAAAATAAAGAGGGTGGGGGATGGAGGAATAGGCAGGAGAAACGGAACAAGGGGATGTTGAGTGATTTGCGGGTTAAGAAGGGGAGAAGGTATACCACTCAGAGAAGAGTGGTACCGTATTCTTCCAAGTATAGGTCCGCAACCATCTATTAAGTCGACTCTTAACCAAACTCCATTTGGGATACCCATGCTTCCCACCTACAAGTCCAGGGCAGGCATTAGGGCAGATAAAGATGGCACGATCTTTGCCTTCTGAACCCTTAATAATTATTGCAGTGAAGCCTCCTTGCCCACGTAGAGATGGCTGGGACAGGGCGGAAGAACGTGGCTGGGGCAGGTTGGCTCAGAGCCCCCTGGGACAGGGGATGAAGGAGGTGAATTTGGCACATTGAACCCCTTCTTCTCATAAGTGCTTTGAGGTCCTTCTCTCGAATCCAGTTGGCACTGTCCCTCCGGACAGCAGAGGAGGGGTTGAGCTTGTCTCCCCCTCCCCAGTTTCTACAGATTTGCCTGAAGGAGGCAAGTGGGGTTCTCCCCGGCTGGTGGAAATTGGGGGGAATCCAAAAGATTAGGGGTTAGCTGAAGGAGAGTTTTTTTCTCTTTTTTTTTTTCTTACAAAGATTCTAAGAAAAACTCGGGGGCGGGAGGGGTGAGGAAGGGGGACGCAATTGAGCTAAGTGTCCACAGACGTTTTCAATGCCTCTTAGGGGCCTCTTCAAAGGAAGATGGTCCCATTTCCTCCCCTCTCTCTGAGGTTCCCTCCCCGCCCCAGAGCGGCTCAGTTCCAAGGAAGTTTGGCACTTATTTTTTTAATTAATGGGGCAATGGAAGAAGGGAGAGGATTGAGAGTTGAGGAAAGGGAAAAGACAGACATAGACGAAGATAGAGACAGGACAGGTAACAACGGAAGCCACAGGGAGAGAAAGTGAAAGTCATAGGGAGCCAGAGAGAGAGAAAAATGCTGGTGGTGGGGTGGGGG
>NW_006786304.1:1208092-1211143 GCF_000442215.2 Lipotes vexillifer | reverse complement strand
TGGGGGTGGGTGGGAGTTGGAGGGCAAATGGGAAAGAACAAGAAGACAATTCAATGCAGCAAACACTTATTAAGCACCTACTGGGTGCTGAAGAGTAGGGTGCAGGGAGGCCACTCAGAGTCTCTGAGATCTGACTGGCTAACAGGAAAGGCGGGGGGAAGAGGTGATGGATTTTTCAATGATCCCCATCCCTGACCCCACATCTGCGTCCCCTCTGGACAAACTGCAGCACAAAAGATTGAGGTCAGATTGCAGAAGGGACTTTCAAGGGATGGTGAAGACCATAGAGTGAATTTCATAAGGTAAAATGGGGAAAGGTGTGTGGCTCTCCACTCACCAACATAGTGAGTGAACTAACTCACTGAGCTAGCAAACTACCTTTCAGATATAGCCCTGGCTGGCGGGGTAGGGGGTCCCCGAAAAATGTGAATAGGGAGGGGGCGGTCACACAGATACACCAAGGGAACACTTTTCAGGAGGCCCAGCCTCCAGAGACGTGTCTGTGTGAGAAGAGTACTGGACCCCGCTGATTGGGACCCAGAAATAGGTCTACAGAAAGCATCTGACAAGCTGGAGGGCAGCTGAGGATGCAAATGATATGCAAATGAGTGCTTTCAAATCCCACCTCCCCACTCCCAGACCTTACTTCACCTCTCCCTGGCTCCTTCCCCTCCTTATGGAGGGCTCGGGGAGTTGTAGGTGGGGATAGTCCAGCTAGATACTGCAATACCCACATGTGGGTGGAGATGTTGTGAAATACTGTAAGGTCTTTTGAGAGGTGGAGGGGAGCAGTGGCCCATAGGGCCACCTCCACCTCCAACCCCAAGAGCCCCCAACTGCAGAAGATATGTACAAAGTTACATCAAGAATTGTTTTGGCACTCAAATCTCCATCTGGGTTCAGTCTGGAGATTAGGGGTGAGGGCAGCAGCGGTGGGAAGTGAGGGATGGGGAAATGGGGCCTGCCCCCCACCCTGGAGATGAAGAGGGCACGGAAAAAGTCACCCTAGTGCCCAAGCTACAGCCTCCCATCAGGTGGAAGGGCTGGGGTGGGAAATTCAGTGCAAGGTACCTTGAAGGCTATTGCTTTCTAGGGATTTTCACATTTTGATTTGGGGGTGGCTCTCTCGCAAGGGGCAGGGGTCTCCCAGGCTTTAGGGGTGGGAACTGTTTCTGGCTTTTCTCCCCTCCTTTGCCGGGAGAGAGACGAGGAGGCTGGATTCCCCCAAAGCCATGGAGAAGAGAAGGGTCTGGAAGACCTAGGAGGGGGACAATTGGGGGAGAGGGTGGGCATGGGGTGCCCCTCCCCCAGAGATGCTGATGATGGAACCAGGGCACTGGGAGGCCCTGCCTTGGGTTGGAGGAAGTGGAGGTGGTCTCCATGGGGAAGGGGGAGATGGATGGGGGTAGAAGTGGGTCTCAGCTATCCTAAGTCCATGGGGTTGTCAGGCCCCAACATCTCAGCCTGCCAGCAAGGCCTTAGAGCTGATCACAGCCGCAGTGCCCAGGGAGCCACTCTCAAACCAACTCTCAGGGCTGCCTGGCTTGGCAAACTCCATTAGAACATTCTAGATCCTCAGAGCCTGGTGAGAGCACCAAAACATTCCAATCCATCAGATACCACCAAAGTACTCCAGCTTGCTGGAAACCACAAGTCAACTAATGCATTAGACTACACGAAGCATTCCAGCTCAAGGGACCCTACCATGGCTCACTGAATACACCTGGGCCACCGTGGCCTGACAGAGCCACCATACATTTGGCCCACCAGACTTAATGAAACAAAGCCACGCAGACACAAGCATGCACACAAAAGGCAGGGGTGGGAAAGAGGGTCTTTAACAGTTTTCACCAGCTCCATCTCCCACCCCCTCCCTGCCAGGTGAGTTCAGACTTGGTACATTTGCATGGAGATGACCCTGACAATAGTGGGCCTTCTTCCTTAGAGTCCTCCGGATTAGATCCAACTCCCACCCCTTATTCTCCTCCTAGGAAGACCGCCAGGCCAAGACCCACCAAAGAGGGGTGTGGGTAGAGAAGGATCAGTGACTGGCCATGGCCTGATACGGGAAGTGCATGCCTCACCCTGGTGACATCATAGGAAGTAACCTGGAGACACCACAGGAAGTACATGCCCCCATGATATCATGAAGTAACCTTCCAGGAAGGCTCATTGAGACGTCATAGGAAGTACCTCTCTCTCCTATCATCACAGGAAGTGACCTCCAGGGAACTACTTCCTGTGACATCACAGGGAGTGCCAGAAGCACCCCAGAAAGTACTTGACTCAGTGACAGCACGACAGTGACCTTCATGCCCATTACTCAAGGAAAACCATAGGAGATGCCACAGGAAGTTGTTCCAGCCTCGTGCCAGAGCCTTGCCCACCGGACTGGCCCAATCCCAGAGCCGGCCTCATTCCCAGCAGCACCGCACCCCTCCCCCCATACAACCTGACAACAAAAAAGTGAAAAGTCCCACCTAGGAGGGGCAACTTCAGTGAGGGGAGAGTAGCTGAGAAAATCTGGGAACTCTGGGGTCCCTGTTCCAAATGCCCCACTTCAACTCAGACTCCTCTGCTACCTCTGCTCCCATCAGGTCCCTCAGATCCGGAGCTGAAAGCAGGAGAGGCGGGGTGTTGTTTTGGGGCAGCCCCTCTTTCTGGGTAACACAGAGGCTCCCTCCCCTCCTCCCATATGGAAACAAAAACTTATAAAGGGGGGGGGGAATCCTTATCAAAGGTGGGGAAAAAAAGGAGGGAAAGAAAGAGAAAATAACGCTTTGTTTTCTATTAAAATCAACAAAATGCAATATATACAGATATCACACAGACCTGGGCCCTGGGAGAGGAGGGTCAGGCCCAGTCAAGCATAGGGAGGAAGGAAGAAGGGGTCAGTTCAGGGCTGGGGAGGGAGCTTCTGGGCCCCATCCCCAGCCATCACTCAATCCTGCCTATGACTACCAGAAAGGGGGGGTGCAGTCAGGCCTACCCCAGCCCCATCCCAAGAGGAGCAGGACTCTACCGAGCTGCGGTCAGGAGTTGGGAGGCAGG
>NW_006786304.1:1192360-1208066 GCF_000442215.2 Lipotes vexillifer | reverse complement strand
GGGGGAGGGGAGGAAAAAGAGGGACAGGGAGCCGGGTGGGAGCACACACCACAGGCCTCATCCCACTTTCTGCGGGTTTGAGGCCCTCACTCCCTGCTCGTAGGTGACCCGCTGGCTGATGAGGTATTGAGCGGCTTGCGTGGCCGCGGGGCTGCCGGTGATGGTGACCCGCCGGTTCCGCGTGCCTGGCAGGAACTCTCCCTTCTTGGAGATCTGGATGCGGGCGCCTGTCAGCTCCTGGTACTCCACCAACGTCTTGCCCCCCTTGCCCAGGATGGCTCCCACCAGGTTCTCAGGCACCGCAATCTCCACCAGCTCCTTGGCGCTCTCAGCCGCCAACTTCCAGGGCCAGCCACGTTGGCGTAGCTGATATTCAGGCAGCTGCTGCTCTGGGGATCTTCCTGTACCTTCTGCACGATGGCGCTCACGGCCTTGTGCACCTGCTCCGGTTCGCCGCTGACCGTCACCACGCGCTCCTGCAGGTTGATGCCCTCCGGCTTCTGGGACAGCTGCACCCAAGCACCCGACTGTTCCATCACGGCTTTCACTGTCGCGCCCCCCTTGCCGATGATCAGGCCCGCTGTGCTGTTGGGGACGATCAGCTTGGCCTGCGTGGGGAGCCAGAGGGAGGGTCTTTAGGGGGGTAATCGGACACTGAAAGGCAACATTAGTCTAAGACTGGCCATCTCAAGTCACTTCCCACCCCTGCTCTCAAATGTCCAAAATCAGGCCCAGCACGCCCCCTTGATATGCACCAGTATGATTCTACTGGTTAGAAATATTGAAATATTTCCATATTCATTGGTTAAAAAAAAGGAGCTAGTACTCCATCTCTCCTTAGTAGCCTCTCAGCCACCCTGTTCCTGGGACCCCTGGGACCTCCCTTCCATCTGGGACCTCCCTCCCATCCGGCATCTAGAAGCTGAATGACTAACCCAGTGGGAGCCCTCCAGGACCCCTCTCCAATCTTGCACTGGTGCCCATGTCCTTCTATATCATTAAGTACTCCGACTCCCAGCCCCAGAAAAGGCATCATTAGTCTCACTTTGCAGATGAGCCACTTGAGGCCTAAGAGGTGAAGGGACTTGCCCCAGGGTCACCCAGCCAGCGAAGGAACTGAAATCCAGCCTCGTGGATTCCTGCTCCATTGTGCTTTCCACCCTATGACATGGTCACCTCGCTTAAGCTCTTCATTGTTGTTATGAGCTGAATTGCTGTCCCCTCCCACTCCAATTCACATGTTGAAGTCATAACCTCTAATACCTCAGAATATGATTGTATATGGAGATAGGGTCTTTAAAGAGGCATTTAAGGTTAAGTGAGGTCATTAGGGTGGACCCTAATCCAATATGGTTGGTGTCCTTATAAGAAGAGGAGATTAGGACACAGACATACACAGCGGGGGAGGACCATGTGAAGACAGAGAGGGGGAGCTCCCTGGTGGCCTAGTGGTTAGGATTCCAGGCTTTCACTGCCGTGGCCCAGGTTCAATCGCTGGTCAGGGAATTGAGATCTCGCAAGCTGTGCGGCGCGGGCCCCCCGCCCCGCAAAAAAAAAAGACAGAGAGACAATGGCTATCTACAAGCCAAGGACAGAGGCCTCAGAAGAAACCAGCACTGCCGATGCCTTGAGTTCAGATTTCTAGCCTCCAGAATTGTGAGAAAATGAGTTTCTGTTGTTTAAGCCACCCAGTTCGTGGTACATTGTTATGACAGCTCTAGCAATCTAATATAGTTGTCTTATCTGCAAAATGATGATAAAAAAAGCTTACATCAGAGAAGATGGAGAAAATTGGTCACTTACATATGAGGGTCCCCCTTCTCAGTTGTAGAGCAGCCCATCCTTTGCAGCTACAAATCGGATCATTTTTTAATAAATTTATTTAGTTTTTATTTTTGGCTGCTTTGCGTCCTCGTCGCTGTGCGCGGACTTTCTTTTAGTTGCGGCGAGCGGGGGCTACTCTTCGTTGTGGTGCGTGGGCTTCTCATTGCCGTGACTTCTCTTGTTGCGGAGCACGGGCTCTAGGTGCGCGGGCTTCAGTAGTTGTGGCACGTGGGCGCAGTAGTTGTGGCATGCAGACTGTAGAGCGCAGGCTCAGTAGTTGTGGTGCACGGGCTTAGCTGTTCTGTGGAATGTGGGATCTTCCTGGACCAGGGCTCGAACCCATGTCCCCTGCATTGGCAGGCGGATTCTTAACCACTGCGCCACCAGGGAAGCCCCCGTATCAATCCTGAGTCCAGTGGGGATACTTCAAAACCAAACGTCTCCTTTCACATCTCCAAGGGCATTTTTACACACAAATTCCTCCTTCTCAATCCTTCTCACGTCCCCTCAGACCTGTGGATTCTACCCTCTGAAGCTTCATCTCTGCCTCTCCTTTCCACCCCCAAGCCAGACCCTGGGGGTGTTAGGAAAATTGTGGGAGTGGTTTTGGTTGTCTGCAATAACTGGGGACAGATGTGGGCATTCAGTGGGCAGGGTCAGGAATGTTTGCACCCCGTAATGTGAGTCAGTTCCTCACAATGAGGAACTGTACGACTTTTGAATGTCCCCCTGGACATTCATGTTGGTGAGAAGTCTGTTTATAAATCTCGCAGCCAGAACTGAGCCCCATGATACATGTAAATACCAAGTACTTTTTTCTTTTGCACGGTTTTAAGATCTACTGAAATTTCCACGGATGTAACTATTGGTAAACCAAGGGAAGATTGTACTTTATTTTGTTCTGAATTTTACCAAGAGTCGTTCATCATTTTAGAAAACCATGACATCATGCAAGCTATTATATATAGAATGGATAAACAAAAAGGTCCTCCTGTATAGCACAGGGAACTATATTCAATATCCTGTCATAAACCATAATGGAAAAGAATATAAAAGGGAATGTATATATATGCATAACTGAATCACTTTGCTGTACAGCAGAAATTAACACAACACTGTAAATCAACTATACTTCCATTAAAAAAAAGCAAACCATGACATCAGTGGTAATGCCTGTATCATTTAAGTCTCCAATACTATGCTCTGTCTCACTCAGGCCATGTTAGGTGTGAGCAGCTGACTGTTTCATTATTTATTCTACTGTGGCCCTGGCTGAGTATTTACATATTAAAAATTCACCTTATTTTATAACAAATAACCTTCCTTTCATCTCTCCTTTATTTGAAAGTCTTATGGGATATAGAAAATGTACATCCGTACAATGGAATAATATTTGGCAATCAATTTAAATGAAATGAAGGATTGATGCATGCTACAACATGGATGAGCCTGGAAAATATTATGCTGCATGAATGAAGTAAGGCACAACAGAGCACATATTGTATAATTCCTTTTCTATGAATGTTCAGAATAGGCAAATCTATAGAGACAAAGTAGATTAGTGGTGGCTTAGGGCTGGGATGGGGAGAGCTGGGAGGATTGAGGGGTGATAGCTAAGGGGATCAAGGTTTCCTTTTGAGGAAATGAAATATTCTAAAATTGATTGTGGTGATGGATGCCGGACTCCGAATATAATAAAGCCGTTGAACTGCACACTTTAAATGGGTCAAATGTATTTATGTGAATTATATCTCAATAAAATTGTTAAAAATCTTATAGGGCTTCCCTGGTGGTGCAGTGGTTAAGAATCCGCCTGCCAATGCAGGGGACAACAGGTTCGAGCCCTGGTCCGGGACGATCCCACATGCCACGGAGCAACTAAGCCTGTGCGCCACAACTACTGAGCCTGAGCTCTAGAGCCCACGAGCCACAACTACTGAGCCTGCATGCCACAACTACTGAGCCCGCATGCCACAACTACCGAGCCCGCGTGCCACAACTACTGAAGCCCACGCACCTAGAGCCCGTGCTCCCCAATGAGAAGCCCCCGCTCGCCGCAACTAGAGAAAGCCCGCGCAGCAACGAAGACCCAACGCAGCCAAAAATAAATAAATAAATGTAAATAAATTTTTAAAAATCTTATGGATTTTTAAAAAAATAAATTTATTTTCATTTATTTATTTATTTATTTATGTCTGCGTTGGGTCTTCGTTGCTGCGCGTGGGCTTTCTTTACTCTTCCTTGCGATGTGTGGGCTTCTCATTGCGGCGGCTTCTCTTGTTGTGGAGCACAGGCTCTAGGCACGTGGGCTTCAGTAGTTGTGGCACGCAGGCTTCAGTAGTTGTGGCTTATGAGCTCTAGAGCGCAGGCTCAGTAGTTGTGGCACACAGGCTTAGTTGCTCTGCTGCATGTGGGATCTTCCCAGACCAGGGATCAAACCCGTGTCCCCTGCATTGGCAGGCGGATTCTTAACTACTGTGCCACCAGGGAAGCCCCAGATATGTTTTTTATTTATACAAATAGACATATTATATATATAATTTCAGAGAGTAAAGTGGGCATAGGAAAATATTTGTAGGAGAAAGGGGACATTGGTTCCCTTCAAACAGGCAAACAGGGCTGAGAACCACTGCTCTGACATGCTCTGTTCCCTGTTGATCTCTCTGACTTCACTCTTACCTCCCTCTTGCTGACTCCACTGCAGACACACCAGACTCCCTGCTGTTCCTCCAACTTGCCAAGCTCTGCCCAGACTCAGGGACTTTGCACCTGCTGTTCCCTCACCTGGAATGCTTTTCCCCAGAAAAGACGGCTCGCCCCTCTCTTCATTCATTGCACAAATGCACCTCCCCAGAAGGGCCTTCCCTGACCACCTGATTATCAAAGCTTGTTTGTGTTTATTTTACATCTCCAGCATGGATACTTCCAGACTCATAACTGCTAACCTCACATCTCTAGTATGATGTTGAGTGGACACCTCAAACTTAAAATCTCATCTTCCTTGTCAAATGTGTTTCTGCCATGGTGTTCCTCATTTCAGCACATGGAAATGCATCCTTCCACTACTCAGTCCCAACCGTTAGAAGTCCTCTCTTTCCTTTACACTCAGCATCCACTCAGCAATTCTGTTGGCTCTACCTTCAAAAATATATCCTAGGCTATGCTAGATTTAAAGAGATTAAGGAGGTATAACAACCAAATGCAACGCATGAACATTAACTGAATCTTTAATAAAAATACTTTATAGATATAAAAGATATTCTGGGGTAATCTGAATATGGACTTTTTATTGAATAATATTATGAATTCAGTGTTAATTTTTATAGGTGTGATAATAGTAATATAATAACATAGGAGACTGTCCTTGTTCTTGGGAGATATACACTGAAGTATTTAGAGGTGAAGAGTCATGAGATCTACAATTTATTTTCAAATAGATCAACAAAAAAACAAACAAAAAACCAACGTGTGTGTGTGTGTGTGTGTGTGTGTGTGTGTGTGTGTGTGTAGAGATAAAACATGTGTTAACAATTGGTGAATCTAAGTGCAGTGTATAGGGAGTTCATTGTAACGTTCTTTAAACATTTTCCAAATAAAAAGTTAAGAGAGGGGGCCTCCCTGGTGGCGCAGTGGTTGAGAGTCCGCCTGCCGATGCAGGGGACACGGGTTCGTGCCCCGGTCCGGGAAGATCCCACATGCCGCAGAGCCGCTAGGCCCGTGAGCCATGGCCGCTGAGCCTGCGCGTCCGGAGCCTGTGCTCCGCAACGGGAGAGGCCACAGCAGTGAGAGGCCCGCGTACCGCAAAAAAAAAAAAAAAAAAGTTAAGAGAAAAAAAGGCCCCAATACTTCCTTTCCTTTTTCTCTGTCTTTTCTTCATAATACTTTTCACTCTCTGACATCCTATACATTTTATTTATTTACTTATTTTCTGATTCTCCAGGGAAGAATTTAAGATCCACAAGGGTAGAGATTTGTGTCTGTATTGTTTACTGCTGGGTTGTCAGTGCCTAGAGGAATGCCTGGCACATACTCAGCCAAGAGTGGGTGAATGAATGGATGGATGAAAGAATGGATGATGAAATGCCCAAAGGACCAAGCAGGAATGGGACTGGGTGTAGGCAGCCAGATGCATCTCACCTGGTGGTGGTGGTGGTCTCTGTGTGTGTGTGATATTCAAATTCAGCCTGATATGAGTTTTACAGATTAACTGGCAATTCTGACTTGTAAAATGTGAAGCATCCTAGTTTTTATTTTATTTATTTATTTTTTTTTTGCGGTACGCGGGCCTCTCAGTGTTGTGGCCTCTCCCGTTGCGGAGCACAGGCTCTGGACGTGCAGGCTCAGCGGCCATGGCTCACGGGCCCAGCCACTCCGCGGCATGTGGGATCTCCCCGGACCGGGGCACGAACCCGCGTCCCCTGCATCAGCAGGTGGACTCTCAACCACTGTGCCACCAGGGAAGCCCAAAGCATCCTAGTTTTTAAATGTTGGTAACCACTTCAAAACGTCTAAGAACCACTGTGTAGCAGCCAGACCACCAGTCTGCGTCCGTTGCACACAAATCCCTGAAAAGCTGCCCTGGACTCTGGAGGCACCTGCTCAGGTTCAGTTCCTGGCTCCACCGCTGATTCTGGACAAGAGACCTAATCTTTTCTTTTCTTTTTTTTTCCCGGACCGGGGCATGAACCCGCGTCCCCTGCATCGGCAGGTGGACTCTCAACCACTGCGCCACCAGGAAAGCCCCAAGGGACCTAATATTTTGGAAACTCAGTTTTCTCTTCCATAAAATGGGGATATTCATGCCTCTTCCCTAGGATTACTATGAGGTCTAATAGAGATCATGCATGAAATGATGAGCTTGAAATTCAAGCATGGCCACAATTAGCCAGAACTGAGTATGGCTGTCCTCCAGATGGCACATAGTGCCTACCTCTGCCAGGTTACACCAGACTACCTCCCCTCAGTCATGTTTCTGCTTGGTCCCCATGGGCATGTCATCACCCATTCATTCAGACTAGCAACATTTGCTGAGCACCTACTATGTGCCAAGCATTGGATGTCATGAGAGCAGGCGACTAATATGTGCCCATAGTAGGTACACATGAAATGGTTGTTGTCATTGTTATCCCCATGGGCAGATCTGGATTTAAATCCCACATCTGTGGTACAGCCACTTTGGAAAACAGTCTGGCAGTTCTTCAAAAAGTTAAACGTAGATTTATCATATGACCTACAAATTCCACCCTAGGTATATACCCAAGAGAACTGAAAACATACATCCACACATATGTTCATTAGCAGCATTATTCATAATAGCTAAAAAGTAGAAACACCCCAAATTTCTATCAATTGATGAATAGACAAAATGTGGTATATCCATACAGTGAAATATTATTTGGCCATATAAAGGAATGAAGTTTTGTTATATGCTATAGTATGGATGAATCTTTTTTTAAATTTTTCTTTTGGCCACATCACGTGGCTTGTGGGGATCTTAGTTCCCTGACCAGGGACTGAGCCCGCGCCCTCGGCAGTGAAAGCGTGGAGTCCTAACCATTGGACCGCCAGGGAATTCCCAGTATGGATGAATCTTGAAGGCATTATGCTAAGGGAAAGAAGCCAGACTCAAAATACCACAGAAATGTCATTCAATCTATATAAACTATTCAGAATAGGGAAATCCATAGACACTAAAAGTAGATTAATGGTGGGAAGGGGCTGGGGCAGAGGCACTGGGGGAATGGAAAATGACTGTTAATGGCTATGGGGCTTTATTTTGGGGTGGTGAAAATGTTTTAGAATTATATAGTGGTGATCAATGCACAGCCTTGTGAATATACTGAAACCACTGAATTACACACTTTAAAATGGTGAACTTTACAGTATGTGAATTATATCTCAATATAGCTGTTATTTTAAAGAAATCATTGGAAAAAAAGAAGTCTGACAAGTCAAGGGGATAGAACAGAAAAATGTACAAAACCAGGCCTAAGGGTAAAGAGGTATTTAGTATGTGATACAGCATTTCAGAGCAATGGGGGAAGGATGGAACCTTTTCATCCAAGGAACTGTGTTCGCCAAGAAATGGTGGAAGCAAATGCCTTCACCTATTTGTGCTTCCGTTTCCTCATCTCTGACATTGACATAACCACAGCTACTCTATACAATTATTGAGAATATTCAATGACTAAAATGATCCCTTAGTGCCTGGCACATGGGAAGCCCTCAGAAAACAGTAGCTGCCTTCATGATAGGCCCAGATCGCAAGACCACAGCATCTTAGATCTGCACATGCAGTTCTATGGAATCTTGGATGTTAGAACAGTAGACTGCTAGAATAATACATGTCTAGAATCTTGGAATCACAGAGCCATAGAATTGTAGGTGTCTTAGAGCCAGAAAGACCTCAGAGAC
Organism: Lipotes vexillifer; assembly: GCF_000442215.2. Taxonomy (NCBI): domain Eukaryota; kingdom Metazoa; phylum Chordata; class Mammalia; order Artiodactyla; family Lipotidae; genus Lipotes; species Lipotes vexillifer. Next base: position 1,199,828 of record NW_006786304.1, on the reverse strand, counting down.
CATCTGCCTCAGAGGTTTGCAAGTCTAGAGATTAAAAAATAATAATAACAACAACAACGATAACAGCAGCAGCCGCTAACACGGCTTACCATGTGCCAGGCACGTTTTAAAATACTTTCATAGAGTAACTAACTTAATTTTAGCAACAACCCTACAAGGTAGGTACTGTTATTATCACACTTCATAGATTGGAAAACGGAGGCACAGAGAGGTTAAGTAACTTGCCTAAGGTCACAAAGATAGTGACCAGTAGAGCCAGGATCTGATCCCAGGCCAGAGTCCATGTTCAGATCCCCACGCCTTCTCCCCAGAAACTCTGATTCAGTGGCTCCAGGCCACGACTCAGGAGTCTGTGTTTTAAGCTACCCAGATGACTCAGATACCAGCCAGGGCTGAGAATCGCAGGTCTAGCCCAGAGGTGGCAAACTGGTGACGCTCAGCCCATAGACAGCCCACAGCCACACAGTGTTTTAAAAACTGAGCCAACCTTGAAAAATCAATTGATTGAAAATATTTTTGACTTCTCTGGAAAAATGGGGAAGATGTAATACTCTGTGCCCATTCCCAAATGGCAAGAATCAAGTGAAGCTGAATAGCAGCTGCCCCCTTTAGGGATGGCATGATATCTCTATGTTGAGTCCACGGTCCTCAATGCTTTATGTTCCCTTTCTGAATCCTGGAGGCATTTCCATTTATAATCCCTGGTTCGGCCCAGCTTCCCCACTGTAAAGAAAGGGAAACTGAGGCATACAGAAGGGAAAAAGACACAGAGCAACACAGCAAGTCCAAGGCAGAAAGGGAATAGACCTACCTCCTGACTCAAAAGTCCCATAATAACGACAACGGCGAACATTTTTTGAGAACTTTCTATGCATTAGGCATGCATGATAAGTGCTTTTCAAATGTTAATGAACACTAGCCACCACCCTTAAGTAGGTACCGTAATAAATCTCATTTTACAAGGAGAAATCAAGTCACCTGCTCAAGGTCACACAGGCAAGAAGTATCAGAGGAAAATTCAACTCAACATCTGATTCCAGAGCCTGAGCCTTCAGCCATTCTCTCTCTCATTCTTTGGAGCCCCGGAGTAATAAGGCAGAGGAAAAAGTCCTGGTTCTGTAACCTTTCGACTCTGCTATTTCAGACTTCCTGTGGCTTAGGTGGTGGAGAGGGAGGCTCAGGCACAGATGGTGCTGACCCCATTTTCCCTGCAACATGTTCAAACTCTTGATGAACCCTGAGCCCCTAGTGGCCACGACCAAGGCGGAGGGAAGAGGCAATATCCTCGCCTCCCTGTAAACTGTGGGTAAGCCGTGGCCTGCTGGTGGAAAGGGATTTGGGAGAGGCCTGGCAGGGCGCGAGGAGCAGAGATGCTTCAGCACCAAGGACAGCAGCCGCGCTCCAAGCCCCAAGCCCGCAGTCTTTGGGGGGAACCGCTCCGCTCCAAAGCTCTTCCAGAGCTTTCTGCCGACTCTTTCCCCACGAGCTCAGAGAAACTCAGACCCGTGGTCTCCCCCACCTCAGGGCAAAAAGAATTCCCGGTAATTCCAGCTTCCTTTTACCGAGGCCCTCTCTCTTGTCTTTGCTTTTAGGCAGACGTTAAGGAACCCTCACAAGTGGCCTGTCCGCCTGCCCGGGTCATCTTGCCCCTGTGCATCGTGTGCATATGTATACGGGAGCGGAGAAGGGGAGAGAAAACGGGGAGTTTACTGCAGCCAACCCCGTCCTCTCTTCCTCCTTGGCCCTCTACGCGGTCAGGACCGTGCTGCCAGGGGCTTTGCAGCAAGCCCACCTGCCCGGTGTGCATGGCGGTCTTGGCAACGGGAGAGGCCCAGGAAGCGATCGGTCAGCTCCTTGCCACTCCCCTACACCACGGCTTCCAGGTAACTGAGGCAACAGAGAGGCTCTGCCCTTCTCCTTCCATCCCTCCTTGAGAGGGCTGTGTAGGAGAGGGTCCCGCCCCCACCCAGTGAAACACCTTTTCTCCAAAATGGTGGCTACTCCTATTCAGTAATTAATGGAGAGAGGGAGTACCGGAGGCTATTTCTAAAATTTTCTGCCTATGGATGGGGGTGTCACTGAGGTTACTTCCGGTGAGAACAGGAAGTGGGAAGCAGGTGGTTTTGAGAGACAATGGGAAGATGTGGAAGAGAGAAAAGGATGTGGAGAATCCTAGGAAGGAGGAATAAGTAAGGGGGTCTGGGTCAGATTCTCCCAGACCTTCACTCTCTTTTCTGAATCAAATCACTCTAAGAGGTCTGGAGTCCTTAGGCTGACTCTCTAACAATAATACTAACCACTACCACGTATCTGACTGGTAAATGTTTTATAGCCATTATCCCATGGAACCCCCATCGCAATCCAGTGACGTGGAGGAAGTGTTTTCTCTCAAACCCCACCAGCTTTACACAGACTCAGCCTCTGCCCCTGCTAACCTGCTTGGCTCTGTCAGGATTCATTGTGGTTTGGGGTTGAAGGATATTGACCACCTCGGGCTTGGTCATCGCTTGCGGGATTTCTCGGACCTTCTCGGCAATAAAGCTGTGCACAGCATTCAAGGCCTCTGCTGTGCCCTGTACCAGGCATACTCGCTCTGTGGTTCCTGTTGAGCAAAGGAGAGAGAGGGCACACTCATCAGACAGGAAGGGGAGCATTCCTGAGAGACAGGCCCCATTTAATGGACGGAGAAGACTGAGGTCCAGAGTGTGGACCTCACTGGCCCCAGGTCACTTGGTAGGCCTGGGCAAGCTGGCGTGGGCTCCCAGACCATGATGGGTAGCTGGGAGAATGAGCGGAATCCCTGTTTTATTATCTGCACTTCCTCTCCCTCCCTTAAAACAACCCCAGGGGATGGAAGAATGATGCTTAAGTACTTTGCTATGCCCACAGCAGCCCTGGGCAAGGGAGACGGGGCTCAGCTGCCTCTTCCCAGTCCTTGCCGGCTCTCTCGGTTGCTTTGGCAACCATTCACTCACTCCCCCCTCCCCACCTTCTAGAAGCCGAGAGCTCAGGCCTGCAACGGTTGCCACAGTAACTGGAACCCCCTTATCGGTGTGGCTGGCTGGGTCCTCAGCCCACCCCCAGGGGGACTAGGGATGAGGCCCCGTTGCCATGGCAACCCCTGAAAGCCTGCAGCAACGGCCTCTGGGCTTTTGGAGAGGATGGGGAAGGACTGGGGGATGGGGGAGACAGCAGAGGCCTGAGTGCCTGCCTGGACCCACCAGATGGAGGGCTGAGGGATGGGGGAGGGCAAGGCTGTGGAGAGGGGAGAGCAGAGTGGGGCAAAGGCAACTCATGGAAGAGTGGAGACAGGGGGATGGAGAAAGCAGGGTGAGGTGGGTGCCTTTGCTGGCGATTCTCCAGATATTGGCTGTGGTTCTGACCTGGGCATCCTTACTATGTGTACTGGAGGCGGGCAGCAGGGAGAAGAGACACTAATTCTGGGTGATGCTGGGATATATGTGTATGGGAGAGAGACTCTGGGTAACACTGACTGATCAGTGTGAGTACATCTGTGAGGCTGTTTGGGTGAGTGGTGTGTGTGTGCATGGGTATACTTGGGCAGGACTGGCTCAATTAGCTTTATGTGTGTGTGTGTGTGTGTGTAAAAGAAAGAGCAGGAGAGACAGATATAAACAGACTGTGTGACACAGTGATTCCAGTAAAGACTTTTGTGTGTACTCTTGTGTGGGGGGAAAGACTTTGGGTGTCGCTGTGATGTTCGAGGTTATGTACACTATTTGTGAGACTGAGCTGGGTGTGCCCAAGGGTTTGAGAGTAAGAAACAAAGAATCCCAGGAAGTGGCATTGAGGCTGTACAATGAATGTATAGCACTTGGAGATTGTATGACTCTGTGTGTGTGTGTGTGTGTGTGTGTGTGTGTGTAAGGGAAAGAGATATCCAGACACCCCTAGGTGTTCAAAAGACTACTTGGATGAGTGGAATGTGGAATGCACATATATGTGTAAGGGTGCGTGTATAGGAAACAGGCGAGACTCTGTGACTGATGTGTGTGAACACGAGGAAGAGAAAGAGACCAACAGGCGGATCCAGGGGTCAGTATGTAAGACTGTTTGGAGGACTGATGTATTTGTGTGTGTGTGTCTGAGTGTCTGAATTACAGCCAGACAAAGAAAACTCCACCAAGCCTGGCCGGGGTGAAGCTGTGAGTGCCTGGCTGATTTGGACGTATTAGGTGTGTGGGGTGTGTGTGTGTGTGTCTCTTCCTGGGTGGGAATCTCTCTGCAGGACCAGTAAACTCCCTGGGTCTGTAAAAGGTCCTGAGTGTGCGTCAGGCTCCGTGTGCCTGTGTGTCTGGGACACTTGGGGGTGAGTGTCTGGTGTCCTGTGGGCATTCCAGTGTGGCACGCTAGTATTACCACCCTGACCCCTTGCTTGCCATCTCTCAGCCTGGCAAGCGAGTCTCGCCATGTGTCTGAGTGTCACTGTCTTGGGTCACCGGTGTAGTTGACATCCCCCATCTCCTTTGGGCTGCTGCTCCTCACTCTTACTCCCCTCCACCCCAGAACAATGGCTTGGTCTGAGCCAAGCGTGAGTCAGCTTGCAGGCTGCCTCCGTCTGGGTGTAAATAGGAAAGGGTGTGGGTCAGGGTGGGAACTAGGGGGTGGGGTGGCCCCAGGGAGAGCTTGACTGAAGTGGCCCAGCTCTCCATCTCTGGGAGGCTTCCTTCCAGCTCAGGGAGTCTGTGATCTCACAGACTTGTAGTTCTTAACCAGGGTCCACAGGGGCTTTGGGGGACTCAGTTTAACCCTGAAAGAATATCTAATAACAACAGCTGGTGCTTACATAACACCAATCACCAGGCATCATTCTAAGCACTTTACATGTATCTGTTCACTTTAATACATGAGGCAGGCAATATTATTATTCTTCATTTACTGCTAAGGACACTAAGGCACAGAGGTCTGGGATTTGTCCAAGTTCACTCAGCCAGTAGTGAAAGATCAGGGTTTTGAACCCAGGTGTCTGGCTTCAGAGTCTGGGCTTTTAACCATTGAGCCATCCTGTGCTAGATGTGGGGTGGGTGGAGTGTGTGTGTGTGTGTGTGTGTGAGTGTGTGTGTGTGGTGGGGAGAGGCATACAATGATTGCAATTCTGCTTTTCTATTCTTGATGGTAAAGAAGAGTATGTATGAATTTATTAAGTAGTCACTTAAGATTTTGCACTTGGCTGCAGAGATGTTATAAATCAATAAAAAAAATTTAAAAGTGTATGTGTCCGTTTTTCTTCTGGGGCTAGGGTCCAGGGCTTCGGGCGGCTCCTCAAAATCAGGAGGAGTTTTAGAATCACTAGAATGTCTGGTGAACTACCCAGAAGACTGTGTGGCTTTGGGCAGGTACCTGCCTCCTCTGGGTCTAAGTTTCTCCATGTATGACCGGGAAGGATTGAATCTGGGGCTTGGGGTTTCTGTATCAAGGAGGGGACACCCTTTGTGTGTTCTACCCCTCCCTTTGGGTAAAGACCAGGTAGGTTTTTGTTTCATGGAGTAGACACATCAGTGTGTGTGTGTGTGTGTGTGTGTGTGTGTGTGTGTGTATGTGAGAGAGAGAGAGAGAGAGAGAGAGAGAGAGACAGAACCAACTAGGCCCAGAGGACCCTTTCAATTTCTCTATTATCAGTTTTCACCGGTCCTTTCACCAGCCACACTGAACAAACTAACCCCCACCCCCAGCCTTTGAACATGCTCTTTCATCTCCCTGGAGCACCCTTCACTGCTGCTTACCTAGCTCACTCTTATTATTCTGGCCTCCTCCTCCAGGAAGCCCTTCCTGATCTCCTCAGGCTGGGTCGGGTGCCCTGTCTGGGCTCCCTCCATCCTCTGGGTTTCCCTGTCCCAGCTCTGACCACTCTAGGTCATCAATGGTGTTCGGTTTATCTCCCCCACTGGGATGTGAGATCCGGGAGGGCTAGGCTGGGGTGTCTCAGTCACTGCTTGTGTCCCCATCTCGGTCCGGTATGGTGCTGGCATAGAGAAGATGCTCAGAGAATATATGTTGAGTGAATGAATGAAAGGTATCAGCCAGGAGCAGAGGAACACATGCTTGAGCAGTAGCATCTCCACTTCTTACGTTCCTGTGGGTCTTGGGAAGTCCTAGGGACAGGACCAGGATGTAGGGAGCTGTGTCCTGCATCTCTGAGCCAGGAGCTAGTATATGCTGTATGATCTGGAAGTTCCAATTTGGGGGTGGGGAGCGGGGCTGGCTGCACATCCAGGGGCTGGGGAGAGACGCTGGCTCACGTTGCTTGTTTGAACAGTGTTTGGCCCAGGAGAGAGGCAATGACTGTCCCATCCTCTGGGGTTCTAGGCTGCCTGGCCAGTGGGATGTGTCACTGAGTTGAGAGGGAATGACATGTGTTATGTCACAGAATGTGATCCAGGGGCAAGGAAACAAGTGTCCTTGGATGAAAGTCCCAAGCAGAGGTCTCATCCGTATCTTGTGGGCTAGGGGAGTGAGGGGGAAAACTGGGCCAGGGAGGAAGAGAAAAGGGGGTTGTGCCACGTTCCCTGGACTGTTCTCTAAACCTCTTGCCAAAGCTGCTTAGTTAGATGGGAGGCAGGGGGGTGGAGGGAGGAGAGAGAGAGAGAAAGAGACACAGAGAGAGAGAGAGAGAGAGAGAGAGAGAATATGAATTTGTCCTGACCCTCGGCTCCAGCTCTGGTGTTTGACCTAAAAAATCCAAAGGGATTAAGGATGAACTAGAACCAGTGCTGGACCAGAGATGCAGTTCAGGGGGCCTTCCCTGGATTCCTAGATGTCAAAACTCAGACATAGGTCTTGGGAGGGATATATGAAGGGGTGAGAGATATTGAGGGAGATTATAGAGAGTGGAGGGGCCTGGAAAAATTTATGATTGAAAGAAGGGAGATAGAGCTGGAGGAGAGGCAGAAAAGGGGCTGATTTTGGAGAGAGGGGAAGAAAAAAACACGAGGGAGCTGAGACTTAGGAGAAAAAGAGAAACATAAAGGGAGAGATGGGCAAGCAGGGGCAGAAAGAAATGAGGGGCAATGCCGGCAAAGAATGAGCCCATTGAGGGGCGCTACCAACTACTGGTTGAATGGGTGACTGAACAGAGAGAGTTGGGAGAGGAAGACAGAGAAAAATGTGAGAATAAGAGAAGTGGGGGAAAAGGAAAAGATGGGGAGAGAGATGGGAAGACAGAAAGGGAAAGGAAGAGGAGGGGAGGAAGAGGAAAAAGCCAAGACAGACAGACTGGCTGGGAGGCTAAGAGAACAGAGATGGGGGATGTCCAAACGGAACCAGACAGACAGAGCAGAAAGCAGAGCAGGAGGAGACAGAGAGAAGCCGATGGGAATGGAGCCTAAGGGAACAAGAGACGGGAAAGTCAGAAACAGAATGAGAGACACATAAAGAATGACACAGATGGAAAACCAGAGCGACTCAGATTGGGGCAAGATGGGGTGACAGAGAAATCCAAAGGGAAAGA
>NW_006786304.1:1182514-1191808 GCF_000442215.2 Lipotes vexillifer | reverse complement strand
AGCCCTGAGGGACACCCTAACACCTGCCTCCTTGCCCCCCCCCCACCAGCTCCTCCAACTGACCCAAAGGGGCAGGTGTGTGGGAAGGGGCACATCTGCCAGCACATCATGCAAATGAGCTCATGAATATGCAGCAGCCCCATTGTCCTGCCCTGCCCCCACCCCCATCTGCTCAGGCCTGGCCCCTGGGGCCGAGGGCAGCTCTGTCCCCTTAGGGGGAAGGGAGGCCCCCTACCACTCTCACTGCCCCTAGGGCAGCCCTTCCCCCTCCTAGAGGGCCCAGGTGGGAGGGATGGGAGGCCGGAGGAAGAGGGCTGGGCAGGGGCTCACCCGGATAGAAGTCTTTGGACTTGGAGAGCTTGATGGTAGCTCCCGTCTCCTTCTGCAGCTGCACGATGGTCTGCCCGCCCTTGCCAATGATGGAGCCCGCCGCGTAGCTGGGGATCAGCACCTTCAGGAAGTATTCGCCTTCCTCTGCAGGGGCACACAGAGGGGACGGGAGTCAGGGGAGAAGGCTCTTCACCTTTGGACGGTACCTCCAGGGAGGCACTGGCATGGGCTGGGCTAGGAAACCACTGGGATCACAGTAACACAGAAGCAATGGCCAAGAGAATAGCAGTAGGAAAATAAAACACGCCATGATCTTCATTCGCTCATTTATTCATTCATTCCGCAAATAATTCCTGAGCACCTGCTACGTGCTTGGCACCGTTCTAGTGAAACAGCCATGAAGAAAACAGACAAAGCTCCCTGATTTCGCAAATAAGGCAAATAAGGCCAAAAGAGTTTTGGTGATTCAGCCAAGAGCTCACACAGCTACACTCTTCTAGAGGGGGAGACAGACAGTATGTTTTACGTTGTCGGATGGTGCTAAGTACTAAGAAAACAAAAAGAGGCAGGAAAGAGGAAGGGGAGTGTAGGTGCTGCACTGACAGATCCGATGGCCAGGAAAGCCTTCCCCAAGAATGCGGCATTCTTTGTTCATCAAACATTTCTATAGCACCCAATATGCGTTAGACTCGGTTCCAAGTAATTTACAGATACGAGTTTTTTTTCATTTTCACACTGAGGCTGAGGGAGGTACTTAAAAAAAAAAAATTCTCCAGATAAGTAAACAAAGGTGAAGAAATTGCTCCCGTTCACATAGCTAGTAGGTGGCAGGGCTGAGATCTGAACCCCACCTGGCTCCAGAGTCCATGCTCTGAACCATTATGATACACTGTTTCCAGACTGTCGAGGAGGAAACAGAACTATGGGGCTATGTGGAGGAAGAGCAAGTGCAAAGGCCCTGGGATGGGGTTATGCCTGCGTTGTTTGAGTGAGAGAGAGGGGGCCAGTGTTGCTGGGGCTGCGTGAGAGAGGAGAGTTAGAAGAAATGAGGGCTCAGAGGGTTGGAGGTAGTGGTGGAGTGTTCAGGCTTGTGGACCAAGGTGGTTTTTATTCCAAGTGAGATGAGAGCTACGGGAAGGCTCTGAGCAGAGGAGGGATGTGATCTGTCTTAGACTTTAAGAAGATCCCTCTGATGCTCATGAGGTGAGCAGACTGTGACAAGCATGGGTGGAAGAGCATGGTCTCCTGCAATGGTCCAGGCAGGAAGTGATGGTGGTCTGACTGGTGGAAGCAGCGAAGGGGGAGGGGAGAGGAGGGCTGGACTCGGGAGAGGTTCTAACACTCACTACTGAGCCAGTGCTCTGCTGAGTGCTTTGCCAGCTTGATCTCATCCATTCCTCACAACCGCCCGCTGAGGTGGGTCGAATGAGCTCCATTTTTCCATAAGGAGAAACTGAGGCACAGAGCGGCACAGAGCAGTGAAGGTACCGGCGCAAGGGCACCAAGACAGTTGCTGGGTTGAGATTCAAATGCAACTCTGATTCATTTTTCGCCCACCCATGCGTAACACTTTCCCCTGCTGGTGGCTAAAGACCAATGTGCTCCAGGACAGACTCAAAGGCCTAGAGGTGGTGAAGTGACACCAAGGACCCTTTACGGGGCTTTGGTCATTCTTTGTTATGGACCCGCTTTCTTGGTCACCCGTAAAGCCCTTTGTTAATGCAGTCTCAAGGCAAGTGCCTAACCTTTCCCACCTTCTAACCAAACTGTCGCGTCCAGGGTAGACATTCGGGACCTTTCTGAGTCTAAGTTACTTTGTGATTTGGCCCCCGTCCACATTTCCAGCTGCACACCCTCATCTTCCTCCAGGTGCACTAGACACATTTTCCTTTTTGTTCCTCAAACTTCCCTCCTCCCTCCCACCTCAGGGCCTCTGCACATTCTCTTTGCCTGGAACTGCCCTCCCTCAGTGAAATCCTCTTGTCCTTCAGGTTCCCCCCTTAAATGTCCCTTCTTGGACTGGAACCCTGAGGAGGGGAAGGATCCCTCTGTCTCATGCCTTCGGAACGATGTACCACAGTCATCCAGTGTAGGCCACATCACTGAAGCTCGCCCTTGTGTCCATGGACTCATGCAGCGCCCAGCGCTTGGTAGGCATGCAATAAACACTGGGAAAAGGAAGGGACGAGCCAGGCCATTTTGCTTCCAAAGCTTAAGGTCTTAGGCCATCATCCCCCACTGGTTTTTCAACTTTTTCTTTTAAGCAAAGGAAACCTATTTTCAATGTCTCCCGTGAAACTCCAACGTCCAGAGCAGATAAAAGAGAAACTGCTCTGTTGAAACTGGGGGCAGGGTGGGACTTCCCTGGCGGTCCAGTGGCTAAGACTCTGCACTTCCACTTCAGGGGCCGCGGGTTTGATCCCTGGTGGGGGAACTAAGATCCCGCATGCCGCACCGTGCGGCCAAAAATTTTAAAATTTAAAATAAAAGTGGGGGCAGGACTGGGGGTCTGGGAGTCATGCCCATCTCCACCTGGTCCCTTAAGATTGAAAGTTCTGGTTTCCCTGATGTGTGAAGATGGAGGTATGAGGGCGGGATGTGGCTTTGCAGGCATGGGGAGGGGTCCAGAATTAAGGGGTTTCCTTTAGCCCAAGGCAATCCTCTTAAACTTGCCTAATCAGACCACTAAGCCTATTAGGTAATTGGCCCCCCAGGGTGCCCTTCCATCAATCAACCTGACACCCTCCCCCACCAAATTACTTCCTTCCTTGGGCTCACAGAGGTGGCCCCTTGCCAGCCCTGCCCCTCAACCTGACAGAGACAGTTCTCCAGCTTTGGAAGGTTCAGAAAGGTGGGAAGGTGTTCTCACTAGAACTCCATCCTCTTTCCTTCTTTGATTTCATTCCCCATCTTTTCTCCAGCCAGAGCTTCCCTCTTGAAGATGGAAGGTAATCGTCTGCTCTGAAGAAAACTGGGGACGCCCCCCCACTCCCCTCCTTCACATTTCCTCAGGTTTTGTCTGAGAATCTCCGAATTAAATGGCAGAAACAGCCCTAGACTGAGTGCAACTTTTGTCACTGATGGGTTGTATGGCCTTGGGCGAGTCTCCTCACCTCTTTGGGCCTCTGTTTTCTCATCTGTCAAATGGGGACAGGAGAGCGCTAGTTCCTGGAGTTATTATCATTAATGAAATGCTAAAATGTAAAGTACTTAGGAGGGTCTCAGGCACATGGACCACTTGAGAAATGTCAGATATCATCATCATCGTTATTAATACTACCTATTTCATGAACACAGGTAAAGTTCTTATCACAGTGTCTGGTACACAGTAAGTGCTCTTTGTCAGAGAGACTTACTGGTAAATGGGGAAATGAGCCTCCAAGGTTTGGGGTTTTGTTAGGAAATAGGAGAAGGGGAGACCCCACTTCCTTCATCACCTTTCCCCAGGCTTCTCCCTGCTTTCTGGAGGAGGAATGTCTTCTCACTGATAGAAACGAGGCTCTGCTTCCACTCACCCTCCCAGCATCTCTGTAACTCTCTTGGCCCTTGTTGTATCCCTCTGTACTATTATTTCCTTGCTTCTTCTCTCTCTCTTCCCTCCCTCGTTCCAACAAATCCTTCCTGAGCATCTGCTACGTGCCAGGCCTTGTTTTAGATCCCGGGGACATAGCAGGGAACAAGACAGACAGTCCATGCCCTTTAAGTCCACTCCCTCTTAAAATGTAAATACATCTATTTAAAGAGGACATTTTAAAAATCATTGCTAATAGTCCGAGTTTGAAGGGCTGGTTATATTTTTTCCTCCCAAAGCACACTGATATAAACTAAAAATGATCCTCCAAAAAAGTCTGTCCGTGGACCCCCTTAAACCACCTTGTGGGCGCTTGGCAGTCCTTATATCAGACTAGTGGAAGTCTGGAGGCCCCTCCTCAGAGGCCAGGGTCCTCCTCTCGTCTGTGGAAGCTCAGGATTCTAAGTCCCAGGAGTCCCCATAGCAGCCCACAGTCTGCTCTGGTTTTCTTCAGAATCTTTTGCATCTCCCACCGTGGGAAGCCCACTTCCCCCAGGAAGAAGTCAGGCCTTTCTCTGCCAGCCTGCCTTGTGGCAAAGGGCAGACACGTGACCTCACCTCAGCTAAACCCGGAGTCCCCAGACCTCACACATCCCACCCCGTTTGAAAAACCAAGGCTCTGCCTGTGAAAGAGTACTTCCTTCTACCAAAGCAAAGTCTAGATGCCAGAACTTTCCACCCACCCACCCTTCCCTTCCCTTTTCCTTTGGGGTCCAGGCAGCTCCCTCTACACAGGACAGCAAATGAAGATGCCAACTTCAGCGCTCCGGGTTCCCCTCTGCTGTGATTTCAATATTTCCACCTTGGGATCAAGCTGCCTTTCCACTTTCTAGTCATTCTGAGTCTCTGGTCCCCCCTTCCCTTTTGTGCCCACCCTCCTCAGGAATGCTTATAAAAGTTTCCAAAAAGTAACCAATATTCCCCTACCTCCACAAATAATGTTAACCTACCCAGAAGATTTGGGGTGCTATGGGAAGAGTGGCACTTTATACAGAGAGTTGATCCCGAAAGGTGGCTTGGATCTGGGAGACGGGGCAGAATTGGATGCAGCAGAGGTGTTGTTTTGGTGACAGTATATTTCAGGGGGAACCAAAGTTGGGGTGTTGTACTCATGGCTCCTGCTCTTGTCTGGGGGTCGGAGGTGGAAGCATCGGTGTGTCCTGTGGAGGTATGAGGAGGCTGGGGTGATATTGTCGTTGGGAGTACGTGAGGATGTCGCTGGCGGAAGACAAGATGGCAGGGGTGTGGTTGGGAGTGGGACCCCTGAGGAGGGATGGGATGTTGGTTGGGTGACACCTTTCTGTGAATGAGGGTGTTGCCTGTCCATGTGAGAAATGTAATACAACCGTCTTTGAGTTGTGACATTGTCTCCAAGTGAGAGAGAGGCGGATGGGGTAATGATTTCCTTGGGGCGAATCACCACTGGAGAGTAAATCAGGAATGTGACATTCTCCGCAGCAATAATAATGATGATGATAATAATAGTAATAATAATAGCTATTGTTTATTGAGTGCTTACTATCTGCCAGGCCTGATGCCGTGTGCTTCACATACAATCTCACTGAACCCACACAACAGCCTGGAGAGGTAGAGGTGCATCTTACAGTTCCCATTTTCCAGATGAGAACACTGAGGCTCAGAGCAGTGAAAGAACTCACCCGAGGGTCCCACACCAAGCACATGACAGTGATGAGATGAACCCTGGAAGCTCTCATTCTAGGGCCCTTAACCTTGATGATACTGACTTTGTGTTAACGATCGAGGATCTTGGGAACAAGGCCTGGCTGGTGTAAGCTACGTTTGCGGTGTGAGGTGTGTGTGTGTGGTAGGGAGTTGCTGTTTCTGTGTATATGGGGCTGACAGAGGTGGGAATACAGTCAGGAGTATGGGGGCCATTCTAGTAGCACCTTAAGAGTTATCATCTGTAGGAATTCCCTGGCGGTCCAGTGGTTAGGTCTGAGAGCTTTCACTGGTCAGGGAACTAAGATCCCGCAAGCCACACAGCGTGGCCAAAGAAAGAAAAAGAGGTATCGTCTGTACTCAAGGGAGACACTCTGTTACCGTGCCACCAGACTGGGATTATTTGTTTCTCCACTGAGTCCCCAACTGGAGTTTCCATCCAACCTCTTCATTCAAGCCCTCCTGTCCTTAGCGCCTTGTCTCCTTCCCAACGGTGTCTGCCTGCCAGTCACAGTGCCCAGAAGCCAGTTTTAAAAGCCACCATCTCCTCTATCAGCCCCTAGGCTGGCACCACGGGTAGGAGCCAATCTGCCGAGGCTGGCACGACTTGCTGTGACACCCTAGAAAGTCCCTTACCCCTCTGAGCCTTGGTTTGCTTGCCTGAAAATGGGGTTCACTACAGGGTCTACCCATCCAATGGAGCCAGCCTCCTGAGTTCAAATCCTGGCTCTGCCTCTTATTAGCTGACTGACCTTGGGCAAGTTAATTAACCTCTCCGTGCCTCAGTGTGTCACCTGTAAGATGGGTAACATAATCAGATTGTAAGGATTATTGAATGATTGGTCCGTGCCCAGTGTTTCCCCTAATACTTTTGGTGCACTGTGGCACCATAACTGTCAGCCATTGTTATAATTTATTATTATTATTTATTTATTACTACTAGTATCACATCCTAGAATGTTGGGAAAATTAAATGAAATGTTGCATGTAAGGCAGTAAGCAAGAATACTGGTAGCTGCTATCATCTGTAACTATTGTTATTTCCCCATTTGGCAGATGGTGACGCTGAAGCTCAGAAAAGGCGTGAGGTTGACCCAGTGTCCCACAGACATGAAAATATTATTGGAAGGAGCCGTCAATTTTGAGATGAAAGTCCTGGACAGTTGCCCAGCCCTGCCCCTGAGGGTTTCTGCAAATGGAGGACTGTCCTTTCGCATCTCTGGGCCTCAGTTTCCCCTGGGAAGAGTCTGGAGGAGAGGGTCCCTAAGGGCTCACCCTAGTTTCCCCACAGCTGAAGGAGGCAGGATGCACAGTGGCTGAGCACATGAGCTCTGGAGCCAGGCAGCCCAGGGCTGGAGAGATCCCAGCTTCCCCACTATGAGCTGTGTGAGTTCGGGCTAGTGGCTTCACTTCGCTAAGCCTCAGTTTTCCTCATCTGAAAAAGCAGCTCAAATCATCTCCCCCAGGGTTGTACTGGGAAATTAACCCGTATCTCAGAGCCTGACTCGTACGTAGTAGGTACCAAACACTTGGACCTGAACGTCCTGGCAGCATCACAGTTAGGTGGTGCTGCTGTGCTCTGAGTGCTCAGATTTTGAGCATCTCAGCCTCTTTAAGAGAAGGATGAGACCTTCTCCCCTCCCCCCCAGCAGGGGTGGGGCTGGACCTCCAGGCTGGGTTCAGGGACCGCCTGGGTACCCGACCCTTCCTAGGGCTGGGAATGGCAGTGAGGCAGGAAGGAGGCAAGGATGTGGCAGGGACACATTCATGTGTGTGCTGGGGGTGGGGGAGCAGGAAGGACAGGAAGCTCCCTCCCCACCCCCCAACTTCCCTTTCCTCCAATTTCTGCTGGACACCCTCACGGGCAGCCAGGGGTTCCCCATTTCCTATCGCACCTGGCCAGGGGTGGCAGGGGGCTGGGACGGGAGGAAGAGATGGCTCCTGTTCATCCAAGGAGAGGAGGTGGGAGGTCCCCACCCCACCCACTACAATGCCCGAGGCCATCCCTTTCCCATCCGGAGGAAAAGGCCAGAGGAAGCGGAGATTCTGGCCAAGGTGACCGCTGGGAGGGGCTTGTCTGTTCTGGGGTCTCCCTCCTTCCAGGGAGCTAATGGGCTGGGTTCTGAGTCCCCTGAGAGCCCTACTTCAGGGGCGGACATACACCTAGACTTCCCAGCCTGGCTTTTATTCTCTGGTACACATCCCTCTTCACACACACACAGTGAGGCTCCCTCTTGTCTTACACACACACCCCTTCTGTGTTGTCAAACATGCAGCCATCACACACGCGCACACACACACACACACACACACACTCCCTTGTCACACACACACAGAATCATCCCCACACCAACCATTTCACATACAGCCCCTCGTTACACATATACACACACTTGGGTGTCACACACACACCTTCCCTTTTCCCACCCCTTGGGTGTCACATGCACACGTTCCTGCACCCTGTCACATGGGTCCCCATCCTTCCCTTTCCTTGTTACACACCCTCATGAATTTCACCACAGAGCCCCAGTCTCTCCCCTGTCATACACCCACCTTCCCTTGTTGCACACACCCCCTCTGATGTCACCGTTGCACACCTCCGTGTGTCACACCCAGCCACAGCCTCTCTGGAGTCACGCCCACACTCTTTTCTTGTCATATACCCACACCAGCTTCTCCTGGTCCCACCCCACCCAGGACACGCCTGTGTCACACACACTGAGCTGCCATCCTCTGATCCACACAGCCTCTCATGGCTCACACCCAGAGCCGGCCCATTCGGCAGCCCACACACACCTCCTTGCATGTCACACACACCCTCTCACTCATGTGTCACACTCTGCCACAGTCCCCTCTGGAGTGACATGCACGCACTTGTCACATATACCCCTATGGGGGTCTCAAACACGGAGCCCAGTCCCTCTCACCCTCTCATCTCTTACACACACACACACCCTCCTTCCTGTCATATCCATGATCCCTAATGTCACACATCCAGGCCTTACAGGGCTCACACGCACACACGAACACACACACACACCTGTCCCAGCCACACATTCTCTCACTGAGCTTTACACACCCACCCTTTCCTCCATGTCACCCAACACACCCACCTAGCTTGTCCCCACGCAAAATCCCGCCCATGGCCCACACATGCCTCCCTCCGTCCGGGACAACCCTTGCTCAGGACATCCCCAGGGAGGGAGGCTGGGAAGCTCCGGGTCCACAGGCCTCCTCAGCTCCTTCCCCTCCCCCCACCAGGACACGCCAGCCAGGGAACACCCCTGCCCCGAAAGGGTCACATCACACACCCCTCAAGGACACAGAGACACCCGATCGGAGGCACCCACGCCCCCCATCCTTTGCGCGCCCCCAAGGACACTTACCACCCCCTCCCCCCCAAGTCCTCTCAACGCAGACAAAGCTCCCAGCCCAGGGCCGCGGCGAGAGGGGGAAGGGGTCCTGTTCCCTCCCCAACTCCCTTCTCCGTTCCCCAGTCTAGGGAGGGGCGCCCTTCCCCTCCCCAGAGCCCTTGCACCTGCCATTTGGGGGGGAGGAGGCTGGAGAAAGGCGCGGCCCCCTGCCCGCTCCCCCACCCGGAGCCGCAGCCCTTTCTCACCTCCCGTGTTGCTGCGCTTGGTGCAGACCACCTCGGGGGGCGTTTCGAGGGGCCTTTTGCGGGAATCCGGGGCCTCGGGTTCCATGGGGGCGGC
>NW_006786304.1:1176850-1182303 GCF_000442215.2 Lipotes vexillifer | reverse complement strand
GGGGGCGGTGGCGGAGGGATGGGGGAGGGGGAACCCCGGAGAGGGGAGGAGGGAGGGAGCTGCTTCTGGGGGGCTGACAGAGCCTGGAGAGCGGATGTGAGCGGGACGGGAAGGAAAAGGGGGTCTCGGATAGGGCCCAGAGAGAACTGAGGGGTGGGGTCTCTCTCAAGATTACGGAGGCCGGGGGACTGGCCGCGCCACTGGGGGGGACGGGACCCCCTTCTTTGCTCCCCGGGGCAGAGGGCCTAGCCCCCCAGACCCTTCCCGGGGCGGGGGGCCGGAGGAACGGGGCCGGAGATGGGAGGCGGAGGCGGCCGTTAGTGGGGACCCGGGGGGCGGCGAGCGCGGGCGGCAGCGGTGGCTGGGCTGGCGGTGGCTGCTGGCCCGAGCATCTTCTTCCCGGAGGCTCCCACAGCGGCCTGGCCCCTCCCACCCGCGCAAGGTCACGCCCATGCAGGTCAGGGCCACGCCCTTCGACGCCCCATTGGCCTGTCCTTGAATCCTGGACCACGCCCCCTGAGTTGACTACGCCCCTCCCCGCAGCTACGCGAGGGACCAGGCTCCCCCAGGCTGCAATAAGGACCCTGGGCTCCTCCACAGTTTCCCCACCCCTCGCCTGTAATGAGCGTTTGTTGAACAAGTACTTACCATGTGCCAGGTCCGGTTCTAAGTAAGCACTTCACAAACATTAACACATTTAATTCCTAGAGCAACCGATTCTGTGAGGTACTCCTGTTACCCCCGTTTTACAGATGAGGAAACTGAGCCTCAGCCACTTGACATCACTTGGTTGCTAAAAGAAATCCCACTTCACATGTCTCCCATGCCCTACAGCTGGGAAATTGCTCCTCAAATCTTTCATCTATCCCTTGAAGAATCGACAGAGTTACTGCAAGGGCTTAGGGGATTGAGTTCAATGAACAGCTGACTTACAAAATGTAGTGCTTGAGCCTAGCACCCAACTGACACTCAATTCAATCAATGGCACTTATGAACCTACAAAGTGCCAGGCACTGTCCCAAACACTGGGATACAACAGGGGACTAAACAGTCTTGGCCCTTAAGGAGTAAGTATTACTATTCACGTCATTAAGAAAACCTGATTTTCATATGACAGATGGAGGCCCAGGAATGTGGAGTGTAGCTTGTCCAAGGGTGTATAGGTAGACAGAGGGAAAACTGGGATTCAAACATAGGCCAAGCTTAATTTCAGAGCCCAAAGTCACTGGAAGTAGGGGCCGCTTCCTTAGAATGGATCATTGCTAATATTTAATTTTGTCTGATACATGAATTTTCTTCTCCCTGGATTTCTGGTCTCCAAGGATTCTTTTTCCTTCCTAGGTCAGCCAGAGGCAAGATTAGGCTCAGAGGGGGCCTGGATGGGGGCAATTGTGGCAGCTGGGGGGCCCCTCCCTCTGCTCCACCCCACTCCTGTCCCTCCCTTGCCACGCTCTCAGGTCCCCAGGATGGGGAGGGTAGCAGATGGCCTGGGGTGGATGGGGTGGCCGCCCATCTGTCCCCTCCCCCCCATTGTCCCCAGAGTCAAAGGGGATGGGAGGGGGTTGTGGTCCACTGCAGTCTGGATCCTCCCCCTCCATCTTCTTGGAGGGAGCTGAGGAGCTGGTTGCCATGGAGACAGAGAAGAGGCAGAGGGATGCAGGGAGATACTGGGGTCAGGCAGAGATCCACACCTCAGACCTTCGAGTGACATGGAGTCACACCACACAGGTATATATATCCCAACATCCGTGGAGTAAGGTGTGAAATTCCCCCCAACACACACAGAGTCACACACGTCCCCCTGCAGACACACAGGTGCACACTCAACAATTTTACACAGGCACACTCTAATGTATGAAGAAGACTCACAGGGAATAGGCATACACACTCATACACACACACCCATAATGCATAATGCACATTCACTCATGTGAATGTGCATTATGCATTATGCACATTCACAAAGCCACGCCACAGGTTCTTATGCACAAATAGATACAGAATCTAATATCTGAGTATGTCCCAGGTGCACCTATTCAGAGCCAAAACAAATCCACGCTTGGCCACACACATGATGAGAAGTTACACATACAGGATCCAAGCTACAAGACATACACAACCTATGTTACATAAGGCATACTTGTTAGTGACGTGATATATAGACTGACAAACAGACTCAATTGTGTCTTCCACACTAATTGCGGAATCACACACATTTAGATACATGGCCCACGTAGACTAATGCACAAAATGCATGGGACCTCGCAGGCCACTCAGCAACACACACAGCACACATGGAGTCAGGGTGCTGCTCAGCCCCCACCCTCAAGTCATGCCTGCAGCCCCAGTTCCACACACACCCCCCAAACCCTCCCATTTGGACACACACAACAGCACGGTCGGTCACGCACTCACACTCACACACAAACACAAACCTCCTCCTAGATATTTTTAAACCCAGGCTAGTTCTGCTGCTATGGCAACCGCCCCAAACCCATTGCCATAGCAACACAACGTCAGCCTTCCAAGCACCAAATCCTGGGGGATTGCGGGGCCCCAATCAGAGGCCGGTGCAGGGGGAGGCTGCACCCTCTGCCATCATCTGTGCCACCCCAGTACCCCCACCCTAGAGCCTTTAGGGAAGCAGTCACCCTAGGCTGGGCAGGGGCTGGAACCAGGGATACAAGACCCCCAGACTGAGCTGGAGACAAGGGCAGCTCTCAACTTGCTTTCTCCTCCTGCCCCACCAGAGCTTTATGGAGGGGCTCTTGGGACAAAAGTCAGCCTGTACTGGATACACACAAGCCTGGCTTTGAAACCTGGCTCTGCCGTTTACAGGCTGTGTGACTTGGGCACGTCTTTACCCTCTCTGAGTCTCCTGTTCCTTAATTCGGAAAATGTCGTTGCTGCTGATACTAACATCCTGAAGGACTATTGTGACTACGTGGTTAAAAGCCCAGGCAGATCTGCATCTAAATTCTGATTTTCCTGCTTCCTAGCTGTGCGAACTCAGGCAAGGGCCTCCCTTTCTCTGCGACAAACTTCAGGGGCAAATAGTAGTCTAATTACATAGAGATGTTGGGAAGATTCCCAACCAAGGGGTGTGGCCACTGATCTAAGAACTTTACACTTATCTCAACTTATTTAAGTCTTGAGCATGGCTTTATGGGTAGTTACTATTATTATTCCTATTTTGCAGTGAAGGAAACTGAGGTTCAGCGAGCTTGCCTCGGATCACACAGCTACAAAGTTTTGAAGCATGAGATCTGAACCCAGACAGTCAAAGCGTCCTTAGCCATTTCTCTCTCTTGCCCCTCAAAGAGGGGAGTTTGGAGAAGAGTGATAGCATGGTGGATTCTTGGAAATGCTTTCTGGTCTCGGTTTTCTAGCCTGCAAAGTGGGGGTTCATCCAGTACTGCTGGCTGGGATGTTGAAGGATCTCTGAGGCAGCTTGCACCTGGAGGCTCTGGGGATGAGCTGGCACGGCTGAGTTCTTTGTGTAGGTGGGGGGCAGACTAGGAGGGGCAGGGCCAGCGGGCGAGTGGGCAGGCTCAGGGGGGGAGGTTGGCTGGGACTCAGGCCCTGCTCTCCCCCTTCCCAGCCTGGTGACCTCAGGCATGGGCTTTTTCCAGTATGAGCCTCAGTCTCACCATCTGTCAACTGGGAATCATTAACAGCGCTTGGGGTGTGGCCAGGAGTCCAAGACCAAAGCAGGTAAAATCACTTGGCATGGGTCCCAGCAAAGAGAGAAATCTAAGCTGATATTAACATCATCCAGCCAGTCTGTACATGGGATTTAGGAGAGGCAGGTCTGTGTAGTGCAGGGTTTGGCAAAATGTTTTGACCCACAGTAAGAAATACATTTACATCATGATTCCAAGGCATATGACACTGAAACAGAAGTTTCTTTTTTTTTTTTAATTTTATTTGTATTTTGGCTGTGTTGGGTCTCCCTTGCTGTGCGAGGGCTTTCTTTAGTTGCGGCGAGTGGGGGTTACTCTTTGGTGCGGTGCGCGGGCTTCTCATTGTGCTGGCTTCTCTTGTTGGGGAGCACGGGCTCTAGGCGCACAGGCTCAGTAGTTGTGGTGCGAGGGCTCAGTTGCTCTGCAGCGTGTGGGATCTTCCCGGACTGGGGATCAAACCCATGTCCCCTGCATTGGCAGGCAGATTCTCAACTACTGCGCCACCAGGGAAGTCCCCAAAAGTTTCTTGAAATCATACTTCACCTATACCTTAGTCTATACTATGTCTATACTATGTGCACAGACTCTGATCTAGTCTAGGCTATTGAAAAATGCTGGTTGATTTCACAGTCCACTAACCAGTTGTGACACGCAGTATGAAAAACCCTGGAGTGGAGGTTACGAGGTGGAATCCTGGAATCGTTGGAGGATTTTAAGCAGCGGAGTGACATGGGCATCAAAGGGGCAATGGAGGGGAAGGAGCCAGCCTGGGGGCTGGGACTGAGCCAGAACAGACTCCAGGGAGGAGGGGTTCTTTGCCTGGACCCCAGTAGGGGCAGGAGAGATGGAAGGGTGTGATCAGAACCCAACATACAGGGCTTCCCTGGTGGCACAGTGGTTAAGAATCCACCTGCCAATGCAGGGGACACAGGTTCGAGCCCTGGTCCGGGAAGATCCCATGTGCCGTGGAGCAACTAAGCCTGCAAGCCACAACTACTGAAGCCAGTAGCCACAACTACCGAAGCCCGTGTGCCTAGAGCCCGTGCTCAACAAGAGAAGCCACCACAATAAGAAGCTTGTGCACCACAATGAAGAGCAGCCCCCGCTTGCCGCAACTAGAGAAAGCCCGTGCGCAGCAACGAAAACCCAATGGAGCCAAAAATAAATAAATAAATTAAATTAAAAAAAAAAAAAGAACCCAACATACAGAGCAGTTAACGCAGGGTATCGCACACAACGTATAGTAGCTACAAGTGTCAACCCTAAAGGCATATCCTCACTCATCCACCTGACAAAAACATTTTTGAGCACTTACTATATGTTGGGCATTGTTCTAGGCACTGGACATGTGGCAGTAAACAAAACAGACACAAATTCCTGACCTCATGAGCTCACATTCTGGAGGTAGACAATAAACAAGCAAAAGAAGTAAAACATAGTCTGTTTGATGATGGTAAATGCCATGAAGAAAAATACATTAAGGAAGGGGGATGAGGGATTGGGGTGCAGGGGAATGGAGGGAGGCTGCAGTTTGTTTTTTGTTTGTTTGTTTTGGCCGAGCAACGCAGCTTGTGGGATCTTAGTTCCCCGGCCAGGGACCGAACCTGGGCCCTCAGCAGTGAGAGTGTGGAGTCCTAACCACTGGACCACCAGGGAATTCCCTGCAGTTTTAAACAGAGTGACAAGGAAGGCTTCGCTTGAGGGGGTGACATTTGAGCAGAATATGAAGGAGGTTAGGGAGTGGGCCATATGGGTCTCTGGGGGAAGAGC
>NW_006786304.1:1169956-1176840 GCF_000442215.2 Lipotes vexillifer | reverse complement strand
GTACAAAGGCCCTGAGGCTGGAGTGCACCTGGTCTGTTGGAGGAAGAAGGAGGAGCCCAGGGAAGCTAGAGAAGCGTGGGGAGGGGAGAGCAGGAGGGATGAGGCCAGAGAGTTAGGCAGGGAACACTCTGTATCTGCCTTGAGGGCCACTGTAAAGACTTAGCTTTGACTCTGAGTGAGATGGGCAGCTTGGGAGGGTTTTGAGGAAAGATCTCAGCTGACTTAGGTTTTATCACAAGATCCTTCTGGCTGCACGTGAAGAACACTATGTGGGGGCTGGGGTAGAGGTAAGGAGCCCAATGAGGAGGTGAGAAGTGCTGGTGGCTGGACCAGGGCGGTAGATAGCAGTGCAGCTGGGGAGACGTCACTGGAGTCCTAGTTCTTCCATGTGACTCTGGGCAAACCATTTCACCTTTCCAGAGCCTCAGTTTCCCCATTTACAAATGGGAGTGATGATAAAGCACCCACCTCTCCGGACTCCTGTCTGGTCTCTGTGTGGCAGAACATGAATAGCCCTTGACACAGAATGTGTACTCAACAAACATTGCCTGCCATTGTCATTGATATTATGCTCCAGGCTCCCAGACCAGGGAGGTTCCGTGTCCTGTCCAGTGGGGCAAGGATGGGCTTTGGAAAAGAGGATGAAGAGAGGAGGTCTGATCTTGAGTGATGATCTTATATTTATCTGATCCTGGGTATATTTGAGTCAGAGAATCTTGGAGCAAAAATTCTTGTGCTGAGGGGGACTTGAGGGTCTTTTATTCCTAATAGCCTTTTTTGTAGGATGGGGAAATGAAGATCTGGAGAACAGTTGTATCTTGTCCAGGAGCCCACAGTGAGTTGGGGGTTGAGCCAGGGCTAGACTCCATCCCCCTCTCCTGTCTCTCAAGCATGTGTTCACGATCCTGGCTGCCTCCTTGGTGATCATGGCATCTGACCACATCCCCTCCTCCCCCCACCCCCGTCAAGCCTCAACATCTTCCTATGACTTCCTACTGCCTCTGGGATAAATTCCAAACTCTCCCAGCCGCTCGGGCCAAAAACATTGCATTCGCCCTTGACTCCCCCCCTTTCCCTCACCCCCACATCCAATCCATCAGCAAACTTTTGCTGCGGCACCTTTAAGCTCCAAGTCTGACCCCGTCTCGCCACCTCTATCAACATCATCAAAGTCCAGGCCCCCATCGGCTCCCATCTGGACTCCCACAGGGGCCCCTTTCCTGGGATCCTGGCTTCTGCCCTTACCTATCCTTTTGACAGCAGCTGAGCCATCCTTAAAAAAGGCAAGTCAGATCAGACACTGGGCTGTATGCAAGAGAAACAAAAATGGGGTATCTGTAAGAACACTGAGGGACGATATAGATTTCTTGCCTGAGGCCTGGTGGAGGGAGAAGGAGCTTTCTTTGCATCTTTCCACTGCGTGTGGTTGGGGAAACCTAGGCATCAGGAGGTTAAGTCACTTGCAGCAGAGCTTGGAATTGAACTCTGGCAGCCTGGCTGATGAAGATACCCCCTTAACTTTATCACACTGCCTCTCTTCCTCAGGAGTTCTTCTCTTTTCAGTTGAATTTCTAGGTACACCCTCACCCCTTCCATAACCTCCCCCCTCCCTGGGAACTTCCACGCTTCTCAAGCTTAGAACCACCAGTGCATAGGCTGAAGCTGATTCTATACAACCACCTTTGGTGGAATTTAATTTTAGTAATTTCCCCCCCTCATCTGACCGCTCCCATAAGCACCCACTCTAGCGTGCTTAATTTGGGGCCCCCAGTCCTTCTATTCTTTTACAAAGATCCCTATGTATCCTTAAGGTCAGTTTTGTTTTCTGTGTTTTAAATTTGCAAAAATGTCACTGAGCAAAGAAAACTCATTATCTTTCTTTCTTTGTGTGTGTGTGTGTTTTTTTTTTGTTGTTTGTTTTGAGAGCTCTCGATGTGGCTGTGCTTATTTCTAGCTCCTGAGGAGTGAGTCTTATAGACTCTGGAGAGGCTGCCTGGGTTCAAGTCTCAGCCCGGCTGCCCACTAGCTGAATGACCTTGGGCAAGTTACTGAACTTCTCTGGGCTTTGGTTTCTCTATCTGTAAAATGCGGGTTGTTAAATCATGGTACCTTTCTCACAGGATCGTTACAAGCTGACATCTTAAAGCATTTAGGAAGCATTATTAAGCATGGCATGAATGTCAGCTTCTACCTCTTATACTACCGTGGGATATTCCAGGATATATTTTCCATTCCACTTATTTAAAAATTTATTTTATTGAAGCATTGCTGGTTTACATTCCATTTTTTGAGACTTAATGATGGACATCAAATTCTTTCCAACTCTTTGCTACCTAAACTCCACTCAAGGCTCATCCTCATACACACCTCATTTGGACAGTGGGGAAATGAGGTTATCCGGCATCCTCAGATTATAATTATTATTATTTTTTTCCGCAGTACGCGGGCCTCTCACTGCTGTGGCCTCTCCCGTTGCGGAGCACAGGCTCCGGATGCGCAGACTCAGCGGCCATGGCTCGTGGGCCCAGCCGCTCCGCGGCACGTGGGATCTTCCCGGACCGGGGCACGAACCCGTGTCCCCTGCATCGGCAGGCGGACTCTCAACCACTGCGCCACCAGGGAAGCCCCATCCTCGGATTTAATTTCTCAAAGTATTGTCAGATTGTTCTCTGGAAAGGATACACCTATTCATACTTCAGTGCCCAATGACCTGCTCTTCCACATAATTCTCCAGAACTTGGTGTTCTTAGACTGTCTAATTTTGGCCAATCTAATGGATTTGAAAGTATTGCTAGGCTTCCCTGGTGGTTCAGTGGTGAAGAACCCGCCTGCCAATGCAGGGGACGCGGGTTCAAGCCCTGGTCCGGGAAGATCCCACATGCCACAGAGCAACAAAGCCCGTGCGCCACAACTACTGAACCTGAGCTCTAGAGCC
Source organism: Lipotes vexillifer (assembly GCF_000442215.2). Taxonomy (NCBI): domain Eukaryota; kingdom Metazoa; phylum Chordata; class Mammalia; order Artiodactyla; family Lipotidae; genus Lipotes; species Lipotes vexillifer. Next base: position 1,173,905 of record NW_006786304.1, on the reverse strand, counting down.
CGCGTGCCACAACTACTGAAGCCCACACGCCTAGAGCCCGTGCTCCGCAACAAGAGAAGCCACCGCAGTGAGAAGCCCACGTGCAGCAACGAAGACCCAACACAGCCAAAAATAAATAAATAAAATAAATAAATTTATTTTAAAAAAAGAAAGCATTGTTTTATGTACTTTCTTATGTAGATCAATGAAGCTTCTCTGGGTTGCTTTAGTTTGCATCTCCGCTCAGAATTACTACAAACTTACCTGTGTGTGTGTGTGTGTGTGTGTGTGTGTGTGTGTGTGTGTGGTTCTGAATGCTAACACTTTAATATTTTAGCCACTGTCACAGTAAACAAGGGAACATAATAGTACCTCCTTCCTATATCGCGATGATAACTGCCACTGTTTATTATATGCTTACTACATGGCAGGCACTCTGCTAAGGACTTTATCTGTATTAATTCATTTATTCTTCACAAAAACACTATGAGGCACATGCTCCTGGTATCACCCCTGTTTTACAGATGAGAAAACTGACCCACAGAGAAACTGGCTAGAAGGAGCAGAGCTGGGATTCAGACCCAGGGAGACACGCTCATTCACCACCTCACTACCTCTGAATGAGACGATGCACGAAAAATACCTGGGGCTTAATGAAGGCTCTGAATTATCACAGCTGTAAAAATTTTACAAATTTTTACAAATTTGTGAAATTTGACAAATTTGTAAAATTTTACATTTTACAAATATAGTAATGACAGCACGTCACATTAAAAAAAAATCATGTTAGAGTGTGTGAAACCCGGAAGGGACTCACCCGGACCTCTGTTCCACCATCCTGTAAAGGGATAAGGTTGGACAGAATCCTCATCCCTATTCGTTTCACAGTCCCTCTGTCTTCCCAAATCAAAGCACTTATAGCTATTACAGTTGCCTTCCTTTCCAGCACTCACCAGGTACCAGGTCCTCTTCCTAGCTTTTATGTGAATGAGATTGCAGGCAATTCTCACCTAACTCTCCTCATCTGCCATGTGCCTGCACCTGCTGAATGTGGCTGGGCAAAGACACACACTGCAGTGAGCCTGAGTTTACCGTAATTTCATGCCTGGAAGCCCCGCTCATGCCCATTCACTCTCCCACATTCCTGGAAGCATATTTCACACCTTCACCTCCCTCCTTCATCCTCAACCACCTCCTCTGTGTCCTCACTCTCACCCTTGATCCTGCTCCTGTTTTAAATCCATCAGAAGAGAATTTCCGCAGATTCCCAACATATTTATCCCAGCTACCTGTACCAGAGACCCTATTCTCAGCCTTCCCTCCTGCTAATGATGGGAACCACTCCTAGCCAAGGCCGCTTCTTCGTGTGTGCACTACACCCCATCCCCTCTTGCCTACTCAGGGATGTAAATCAAACAGTTCTCTCCTCTCCTGTATCATCAATTCTCCCCTCTCTTTTGGATCATTCCCATTGGTGTAAAAACACGGTGTAATACAAACAAGCTTTATCAAGCCCGTCTAGCTGCAGCTCCAATGATGTGCTGCTTTTTACAACAAAACCCGCCAAAAAAGTTATATGTACTAATATCTCCACTATCTCTAATATCTTCAGTCCTTCTTGAATCACTCCGGTTAGGGTTTGGCTCCCCAACTTGGCCAAATCACCCCTTGAGGTTATCAGGAACCTCCCTATGGCTCAATTTAATAGTTCAGTGCCCTGCCCACACGTTACCTTGAGCCTTCTCTCAGACAAGTCACACCCTCTTCCTAGGTTTATTTTCATCCCTTGACTTCTAAGACACCCCACTCTCATGAATTCCCTACTATCTCAGTGGCTGTTCCTTCTCAGACTCCTTTGTTGTTTCTTCCTCATCTTTGGGGTCTTTAAACATTGGAGGGTCTTGGGGCTCAGTCTTTGGTCCTCTTCTCTTTTGTTCTCTCCACTCACTCCTTTGGGGATGGCCTCCCAAAATCATTCATCTATCTATCTATCTATCTATCATCTACTTACCTATCTGTCTATCTAGGTTGGACCTCACCCTTGAATTCAGACTCATCTATTCAGCTACCCTCTCAACACTTCCACCTGGAAATCTATTAGGTATCTCAATGCATCCAAAACCAAACTCTCGATCCCCACTCTTCCCCTGCCTCCCGCACCTGCTATTCATCTAATCTCAATAAATGGAAACTTCATCTTGGCAGCTTCTCAGCTCAAAAACCTTGCAATCATTTCTGACTCCCCTTTCTCTTCCTCGCAACACCCAATCCATCAGCAAATTCTGTCAGCTCTACCTTTAGAATAGATGCAGATTCTAACCACGTCTTTCCACCTCCACTGCTACCACCCTCAGAAAAGCCACCACCGTCTCTCGTTTGAATGATTTTTTGGTAATCTTTTGCTTGAAAAATTGTTTTATTGAGGTGAAAGCCACACACCATAAAATTAACCATTTTAAAGGGCACAGACCAAAGGCATTTCATACATTCACAATGTGGTGAAAACATCATCTCTATTTAGTTCCAAAACATTTTCATCAGACCCAAAGGAGACCCCACACCCATTAAATGATTCCCCATTCTCCTCCTTTCCACCCCCCAACTCCAGTCCCTGGCACTGCTAATCTGCTTTCTGTCTCTATGATTTGCCTATTCTGGACATTCCATACAAACGGAATCATACAATACGTGACCTTTCGTGTCTGGCTTCTTTCACTTAACACAGTGTTTCAGGGTTCTTCCATGTTGTAGCATGGATCAGTACTCCATTCCTTTTTATAGCTGAATAATACTCCATTGTATGGATAGATCGTATTTTGTTTATCCTTTCATCTATTGATAGACACTTGGGTTGTTAACACCTTTTGGTTATCATGAATGGTACTGCTATGAAGATTCATGGAAAGTATTTGTTTGAACGCAAGTTTTCAGTTCTCTCGGGTATATACCTAGGAGTGAAATTGCTGGGTCATTAGATAATTCTATGTTTAACTTTATGAGGAACTGCCAAAATGTTTTTCCCAGGATTATGCCCCTGCTGCCCTCCACCTTCAATGGGTCCCTTCTCACTCAGAGCAAAGACCTCACAATGGCTTTTAAGACCCTACACAACTTGGCTTCTGGATCCCTCCCAGACTTCTTCTATCACATTCCCAGTCACTCAATATTGACCTCCTCACTGTTCTTTTTTTTTTTTAAGACTTTATTTTTATTTTTTGGCTGCGCCGCATGTGGGATCTTAGTTCCCCAACCAGAGATCGAACCCGTGTCCCCTGCAGCGGAAGTGCCAAGTCTTCACCACTGGACCACCAGGGGAGTCCCCTCACTGTTCTTTAAATGCATCAGGCATGCTCCCAACCTCAGGGCCTTTGCACTCACTGTTTCCTTTTCCTGGCATGCTCTACCCCTGGACCACAAGGCTGGTTCCTTCACTTACTTCAGGTCTCTGCTCTAAGCCAGCTTCGCTGAGACAGTTCTTTGACCATCCTGTCCCCTTTGCTCTGCTTTATTTTCTCCACAGCACTTATCACCACCTGACATTTATTTATTTGCATTTTATTGTTTGTCTCCCTTTCACTAGAGCATGGGCTTTTTCTGCCTGTACACCAAGGTACCTACTCTCAGCACATAGTGTCTGGAATATAAAAACGTGCCTGGAATATAGCAGGTGTTTACTAAACAGTTGATGAATGAATAAATGCACTGAACTCCATTTACAGATGAAGAAAGCAAAGCTCACAGAATATGTATGGCTTATGGACAGTCCCAAGCTGGTAAGAGGAAGTCTTGAGAGATTATTTTTTTCCCATATGCTTTGGGATTCTAATCCAGGTCTCTCTGATTGCAAACCCCCAAGTTCTTTTTTTTTTTTTTTTTGCAGTTTGCGGGCCTCTCACTGCTGTGACCTCTCCCTTTGCGGAGCACAGGCTCCGGACACGCAGACTCAGTGGCCATGGCTCATGGGCCCAGC
>NW_006786304.1:1166619-1167746 GCF_000442215.2 Lipotes vexillifer | reverse complement strand
GGGGGGCGCGGGGGTTGAGAGCCCGCCTGCTGATGCAGGGGACACGGGTTTGTGTCCCGGTCTGGGAAGATCCCACATGCTGTAGAGCAGCTAGGCCCGTGAGCCATGGCCACTGAGCCTGCATGTCCGAAGCCTGTGCTCCTCAACGGGAGAGGCCACAACAGTGAGAGGCCCGCGTACCGTGAAAAAAAAAAAAAAAAAAAAAAAAAAAAAAAAAAAGTAGGAAACATACCACAGAGGTGTGTCAGGTAGTAAGTTAATAAAAACATTACCCTATCTTTAGGGATTTTGCAATGTTTGTGGTATTTGTCAGCTCTTTTAAATGTGTACCATTTAAAAGTAACAATAACAATATTAAAAGTACAATAACAATTATTTCATATTCTAAGTAAATTTTCATGTTCATACCCAGTTTTGTGTTAGTGATTTTGTATTCCTTTTCTTAAAGAACGCTCCCCTCCCCTACTCCCCCATCAAATTCTATAAGCTGTATCGTCCCTATTGATGACTCATAAGCCAAAATAGGGGTAGTTTTCAAGCTGTGTGATCCCGAGCCAGTGGCTGTACCTCTCTGAGCCTGTTTCCTTAGTGGCAAAATGGGGATCATAATAGCCCCTACATTGCATGGTTACTGCTAACTATCAATAAGCCAAGGCCTGCAAACTGCTAAGTGCAGGCTTGGAACGCACTGAACGATGATAAACCTCAACCAGTCTTTAGGAACGTTTCCGCATCTTCTGTACCCTCAGCCAAGACGTTCCTCTGCGCAGGCGCGTCGGACACTCTCCTCCTGCCTGCCCCTCCGCGTGGGCGTGGCCTGCTCTGCCGCAGGGGGTTGTGGGCGGAGTCAAAGAGCTACTTCCGGGATTTCCTCCCCTCTCAGAGGAACAACCTTCTTTGTATGACTGGCAGTAGTTACCGGCCAGTAGTGATTGGAGAGAAGACTGACGACCCGACCCATTTCGGAACCTGTCTTCTGAGTTGGCCAATTGCAAGCGTTGGAGGGCGGGTTCTTCTCTGGGGCGGGCTATAGTGACGGGCGTCTGTTTTGACTAATGGGAACTTGGCTGCGAGTAAGCCTGTACCAATCAGAAGCGAGAAGGCCGGATCCTGGGGCGGGGCTGGAG
>NW_006786304.1:1165385-1166606 GCF_000442215.2 Lipotes vexillifer | reverse complement strand
TTGAGCCGCTCGCGAGGAGGGGTGTCCGTGGAGAAGGTGAGAGGCGGCGAGAGTAGTTGGTGCGCGGGCTGGGGTAGCGATCCTGGGGGGAGGGGATGCTCTGGGGGGAGAGTGGGCTGGGCAGGCAGCAGAACTGGCAGTGTGAGAATCGGGAGGGGTTGCCCTTTAACAGGGGTAGAGTTGTGAGGCAGAGGGCAGTATGTGAGGCGGGGGGTGTTTTCTGTTTCGCAGTAGGCTCTTTAAAGGGGGAAGTGTGTAAAGTAGGAGACAGGAGATGGTAAAATATAGAAATGTCCTTGTAAGATAGCCTTGCGATTTAATGGGAGGTTTTAAGGCAGAGGGTTATTATAGAGCATTGTGGAGTGGTGGAAGTCCCTGCCATCAGTTAAACCTTTGATTTGGGTGGAGGGCAGGTGAAGAATTGAGTGAGAACTCCAAGGATGAGGGTGTGCTTTGACGAGGTGCGAAAGCTTATGATACACGTAGCGTTTACTGAGGGCTTGGTGGGCTCTGGCGTTGTGTTGCCTGAGTGTGAGTGCTGGCTTTGCCACTGGGTGAGTTGTTTAACCCTCTGTGCCTCAGCTTCATCATCAGTAGAATGACCTCCTCTCTTCTCAGTCTGTACCATTCACCTTGTGGCCTCACCCAGTCTCCTGACTTCATATGCTCTTTATGTAATGATATTTCCAAGTGTCTATCTCCAGTCAGGGTATCTACTCTGAACTCAAGACTCACATGTCCAATGGCTGGCCCTTCTCTACTTGGAAGTCCAGCTGACATACAGACTTTAAAAACTTGTCCCAAACTAAACTTGGCGTTTTCCCCCTTCAACCTCCAAACCCAGTTGATGGCAGTCCCGTCCTTCCAGGTACTCAGGACAGAAATCTTGGAGTTGTCGTTCACTCCTCCCTGTTCTTTCACCCACGTACTGTCTGTCAATCAGCAAATCTCACAGGCCTGCCTTCAAAACACATCCAGAATCCAGCCGTGTCTCACCATCTCCCTTGTTACTGCTCTGGCCTAAGCCATCACCTGTCCTTACCTGATGTTTTGCAGTGGGCTCCTCACTGGTCCCCTGCCTCTGCCCTTGACCCCGCGGTCAAGTTAATACAAAAGTCAGATCATGTTGCTCCCCTGTTCAGACCCTCCCATGGCTCCCATCTCACGCAGTAAAAGCCTTTGTCAAGCCTACAAGGCCCCACCTGATCCAGCTCCCCCCCC
>NW_006786304.1:1162667-1165317 GCF_000442215.2 Lipotes vexillifer | reverse complement strand
CCCCCCCCGCCCCCCCCACCGCTCTCAAATCCCACCAGTCCCACTTGCTCACTCTGCTTCAGCCACCCTGGCCCCCTTGCTGTCCCTCAAACGTAGCAAATACATCCGCACTTGGGGAATGTACTTGCTGTCCCCTCTGTCTGCATTGAGTTCCCCCAGATGCCTTCGTGGCATCTCCTTCAAGTCTCTGTTCAAATGTCAACTCCACAGACAGGCCCTCGCTGACCACCCAAACTAAAATAGCTCCTGCCACCCTCTGGCCCTTCACCACCTGGCTTTACTTTTCTTCATAAGGTTTACCACTACCTGACATATGTTAGTGTTTGTTTATATCCACTGGGCTTCTTAGACGCCCCTCACTAGAGTGTTGGCTTCAAGTGGATCTAGAACTCAGCACCTAGAAATGCACATAGTGCTTAAAAGGTGTTAGTTGTACTGTTCCACCATTACCACCATTTCGTGGGGGGTCTCCCTGTGATATAGGGCAGGGTTGTTGAGCTGGGAGGGTGTTGGGGTCTATTTGGGATCATAAACTGGGTAGATTGTGGTGGCCAAGGGCAGAAGATCTCAGCTCTAGTTTGTGCTGGGGGAGCTTTTAGGAAATGCAGATTCCTGGGCCAACCTCCAGAAATTCTGCTTCTGTAGGTTTGGGACCAGGCCCAGGATGATGCATTGTCATCAAGCTCCCGTGTTGATGCTGAAGGTCTGCGGCCCTCACTTTGAAAAACAGGTCTGTTCAGAGCTTGGGCTGGAACTCTCATCATTCAACTCCTCTTCTGTGGCTGGCCCAGTGCTAGGCCATGTTGGGGACTCTGCAGTGATCGAGGCAGCCCTTTACCCAGCCTGGGAGTCAGGGAGGGCTTCCTGCAGGAGGAGACATTGGAGCTGAGACCTGGAGGATGACAAGGAGTGAGCTGAGAGGAGAAGACCTTGCTTGTATCTCCAGTGCCTTGAACCCCACCTCCTGGCATCGATCATTAATTCACAAGCAGCCCCTGATCTGTGCCAGGCCCAGGGTGCTGAAGATACAAGAATGATCAAAATGGCTGTGCCCTCATGAGCTTCTGGTGTGGCAACTAGTCACCAGCTAGTTGCACAGATGGTAACGGCTGACCAAGTGCCAGGCACTGTTTGAAGCACCTTGTATGTATTGACTAATTCAATCCCCACAATAATCCTATGTGAGGTGGGAACTCTTATTATCCCCGCTTTACTGATGGGGAAAGGCCCAGAGAGGGTAAATGCCTTGTTAGGGGTCACATCGTGGGTTAGGATGTGAACCCCGGAGTCCCCAGCCTGCAGCGTGTACTGTGCTTAAGGTGTGAGACCACATTTGGATTTGTGCTGGAAGGGAAAGGAGCAGAGTGTTATGGCAGGAAAAGGAAGGTAGTCAGGGAAAGGCAGCTGAGTAAGGATTAGGGGGATGAATGTGCCAGTCCCTCACTGCAGGATTCCGGGCAAGATGCTTCATCCTCTGTAAAGTGGAGGATGGTTACAAACCTACCAGAGAGCAGAGTTAAGGGTGAGTCACTGGTTGGTAGGTGTGCATAGTCCTTATCTAAGGCAAAAAGCATTTGAGGGACAGTGGGGGAGGGTGTCTGATATCCCAGGGGGTGGTGATGGGCTGCGGTGGGCACCATGGGGGTCTGGATTGTGGGATGTCCTAAAGGGCTTTGGGGTCCATACATTCCAGGGGGATAATGTGGAAGGTTTTGATCTGGAGTGCAGGCTAAGGGGAAGGGGGTTCCATCCAGCCCCAATTCACCCACATGGTGGGGGGCGGGGCAGTGAGCTGGGGGCTCGGAAGAGTCACTGAGGCCAGGCCATGTGTATGAAGGTGAGGTGGGGGGTACGCTGTATTGGAGACTCCAGCTAGGCCATGGCTGGCGGGAATATTTGGTGTGGGGCATGGTGGTGGCAGATGGTGGGAAAACAACCATCGGGTAGGGGCTGCCAGGGGCGGTGATTTACCCATGTCTGGTGTAGGACATGGTGATGTGGACTTGTTTTGGGGGAGCCCAGCGTGGAGGACTGTCAACTCCGGTCCTGGGGTGAGGGCTGTGAAATCTGAAATATTTGGGGAGCATAATTCGGGAGGAGGAGCCAGGGGCGGTGATGTCACACTGGAAATGGAGAGGGGGTCACCTTAGTGAAAGATGAGAGGGCTGGGGGGTTGGAAAACTGAGTGTGTGTGCACGCGCGTGTGTACTGAAGCCATGATGTCATAAGGCCGGGAAAATGGTGTCAGGTGTGTGGACCAGAGTGGGGCGCTGGGGAGTCCACCCGGAGTGCGCTAGGTGGAAGTGCTGACGTCGCGGGTTGGTAGGGGCGGGGCCTCAAAGGCACAGCACCCCGGCTGGGTTGCGGAGGTCACTAAACTGAGGCGAAGAGGAGCTGGGAGAGACGTGCGACTGGAACAAAACCAGCAACCAGGATGGGCCACTGGTCGGCGGTCACAGACCACTGGTTGGAGTCACAGAGCAAGGATGGAGGATGCAGGTAGAAGGACAGGGTCGGCAGTGGGGGCAGGGTGGGGCATGAAGGAAGGAGGGAGTGACTCGGTGCCTGGAGAATTCCAGAACTGGGGGGGAGAGGGGGGGTTCAAGGAGGGCTCTCCGAAGGGAAGAGAAGTGGAAAATGCGGGGGGGGG
>NW_006786304.1:1142847-1162630 GCF_000442215.2 Lipotes vexillifer | reverse complement strand
GGGAAAAGGGGGGGGGGGGGGGCGGGGAGTTTACATAGAATTTGAGAGGGAACAGAATCCAGATGAAATATCAGTGTTACAGAATACAGGCTGAAAATGGGGTGTGTGTGGAGTAGAGCCTTGGGCAAATATGCAGACAGAATCCAGGCGGAATAGTGTGTGTGTTGGGGGGGGGGGACAGGACAAAATTCAAGTAGAATATGGGGGTAACCCCAGTAGAACACGGGGGACTGGGAGAAGGGGAGTGGCCAGAATCTCGAGGCCATCTAGGGAGTGAGTGATGGGGAGCTGGGGTCAGGAGGGGAGAGTCGAGCTGGCTGGGGAGTGTGGGATTTATTCTGTCTAGAAGAGAGGATGGAGGGAGGGGAGCGGGCGCAGTTTGTGCAGGTGAGGAGGCAGGAAGGTGTAAGGGGAGAGTTGAATTCGGGCAGAATATTCAGGGGCTTACTATCTGGAGACTGAGGTGTTGGCTGTGTCATCAGGGCAGTGGGATGCAGAAATGCCCTGTTATCTAATGAAGGGCTATGAATGGGGGGGCTTATGTAGGGGAGTGGGGAAGGAGGAGGGCAGGGCCGGATCCCCTTCTTCCTCTGCCTCCTCGGGAGAGTTGGGTACCAAGAGTGGGGTGGTGAATGGGGCGGTTAGGCTGCGTGGCTCAAGTGTTCCGCTGCTGCCTTTGGCGCCGTGGTAACCGGGACAGCACAACCGCTGATTGGTTTGCGGGGCCTGAGGGGCGGGGTTTAGGACACCCGGTAGGGCGGGGCCAGCGCTGCCTGGCACCCGCACTGGGGGCCAGGGGATGAGGGCTACGTTGAAATGTGTAGCTGTTTGTTTGCCCGTAGATCAGGAATTATTAACCTCCCCGCCCCACTTCTGAAACCCCAGAGAATGAAAGTACAGTTATGAGAGTGTGAGTGGGAAAAGGTTCTCCAGATTTCATCAGTCCGTCCAAAGCACCAGAGACCCCCTCCCCCAGATAAAGTTAAGAGCTTGGGTCTAGAGGCAGAGACGTGCCTCTCAGGATGGCTGGGGGCTCTGGCTATTGTCCTTGGGCATTTGAGAAAGGGGATCTGTGGATGAGCCTGGGGGTGTGGTATTCTGGGAGACTCTGAAATTACTTGCAGAGGTTATGGATCTATTCATTTATCTGGGGAGGGTTCAGAGATCTCATTAGATTCTCAAAAGCTCAAGGACTCTAAAAAGGTTAAAAATCACTGACCTAGAGGGACTTCCCTGGCAGTCCAGGGGTCAAGACTCAGTGCTTCTGCTGCAGGGGGTGCGGGTTCGATCCCTGGTCGGGGAACTAGGATCCTGCATGCCGTGCAGTAGCACGGTCCAAAAAAAAAAAAAAAAATCACTGACCTAGAGATTCAGGGCTCAGAATATTAAATTTTCCAACATCAGACTTTAGGAAGGACTAAATTGGGGAAAATGTGAGGACTAAAGGAGACAATGGGGAGAGAAGGAAGTCAGGCACTGGAGGAGTCCCCATGATCTGGGTTGGGGGCATCCCTGGGTGGCTCTGTCTTTGCAGCACCCGTGGGACTCTGCACAGGGCTCTTTTTCTCACATAGCCACAGTTTCCTCATCTGTATACTGGGAAGGGAATGGGCTGGCCTTGTCTCTCTAGTCCCTTTCAAGCTCAGAAACAACAACAAAGTAATAATAACAAGAATAGCGATGACTGGGAGTGGGGATGAAATAGGTGAAGGGGATTAAGAGGTACAAACCTCCAGCTATAAAATAAGCCTTATAACATGATCAATAATATTGGAATAACTTTGTATGGGGATAGATGGTTACTAGGTTTGTCATGGTGATCATTTCATATGTATGCAGATATCAAGTCGCTGTGTAGTACACCTGAAACTAACATAATGTTGTCCATCAACTATATTTCAATAAAAAAAAATGATGATGGTGCCGATATGTATTGAGTGCTTGCTTGGGTCAGGCATGGCTCAATTTCACCAAGGATTTTAACATGATTGATTCATTTAATCCTTACACCAATCTAAGGAGATAAACGCTGTTATCCTTCTGTGGGCTTACAAAGGCCTGCAGGAACATCATCTGGCCCGTTACCTCTCTGATCTCCTCACTTTCCCCCTCTCCTTCCCTCACGCTGACCTCCTTGGTGTTTTCAGAACAAACTAGGTACATCCTGCCTTGGAATCTTTGCCTGGCTGTTCCCTCTACCTGGATCCTAATCCCCAGATATTCACCTGTCTTCCCCCCCCCCCTCCTTCCAGGCCTCTGCTCAGCAGGGAGGGGGTGGCCCTTCCCTGACCACCTTAGCTAAAAGAGCGACCCCTACTCGCTGGTATCCCCTTTCCCCACCAATTGACATTTTTATGCCTCTAACTGTTGCCACCCTCTTGAGGGTAGGGACAGAATCTGGTTTCTCATCATATCCCCAGCACCCAGGATGGCACAGGCTTTAAAGATAAGGAATCTGGCTCCAAGAGAGGTTAAGTTACTTGCCCATCTAAGTGCACATAGCTGAACTTGGACACGAACCCAAGCAGCCTGGGGCTCCCATTCTGAACCACTCCCTAGAATCCATGCTGAGGGTGGAAGCCTACCCTCTCCTCCAGCTCCTCATAGAACTAACAGTGAGTAGTAGTCCTGTTGGCTGAGAGAAAGTATTTATGCTTACAGCGGACTAATGAAGGAGTTCAATTATTAATTCAATGTAAATGATTTAAGTTTATCAAGGATAATCTGTTACCCATGCACTGGCTGGTCTCTCGACTTGGACCACTTTCCTTAGGGAAGCCGCTTGCCTTGTTCCCTGACCTTCTTCAGTTCTCTGCCCAAATGTCACCTCCCCAGGGAGGCCTGCCCTTGACCCTCTGTTTAAAATCTCTGCCCAGCCTGATCTCAATGCTCTGTCTCCCTTTACAGCTTGACTTTTCTCCACGACTGTTTAAATAAATGAATAAACAATAAATATGTAAGGAGTATAAGGATTAATAAATTAATAATCAATAGTATTAATCTTGATCCTCTTATTGGAAATCATATATTCTATTAACCAGCGTGTATTGGGCATAGTAACGTGCAGGACACAGTTCCAAGTGCTTTTACGTGTATTGTCCAATTTAATTTTCATGACAGCTCTATGAGGTAGGTGCCATTACTGTACCCATTTTCCAGATGAGGAAATTGAGGCACAGAGAGACAAAGTCTCTTTCCTAAGGTGGTACATGGTGGAACCAGGATTCTGGCCTTCCAGCTCCTGAGTCTGGGCTCTCAGCCCCTCTGGGTCTCTGTCTCATTCCCCTCTCCAGCGACACTGGCCATGGACCAGCCAGCTGGCCTGCAGGTGGACTACGTCTTCCGGGGTGTGGAGCATGCCGTGCGGGTGATGGTGTCTGGGCAGGTGCTAGAGCTGGAGGTGGAGGACCGGATGACGGCCGACCAGTGGCGGGCCGAGTTCGATGCCAGCTGTGAGTGTGCCAGCCTGGGTGGGCTCACTTGTCCTTCCCTGGGATCAGCTTCTCCCAGAAGATGAGGCCAGTCAGGATCCTGTCCACCTGCCTCTTCTACCTGACTAGAAGCTCTCTAAGCTGGGGAGGGGGTGTAGGGCTCATCTCTTGCGCCAGAGACACTGGTGTTGGGGAAAGGTGGAAAGCTTGGGTGCATTGCCCTTGGGCTGGGCAAGTGGTCAGACCTGAGGAAGGACTTTTCTCCCTACCTAGTCATCGAAGATTTGACTCACAAGACAGGGAACTTCAAACAGTTCAACATCTTCTGTAACATGCTGGAGTCGGCCCTCACCCAGGTAGGGGCCAGGGTTGGGGGCTGGGGGAGCTGTCTGTTCCCTGGGTCTCTGGGAGGGTAGATGCCCACCTGATGTATGCAAGACCCTCTACCTTCTTTTTCATTGAAGGAACAGGGCTATCATTTTCTTTTCTTCTTTCCCAAATGTAAATGCCTTATTCTGATTGTAATTCTAATGATAGTGATAATCATGGAGAAAATTCAAGTCACAGAGAAATGCAGTCTGTTGTGATATGTCCTGATTGACGTACATGCAGAAAAATCTGCCTCAGGAAGATACATAGCTGAAAAAGGGAGTCCTTTAATAGCTTTTTCAGATAATTGTGCATATCCTCTTTTGCCAGCACATTAAAACTGGACATGTGGTAGTTTCTTAAAGGTTTATTGCAGTGTGGAATCTGAGACCATACCAGTGAACTTTTCCTGTTCTGTGACATTAAAATCTATTGGTGTATCTTTACTTTGCAGGGATCTTTTACCCATTTTCTAACATCATGCATTTGTAGCATCATTTGTAATATCATGCATTGGTCATTTGGAAAATATTGGTTCACGGAGTTGTGCAAATCTTCCAAATGTTGACACATTTCATTATACAGTATCAGGAAGTCATATTTGTTAATATCCTCACTGATCTGTCCAGGAAAGCCTTTCAACACTGAGAAGCTATCAAGCACACAGTGGCAGATACAAGTTTTCCAAAATTCTAATTTTCACTTTAGAGTTTGAATTTTATTGTTGCAAAACAAATACTGTTAGCTGTATTTTTTTGAAGTGACAGGCTTGCTTTGTTCATTTTTGAGAAAATGCTTGCCAAACATCGAAGACTGAATAACCGTAGTTTTTGTCAGTACCTTTTCAAGTAAAAATAGTGTTCCATGAAAAAGTGGCTAATTTAGCTCAAAATTCAATCACACAAGTGCTTTTCCTAGAAAATGTCATACCTTGATATGCAGCCGAATGTGTACTTTCCATTTTGTCACACACAGTAGTAAAAATATGTGCACTCAAGGGTCAAGAGTCAAAAAAATTAATGATTTGGGGCTCCCTGGTGGTCCAGTGGTTAAGACTCCACGCTTCCACTGCAGGGGGTGCGGGTTCGATCCCTGGTCGGGGAACTAAGATCCTGCAAGCTGCGCAGTGCGGCCCCCCCAAAATTAGTAATTTTTACAGGTTTATCAAGGACATTCCTAGGTTTCATTTTCTGTGTTTTTATCTGGTTATTTATTTATTTGTGTGTTTCTCCCTCCTTCCCATCCCCCTGCAGAGACTGCGTGGCAGTGGAATATACAATGGTTACTAGTGCATTTGATGCCCCTGGCTTGCTTTCTGCTAATGGGCACCAGCAGTTTTACCCACCATGACTTTTGCACCATCAGTGCAAATGTCAACACAGCAAAAAAGGCAGATGACATCTTAGTATTATGATGCAAGGTGTTTTGACCCCATGGACTCCCCTGAAAGGGTCTTGGGGACCCCCAGGGGTCTGTGGACAGTACTTGGAAGCCACAGCACTAAGCTGTCTTCTATGGCTGAGCATTTAGGTTCTTTTCAGTTTCTCCCTCTGATGATGTCCTGTGGCAGCCCCTCATGGGGCAGGGTCATCTTGATCACCAGCCTCACTGGTGGAAAAGCCCAGCTAGCCCAAAGAATGAATGGGGCGTGGCCCAGGTGTGTGGGTTGTGTGCTCTGGGTATGGCCACGTTGGGTCTTTTGGCAGCTCCTCCCATTCTCTCCAACAGAGCAGTGAGTCGGTTACCCTTGACCTGCTGACCTACACAGATCTGGAGTCCCTGCGGAACCGAAAGATGGGGGGCCGCCCAGGCCCCTTGGCCTCGAGATCGGCCCAGCTCAACTCCAAGCGCTACCTGATCCTCATCTACTCTGTGGAGTTTGACAGGTGGGTACAAGTATACCCACCAGGCTGGTAGCTGGTGGTCAGGTGGGAGAGGACGGGGATAGAACTTAGGAACCCCTGGTACTCAGGGCTAGGTGGGGATGTTGCTTAAGCCTAGCCTTTGGAATCTTCAGGGTTAAGGGTTATATCATTTAGTATTGTGTTTGGCTACAAGTATCAGGATAACCATTATCAGTGCCTTAAACAATAGTTTATCACATAACGAGATGTCTAGGTAGATGGCTGCTACTCAACAGTTTTGTTAGGGACTCAGGCTCCTTCTGTTTTTGTTTTTGTTCTTCTTTTCCTCATCCTTAACGTGTTGGCTTCTTGACTGCATCCTTATCTCTTCATGGTCACAAAATGGCTGCTGTTTCTCCAGGCGCTGCATCTATATCAAAGCAGGAGGAAATGGAACAGGGCTGTGCTTGTTAATTGTATCAGCTGTTTTTATCAGGAAACTAAAAGTGTTCCCGGAAGACTCCCAGCCAATTTCCTGTAGTATTTGGCTAGAAATGGTCACATGTCCTTTCCTGGGTGGATTCTTGGCCTCTGAGATACCACGGTTCTAATCCTCCTTCTCAGGATTCACTACCCGCTGCCCCTCCCGTACCAGGGCAAACCAGACCCTGTGGTCCTGCGGGGCATCATTCGCTCACTAAAGGAGGAGCTGAGCCGCCTTCGAGGGCTGGATGGCCAGGACACTCGGGACAGCCGGGAAACTGAGATCTGGCATCTGCGGGAGCAGTAAGTCTGGGGGTAGGGGTGGGAGGTTGGGGCTGGGGGGGGACACATCCCATCATGCACTGCGGGACCCAATGCTTAGCACTGTTGGAAGGACAGCCGTCCCTCATTCCCCAAATACTTATTCTGAGCCCCTCCTCTGTGCCCACCATGTGTTAATGGTGCTGGGGACACAGCAATGACCGAGATAATTCTGGCCCTGTCCTCTCCTGGGGCTCCCAGTCCAGTGCGGGAGACAGATCTGTCTGCAGACAGTGAAGATTCACCATGGATGGGGCTGAGGGAGTCCAGAGTGAGACCTGACCCTGCCTGGGAAGGGAAACAGGCAAAGGGAACAGCATGTGCAAAGACAGGGTGCGAGGCAGGGCTCTCTGTTCAGCTGAATCCACCTTCACCAAGCGCCTCTCTTGTGCTGGCCCCTTCCCTGGCCATGGTGTAGTGCCAGCGCAGGGGGCAGAGAGACACTGATCACATACACACCGAGTATATTGCAAATGGAGATGGGGCTAGGCAGGAAAGGGAGCCTGTGTTATGGGAGGCTGGGACAGGAACCTGATGGGCATGTTTACCGAGTGCCTGCTGTGTGCTGAGGGCTGTGGAGGGGCTGACTGGGACTTGGTCTCCATCTGGTGGGGGCCCCACTCATTGGGGAGGGCTAATACTATTTTTAGTAGTAGTAACAATAATAATACCAGTAGCTATTGTTTATCGAGCATTTAATTGTGTGCCAGGGACTCTGTTCAGTGCTGTATGATTTAACTGATTTAATCCTCCCAAAGTAGGCACTGCTATCGTCCCCATTTTATAGAGGAGGAAACTGAGGCCCAGAGAGGTTAGAGAATTTGCCCCACGTTACACAGTGAAGTAATATGGCCTGGCTAGACCTTGAATCCAGGCAATCAGCCCAAGCCACCTTTGGTTCCTCAGCCACTGTGCACTGCTGGCAGCTGCTAGCCCAGGACTGAGCGCTCAGTGCTGCCTGGGAGGACCAGACCTCTCCCCTCCCAGAAGTGCAAGCTCATGGGGCTTGGAGAACCTTGCGAGTCTTCCAGGTGCGTGTGCATGTGTTTCCCAGGATGGCCACAAGGTGGCGTCATCTGCCCTGAGAGCCACAACTGGACAGTTGGTTCTTACCTTTCTCTTCCCAGCTTGGAGTTAGGGAGTTTGGGAAGACTCCAAGATTCATTCATTCAGTCATCCAACATTTACTGAGTTCCTACGGTGTGCCAGGCACACTGCCTGGCCCTACTGATGTTTACTGAGCCATCACTCAGTGCCAGACCCAGTCTAAGGGCTCTTTATAGATTCCTACAACCTTATCAGTAGGTGTTATTATTATCATCCCACTTCACAGAGATGTGAAGTGAAACTGCCCCAGGTCACACAGCTTGAAAGAAGTGGAATAGAGTTGGATGCCATCAGCCAGGCCACAGAGCCCGAGTTCCTACACAGTGACCAGACAGCTGGAGTGAGGATGCAGACAGAAAACAGATAATCACACTGATCAACGTCAGCTCCACCATGATTGGTGCTGGGAAGGAAATGTACAGAGAGCCAGGAGAGGAGAGAATAGAGGGACATGACAGCCTGGCTGGGAGGGCACGCAGGCTTCCCCTGGGATGTGATGTTTGGAGGATGAGTGGAGTGGTTCCTGCCAGGAGGAGGAGAGAGGGTTCAGGAGGAGGGAATTGCGTTTGCAAAGAGCACCATGGGAGAGGGAGGGGGGAGGAGAGAAGGGGAGGGGGGAAGTCAGCTGTAAGGGACCGAATGGGGAAGCTCCTTGGAGAGTGCGGGGGAGCCACAGATTTTAAAAAAATGTTTTATTGGGAAGAATTCCAAGCACGCACAGTAGACAGTAGTATAATGCACGTGTACTTGTGCCCTAGCTTCAACGGACTTCAGGGAAGTCCCTGGATTTTGTTGATTTTATCTCCATGGTTCACGTGGTCCCCTGTTGTTTATTTCCCGCGAAGTGGTTGTTAAACCTATAGGCTAATCAGATTCAGGTTTCTGGGACAGTGCCTTCCTCTTTGGGGCTGTGTATTTGCTACTGTCAGGTGGTGTTGGGACTGGTGGGTTTGGATGTTGAGAGCTGGATCCCTGTCTTATAAAGTTCCTATCAGCTCAGCATCTCTTGATGGCTTTCATTTGCATTTCTCTAATTACCAATCAAGAAATGGTGCGTGCCCAACCCAGTGGAGGAATGAGGATTATGGGACCATGCCCCTCACCCCGCCCCAGCATTCGCTTTCTACCTCCTCCTCCCAGGGTGTCGCGCTTGTCGGCTGAGAAGCGCGAGCTGGAGGCCCAGCTGGGCAGATCACGCGAGGAGGCGCTGGCCGGGCGGGCGGCGCGCCAGGAGGTCGAGGCGCTGCGCGGGCTCGTGCGCGGCCTGGAGCTGGAGCTGCGGCAGGAGCGCGGCCTCGGGCACCGCGGGTCCGGCAGCCGAAGCCAGGATTGCCGCCGCCTGGCCAAGGAGGTGAGGGGGCGGGGCGGCCTGCTGGGCGCCGGCGGGCCCCGGACTTTGGCTTCAGTCTGGACCTCTACGCTCCTCTTCCCTCCCGGCAGCTAGAGGAGGTGAAGGCGTCGGAGCGGAGCCTGCGTGTCCGGCTGAAGACGCTGAACACCGAGCTGGCCATGTACAAGAGGGGGTGAGGGGCGCGGCCCGGGGTGGGTGGGGCCTTGGAGCTGTGGACCCCGCCTGCAGGTGGGCTCCGGGCGTGGTTGGGCGGGGCCTGAGTGACGGGGCGGGGCCCAGGTAGGGTGGAGAGGGCGGGTAGAGCCTGAGAGTGGGCCTAACGGAGGGATGAGTGGGGCCTAATGGACTGCATGGGGCATAGGGAAGGACACACACAGTAGTTGAAAACGATGGGCATCTCTCTGTAGAGAGATGGGCAGGCCTGAGGCGGCATTCAGGAGGCTGAACCTGGAGATAGGGACCGAAAAGGGGCGGGGTCTGAGGTCTAGTTGAGCGAAAGGGCGTGGCTAAGCATGTGGGTATCCGAGTGATGTTTGCTGGCATGTATTGGGGTGGGTGTTGAAAAATTGGGAAGGGTTTCCAGGGAGCTGTGGGAGACCTCTGGGAGAAGGGCCTGGTGAAAGGATGTGTTAGGATGTAGGGAAGTGACAGATGGGTTTGGGGGGGCGTGGTTTGTGGGGCTCCGATAGGGGTGGACCCTGGGAGAAGGTATCTGTGAGGATCGTGTAAGTACGTGAATGTTTAGGAGTTGGTGGGGGATGGGCCTGAAGTTTCGGAGATGGTGCAGTCCGGCAAGAGGCTTGGGATAGGAGTTGTCGCTGGTGGGAAACTGACAGTGGGCTTTGTGCTCCCAGGAGACGGACTACACCGGTGGTGCCGCCCTCGGCCCGGGAAGATCGGGCTTCGACGTCTCGGGAGCGCTCCACGTCGCGTGGCCGTGGCGCTGCCCGCTCCTCATCCCGGGAGAGCGACCGCGGGGGCCGGGGTCAAGGCCGCCCTGGCCGCCCCTCGCCCTCGCCCACAGGTCTGTGACGACCCAGCCCTGCCCGTGGGAGGAGGTGGATGGAACTAGAACTGTGGAGGCGTGATCCTATGACTCCAGCCTCCTCTTCTCGCCACACCCCACCCCCACCCGGTCCTAGGTGGTCGCGTGCCCCGTTTCGACCCAACAGCCTTTGTGAAAGCCAAGGAGAAGAAGCAGAGAGCGATCAAGATGAAGTTAGCGCCCATTTTCTCCTCGCCTGCCCATATCCCTGCCCCTTTACCTGACCCTCTGACCGTCCATCCCCAACTCCCACCTCCATCACCTGTCACCTGCTCCATCTCTCCCCTTCCCCCTACCTGCTCTTGCTTCCCGCCTGACCTCCATCCCCTCTCCTGATCGCCAGCCTCCCCCATCCCCCCGCCCTGCTTATTTGTCTCTCCCACCCCTACCTGGTCTGTGTCTCCGCATGATTTTTCCCTATTTAGGTATGACCCACGGGGCGCAGCGACGCCCTTTCCCGAATTAGTTGGGTGCACAGGTGGGCGTCTCCTTTCTTGTTCTCCAGGCAGCAGCAGCAGCGAAACCGATTGGGCAGCGGAGGAAGCGGGGACGGTCCATCCACCTCCTGGTCTCGCCAAACTCGGCCCCCCGCAGCCGTGACCTGTCGAGGAGACGCGGCTAACCGCTCCCGAAACCGCAGCTCCTCGGGTAACTGGGCCGGAGCGCGCGGGACTGGCCGACGAGCTGGGCGGGGCTGTGGCCAGTGCAAGAGGCTCACACTCTCCTTCTCCCTCTAGTGGGCAGTTTCCGCAGCCGCTACTCGTCCGCCAGCTCCTGCAGCGAGTTCGAGGATTTCTCTGAATCCCTCCCTAGAGGGTAAAACTTGGGCTGGGGGAAAGGACCGCCCCCAAACAGGTGTCTGGGGAGACTCGAAACAGTCTTTTGCGGGGAACTTGGGTGATGGAGGCTGGAGCCTTGAAACCAAGGAAGAGGGCCAGGTGGGAGGTACCACAGACCCCTCCCATTGGTCCTTGATTACTCCGTCCTCTCAGCGTTCATCGCCGGGGGAAGCCGCCCAGCCCCACCACCTGGAGTGGGTCCAATACGGTGAGTGTCTTTCCTCAGGCTTTGGAGAAGGCAGGGGCAGCGTTAAACCACCGGAAGCTCGCTGGCTCTTTCTCCCATGATTCCATTCTAGGGGATCAGGTTGTAAAAGCGGCTCCGCAATGCCTCTGGAGGCAGTGTTTTGTGGGTTTTTTTTTTTTTTTTTTTTTTTTTTTTGTGGTACGCGGACCTCTCACTGTTGTGGCCTCTCCCGTTGCGGAGCACAGGCTCCGGACGCGCAGGCCCAGCGGCCATGGCTCACGGGCCCAGCCGCTCCGCGGCATGTGGGATCTCCTCGGACCAGGGCACGAACCCGCGTCCCCTGCATCGGCAGGCGGACTCTTCTCAACCATTGCGCCACCAGGGAAGCCCTGGCGGCAGTGTTTTGAGACCTTTGGGTTGGAGAGGAGGATGGGGCTGAGGTGGGGGCAGGAGACTCTGGTTAGGAGCACCGGCTCTGGCCTCAAATTGCCAGGTCTTGAAACCTGCCTCCCCTTCCTAGAACCTGTGTGACTCAAGGTAGCTACTTAGCTTCCGTAGCTCAGTTTCTTTATCAGTTAAGTGGGGATGGTAATGGCATTCATGTCTGAGGGTTCTGGTGAAGCTACAAGGAGCTTATTTTGCATATAAGTACTCAGTAGGTGTCAACCGTTAATTTTTATGAGGTCCTTTGGTTCAGAATTGCCGGTGGGATTTGGGGGGCAGGCATAGAGGGTGCCTGACCCCCTTTCCTGCCACCCCCAGCAGCAGAAGCCTAGCCCCCTGGAACGCGGCCGCCATCAGAGACGCCTGGCAGACTCGGGG
Source organism: Lipotes vexillifer (assembly GCF_000442215.2). Taxonomy (NCBI): domain Eukaryota; kingdom Metazoa; phylum Chordata; class Mammalia; order Artiodactyla; family Lipotidae; genus Lipotes; species Lipotes vexillifer. The sequence continues at coordinate 1,150,831 of NW_006786304.1, read as the reverse complement.
GGCTGGGTCCCCATCAAAGGTGAGCCTGGGACTCCACATCTCCCCCTCACCTGCCCCAGAGCCCACTGGGATGCTACTGAGGGCAGGATATTGGGCCCCTCACGGACCCCACAGCCACGCCTGCTCTCACAGAGTACAGCTCGGACCACCAGGCAGCTGACATGGCCGAAATCGACGCCCGCCTGAAGGCCTTGCAGGAATACATGAACAGACTGGACGTGCACTCGTGACCTCAGAGAGAGACTACTGCCCCTCCAATGGATTCGGATGGATTCGGCGTGAGGGGCGGGGCTGGTGTGTCCTGGCCCCGCCCAGGCCCCACTCCTCCTGGTGCTGTTGGGGTCTCAGGTGTGTGAGGCCCCAATCCCTACGTCTCCCGCAGGCATTGCATTCTGGGAGGGAGGGTAAGTGTGTTTTGTAAATAAACATATGTGCTCTTGGGATCCCTCAGCTTATGACTGAAGGGTCGGGGTGGAGTGAGGAGGAATGAAGATTGGGTGGGGAGGGGGTGTAACTGGGACCTGTGTGTATTTCTGGCCATGCCTATGACTGGGCGGCAGATTGGAGTACAGGCTCAGGAAAAACTCCCGCACTCTCTAAAGCGATGGCGCTGGGGGGGGACCTGAGGGGTGGGAGTGAGCAGCTTGTCCCTAGAGGAGTTCAAGCAGAGATGCTGCCCAGGATGTCTTTGGCAGTGTGGTAGAGAGGGGGTGTCTTGCCGCATGGCTCACTGCCCGGGAGGTGAGGAAGGACCCCTGAGCTTCTGGTGGTGACATCTCAGCTGACTTGGTGCTATTCCTGTGCTGTGACCTGAGGCCTCTGGGTTCTGAGCTGTGATTTGGCTTCCAAGCTGGGATCTCTGGGGTCTTGGTTCAGGGTCGGGGCCTCTGGGTTCTGAGCAAGGTCAGAGTTCTGGGAGGTTGTGGGGGGATGGCTGGGATCTTATGGGGGAGAGAGAGGGTGGGGAGGGGGATGGCGGGACATGGAAATACAGTTTGAGGTTCGCCTTTATTGGGGGAGGGGAGGCAGTGGGGTTTCTGATGGGGTGGGTGTGTGTGTGAGAAGACGGACAGGGCCTTACACGCGGTGGTAGTGTGACCATTGCTGGATGATTTCATACAGCTGGTAGCCTGGAGAGAGCGTCTGCTACACATCCCGGTGTCCTTTGACCTCGTAGCTAGGAGTCAAGAATCCCTGAGCCACGCCGCAAGCCAGCAGACTCTGGGCTGTCCTGATGGCGCGGGGCGGGAGCACCCGATCTGTGGGAGGTAGAGGCAGAAGTTAGGCTGGGGCTTCCTAAAAGGGCAGAGGGAGTGTGGGTAGTGCTTCTGATTTTGTACTCTGAGCTGGCCTGCTAGGGCCCAGAACCCAGCCTGCCGCCACCAAGCAGTGACTTAACCTCTCTGTGCCTCAGTTTCCTCATCTGTGAAAGGGGAGAATGACAGAACCTCTCTGTGCCTCAGTTTCCTCATCTGTGAAAGGGGAGAATGACAGCACCTGCCCACAGTGCTGTGGGATAATCAAAAGAGTTATTTTATGTACAGAGTAAGCCCTCAGCAAGTGTCAGCTGTCAAGATTACTGCTTATTTGCCCTCATCTGCCCCCCGACCTCCCCAGCCAAGCCGCAGCAATAGCTGGCATTTATCAAGCACTTCTTAGGTGCCATGGACTGGTCTGAGAACTTTTATAGAGACAGACTAATCTTCACTGAAACCATGTGGTTGAAAATGGTCTTTATCCAAAAGAGGAAACAAGGCTCAGAGAAGCAGAGTCACTTGCCCGAGGTCACAGAGCTTCTAGGTGGCAGAGCCTCCCAGCAACTACTCACCACGCGGTGCCATCCCCCGGGCTCCATGTCAGCCCCCTAGCTGATGGCTGGACAGTCACTTACCCATGTAGTTATCCAGGAAGGAGATGCCGAGGGATATGGGGTTCTAGGTGGGACCTGAGTGGGCGCCCAAGGTGTTCCAGCCCCGGCCCTCATACTGGAGCCTCTCTTCTCGCATCAGGGAGCTGTGGGGGTGGGAGAGTGGTCTGGATGAGTGACGGAGGGCTTCCCCGGGCGGGGGGAGGACTGACTCCCTGTTCTCTGCTCGCCCCGCCCCTGTCCCTGTCACTCACACACAATTTCCCCAACACCCTCCTCCTGTCCTTTAATCTTCCACAGTAAGACCAATGACCGTGGCCATTGCCATTTGTCAAGCGCAGCTCTACATGCACCTTTTTGCATCCTCAGCCCTGTGAGGAGTCAGGATTTTCACCCAGGTCTCCGTGACTCCCACCCACATGGTCTGGCTCTCTCCTGCCTCCCTGGAGGATTGGCTGAGCTCTTGATTTGCTGAATTCTCACATGCAGTCCTCAGAGGCAGGCACTGTTGTCATCCCCACTTTAAGCTGAGGAAGCAGACTTAGATTATTTACCCAAGGTCACGTCCTGGACACTAATGCTTCTCAGAACTGTCCACTGAGAAGCTCTTCTGCCCTCTCCCCAGCCTGCTTCCTGCTTCCTCTTCCCTGCTGGGGTACACTTGAGTGACAGGATCAGGGACTCTAGGGTTGGCGCTGCAACCAGACACAAACCCTGGAGCCCCAGCATCTGCCTCTTTGAGGTTTCCAATCCTGGCAGCAGATCTGTCAGGTTCAGTCATTCAACATGTCCTGCTTGAGCGAGTTTGATTTGGCACAAATTTGGAATTAACCAGAAGACTGGCGTTTTGGAGATGCGATATCTGTCACCTCAGTCCTCTGGCTCACAGGGTCACCAAGGATGCACAGAATGTGGGAACTCTAATACTGGGTCCTGAATCTGCCACTTGGGAAGCCAGACTCTCAGAATCTGGATTGAAGAGACTAGAAATACCATAGTGATATTGACCCCCAGGACTGGGCCAGTTATGGTCCTGCCACAGCCCCAGCATCTGGCACAAGCAGTTGGTACTCTACATTAGCTAAATGTAGAGCTAATTAGCATCTAATTTAAATTAGCATCTAATTTAAACTTCAAACCCCACCACCTGGTGGGTAGTCAGGAGCCCCATTTTACAGGTGAAAAAACTGAGGCTCCAAACAAGATGCGACAAGGAAGGGGGATTCCAAACATTTGGATCAGACTCTGAATCCTAAAATCTGAGAAACAAACTTCAGTTTGCTTTTCTGTAAGGTGATTTAGAGGCTGTGGAGCCAAGCTCTGCTCTTCATTCCTTCAGGGAAACGCTTAGAATTGGAGCGCCTGACTTTTGGAAAAAAATTTGAAGTTGGAGCCTTTGAATTGTAAAATCTTGAGCCAGAAGAGCTGGGGATGCCCTTGAAGGCTTACAGATTTTTCCAAGCGAGGTCCTCAGGTTTTCTGGCTTCAACCCAGCCCTACTGAAGCAGTCTCTAAGCGTGGGGCCTGGGAACCTGCATTTCCAGTAAGGTGATTCTGGTGTTTACCGAGGCTTGAGAACCAGTAGAGTCTCTTGCTATAGAAGCCCGTGTGCAGGACCCCAGCCTATTACCTTGGAAAGGGAGTTGGTGGGCATGGGCCCCAGAGGCAGATCTAACCAATCCCTGCCCCTGTTTCTGCCCTCACCCCCCAAAAGTCTGTTCTCCACACTACAGCCAGAGGGAGCTTCTCATATCCAAGCAGGCTCACATCCCTCTCATGGCTTCTGTCTTAGAGTAGAACGGAGGTCCTCCCCATGGCCCACAAGACCCTGTGCCACCTGGCCCCTGCCAACTCCTTCCTCATTTCATATCACTCTTCCCGGCTACCTCCAGCCACCCTGACCTTTGTCTCCCAGGAATGATCCACTCACTCAGCCTCCTGGCCTCTACCTCTGCTGTACCCCCAGCTTACTACACTCCTCTCGGCTCCCATATGCCGGAGCCGCGTCAGTCACTCTGCTCCTTTTCTCCATCTCTTCTCTCACCATCTGAATTCATCTTGTTGACTTTGCTTGTTTCTCACCTGTTGCTGCCTGCTGGTCTTTAAATCCCTTTGGGCTAGATTCACACTGCTCATGGCTGTGCCCTCATCCCAGCATATGGCGCACAGCCTGGCACATAGTAATAGGCACCAACAGTCCATGGATTTGGGGGCTCCCACTCCCAGGCAGTGTCCTAAGTGGTATTGGCTGGCTTAGTGATGGAGTGGGCCATGACCCCCCTGACTTTGCAGAGGAGGAAGGTGAAACTGAAGCTGAAAGAGGGTGAATGCCTGCCCCAGGGCTCAGCCATCAGTAAATGGAGCTGGGAGGGCAACCTGGCCTGGTGCTTAACGAGGCACCAGACTTACCAAGGGAATCCAGTGCACAGGACATCTTCCTGTGTATTGGCAAAGTCTGTCCGTTCCTCTGGGGGCAGAGCTTGGCCTGCAGCTGCTTCCCCTCCTCCTAGCATCTTTGCGCTGCCTGCACACGCCCAGCCCTAAGCGGCGACCCTGGGGCCAAACGAAGATGCTGCGCGGTTGAGTAAGGTGCCCGGGGTGTCGGCCAGGCGGCTCTAGAATAGGGTCCCTGCAGTCTTCTGGGCCCGCGCTCCTCCGCTGCTCCAGTCCCGTCTCCAGCTTTTGCCTCTCCTCACTCACTCGTAGCCCACGTCGCACCAGCCCAGCGTCCGCACGTGGTAGTGCTGCACGTTCTGGACCTGCTTCAGGCAAGAGGCTGGGGTGTCCCAGGCGCTGCCCGCTGCGTGCGACACCACCGCGTAGCGCACGGGCCCGTTCTAGGCGCTGGTTGCGCTCGGACGCCAGGGCCTTCCACTCTCTGCGGGGCACGATGGATATGCAGCTTACCGAGTCTTCTTGAGCCGCTCCGAGGCTGAGGACAGCCGGCCGAGGAGGGCCCAGGCTAGCAGCGCGCAGCGGCGGGTCATGGCAGGCAGGGCGCGCGGAGATGGCTAGCAGCTCCAGGCTGGCTCTGCGCATTTATCTGCCTGGGGGGCAGGGAAGGCTTTGCATCACACCCCGCGGGACTTCCCAGTGGGAACCCAGACTCCGCTCCCTTCTCTGGCAGAGCCCCAACAGGATGCGGTGTGGTCCGGTCCGGAGCGGGGAGACCGCGGTAAAGCCAAGGGGCCCCTCACCCAGCCGAGAGTGGGGGGTGGGGAGAGGCACACAGGCCCTTGGGCACTTCGCCCCATGGTTTCTGGAAGACCCAGGGTCTGGATCTCTGCCCTGTTTTGTCTCTCCTCTCAGTGGAGCATTGGACAACTCACCAGGACTTAACATGGGAGGCAGGCGGCCAGGCCTCTCCTCGCATCCTCCTGCAAGGAACTGAAGAAACAAAGGGGCCCATTTTAAAAACACTTCTGGACCTAAGCCCGATGTCGTTTAACCCTTGCAGCAAACTGGAGAGGTGACTAATGGGAAGCCCATTTCACGGTTGAGTGAACAGGCCCGAAGAGGGCTAATCGCCTTGCTGCCACACGGGAGATAGGAGAGCATGGTGGTCCAGGGCCCTCATTCAGAGCCAGGCTGCCTGAATTTGAGTTCTGGTGACATTCCAGTGTGTGAACTTAGGCAAGTGACAACCTTTCTGGGTTTCAGTTTTCCCCACCTGCAAAATGGGGCTGATACTATAACGTATCTAACTCATGGGTCGATCCCTTAGAAGATGTCTGACTCATAGTACCACGTAAGCATCACTGGGGTGGAGGTGAGGGGTTCCCTGATGGCGCAGTGGTTGAGAATCCGCCTGCCAATGCAGGGGACATGGGTTCGAGCTCTGGTCCGGGAAGATCCCACATGCCGTGGAGCAACTAAGCCTGTGCACCACAACTATTGAGCCTGAGCTCTAGAGCCCGTGAACCACAACTACTGAGCCCGAGTGCCACAACTACTGAAGCCCACGCGCCTAGAGCCCGTGCTCTGCAACAAGAGAAGCGACCGCAATGAGAAGCCCACATACAGCAATGAAGAGTAGCCCCCGCGCTCCACGACTAGAGAAAGCCTGCGCGCAGCAACAAAGACTCAACGCAGCCAAAAATAAAATAAGTAAATTTTTAAAAAAAAGCATCACTGGGACTTGACCTCAAATCTACCCTTGGTAGTAAGCTGACAGTTCCATTCTTTTTTAAAAAAATAAATTTATTTATTTTTATTTATTTATTTTTGGCTGCGTTGGGTCTTCCTAACTGTGTGGGAGCTTTCTCAAGTTGTGGTGAGCAGGGGCTACTCTTTGTTGAGGTGCGAGGGCTTCTCATTGCAGTGGCTTCTCTTTGTTGCGGAGCACAGGCTCTAGGCACGCAGGCTCAGTATTTGTGGCACACGGGCTTTGTTGTTCCACGGCACGTGGGATCTTCCTGGACTGGGGCTCGAACCTGTGTCCCCTGCATTGGCAGGCGGATTCTTAACCACTGCACCACCAGGGAAGTCCCAGGACTCAGGACTTTATCCTCAGGACACTGGGCACCATGGCCAGGTCCTGAGCACGGAAGGAAAGTATTCAGATTTGTGTCTGTGAATATCCCAGTATCTGCTGGGAGGAGGGTGGACAGGAAGGTTGAGACTAGAGTTAGGAGTCCAGGGAAGGTCCTGCTATAGCAGAAATATTTGTGCAATTACCAGGGTCCTAACTGTTTTTTTTATCACCCATGGGGGCAGGGGTACAGCATGCTCCCCTCCCAACCCCACATCACCCTCTGGTCTCTGGTGTCCTTTCTCCTGCAGCCGCTGAGTAGCTCCAAAGAGCAGATTGCAACACTTTAGTAGGTTAGATAACCACTAGAGTTGGTCATAAGCTGTTATTTTTTAATTGAAAATATATAGATTAGGGAATGGATTTCACCAATTAAACATGGTGTCCTGAAACTTGCCCTCAAGGATGTTGGAAGCCACATAATAATGTAATATTTATTTTTTTTCCCAGAGAGCTGCAGCCTATTGGTTAACAAAGTCTTGAATGGAGGAGGCTCAAGGCAAGGGTGGATTCCTCCTCTGATGAGTGCCACAGACTTAGCTGCCCCGTCATGTTTTACAGGTTGGGGCACATTGCTCATGACCTTGATTCCATTCGCTTCCTGTGATGGCTCCAGGCAGGACAGGACCCAGGTCTGGTTGCCTCTGCTTAAATCTGGAGTGCAGTAGATGCCTGAACAGCAACCAGGGTGAGGGAGAAAGGATGTTTTCTAGAGCAGAGGGACGAGCCCAGACTGCACTCCAGGGCCTGGAGCCTTGTGTCTCAGGGCAGCTGAGTCACTAAAGGGCAGGAGAGTGAAAGGACATCAGGACAAGGTAGGGGGGCTGGGTGCTGATGGGAGAGCAGTGCCATTTCTGAGATCTGTAGATACCAAGAGCCACTAACTCAACAGCGTTGAGACATTGGGATGAGATAGCCCTGGGTTCACATCCTGCCTTGGCCCCTTTCTCAAGGTATCAAAAAAGCCTTTGCACAGAGTCCTGTCCAATCCTACCACCAGCCCCCTCAGAGACTCCCATCCTACTGTGCCCACCATGGGACCTCACTGTCTGGGGACAGCTCTGTCTTCTGCAAGAGAGCCCAGACCTGGGAGGGACCTGGTCTGTGTTGATTGAGCCATCATTTGGTGTCGGGACCTGCCACTACTTATGGCTAGAGAAAGTTCTGCTTCTGACTTCAAGCAGCCATTTGTTTTATTCTTTCATTCTGTTCCCTGAATCCAAGGAAGACACTGACCCGAGGTCTTACTGCTGGTCAGTGACTCAGGCCGGACTAGAACCCAGGTGTCCTGAACCCCAGTCCGGGGGCCTCCGAACATCCCTGGCCCAGCCCATCTAGGAAGGACAGCCTCTGCTCATAGACAACCCTGGGTAAGACCCAGGTTAATGTTCCCATGTGTCCCTTCTTGGGACTGGCAGAGCTGGGCTCCTGGATGTGAAACTCAGGGTGATGCTGTCAGTTCCTGCTCTCACTGGATTCCCCACTGGCTTCCTTGTTGCCCCAGGAATAAATAGACTTGATCTTCCTCCTGGCAGTGTCTGGGTGTTATTTCCATCTGGCCTTATGGAGCCCCTCCCAGGAAACAA
>NW_006786304.1:1126834-1142837 GCF_000442215.2 Lipotes vexillifer | reverse complement strand
GAATGAGGTAGACTTTCAGGTTTATGCAGAGAAGGTCAGGTATGCCGGAGAAGCGGCTGGGGCTCCCCAGAGCCAGGAGGTTCCTCCTCTGCTGGCTGATGGGGAGGCTGCGTCAACCCTTTGCACCAACCATATCCCTGGGATTACAGAAACAGACCCCTGCTCCCTACAAAGTGACTTCAAGTGATGAAAGAATGGATGATCTGGCTTGACCCAGCCCTGGTTGGATCCTCCACATGATATAGTGAATTAAGAGCCTACATGTCATAGGAGTGCCTGGAGGAACAGGCTCTAGGCTGTGTCTCCGTGAATGATACTCAGGACAGCACTCTTTTTTTTTTTTTTTTTTTTTTTTTGCGGTACGCGGGCCTCTCACTGTTGTGGCCTCTCCCATTGCGGAGCACAGGCTTCGGACGCGCAGGCTCAGCGGTCATGGCTCACGGGCCCAGCCGCTCCGCGGCATGTGGGATCTTCCTGGACCTGGGCATGAACCCGCGTCCCCTGCATCGGCAGGCGGACTCTAAACCACTGCGCCACCAGGGGAGCCCATGGACAGCACTCTTGAGCTGTGATCCAGGATCTGGATGCCCTTGTTTCTGCTTAACGGCTTTTCAGCACCTCAAAGCTATTGTCTAAACTCACGGTTGCTGCTGGGGAAACACCTGGTGACTCCATGGCTGTGATGCCCAGAGCTTCAAATACATTCAGAATTCCAGCTGCAAGGCCATGTGGGAAAGGCAGTCTGAATCTTGCCAGCCTCTGCAGACAAGGAGGCCCTCAGTGGAGGGCAATGATGCCAAGTGTCCTGCCCATTCCTCATGGTTCCCCCTTGCCCCCAACTTATTATAACTGCTTATTACAGCCCAGAATGTCTCCCATGGCTCAACCGCCAAGTCCTCAGCTGTACGCCTCACCACTCTCTTCCCTCTTACTTGTGCCTCAGCATCAGTGTCTGTGCCCCCCACATCCACAAGTTCCAGGGTTCATGCATGATGGTTTCTGTCTGACCCTCTCCCCACTCTCTTCATGTGCATTCTATTCACGGCTCCCACACCACCGCCGCAGCAGCTTTCAGTTTAAATGTTGCCCACGTGAAATGTCCCTGAACTCTGAGGATGTGGTCTGTAACCTCATTACATCCTGATAGCACCTTGGACGTCTTCTCTTGAGCACTTTTCACAGCTTTCTTTGTGTGTGTGGCTTTGTTGTCAAGGAAGACACTTGAGAATTAGAGCCGGTTGTGCTTCTGATGCTCAACGAGAAGGGAATGAGTTGTTTCTGGGACCAAACAGATCAAGGGTTTCAGATTTAGGTGAACCACACCAACCTTCGCTCTGCACGAGCAGTTGGGAATCAAAATCACACTATAAAGTGAAGATACTCAGAGAAAGTATCATTCCAGAAACAGATCGAATTGGTCAGCACTAGAGGTGTGGACAGTTCCTGCTGTTCTTTGGACACACACCCCCCCCCCATTCAAATGATTTTACTTTTCTTTTTTATGTGTGTGGAAAAATATACCTAACATAAAATTTACTATTTTAACCCTTGTAAATTGTACAGTTCAGTGACATTTTGTACATTCAAGATGTTGTATAACCATCACCAGAATATTTTCATCACCCCAAAAGGAAAATCTCATATTCATTAAGCAATCACTGCCCACTCCACTGTCCTCCCAGCGCCTATAAACCACTGATCTGCTTTCTGTCTCAATGTATTCAGCTACTTTGAAGTTTTCATATAAATTATAAAAGATGTGGTGGTTTGTGTCTGGCTTCGTTCACTCATCACAATGTTTTCAAGGTTCATCCATGCTGCAGCATGTATTGGCACTTCATTTCTTAAGAGAAATAATATTTCATTGTATGGGCGTACCACATCTTTTTATCCATTCATCATTTGGTGGACATTTGTGATGTTTCCACCTTTTGACTCTTGTGAAAAATGCTACTATGAACATTTATGTACAAATGATTGTTTGAACATCTGTTTCAATTCTTTTGGTTATAATCCAGGAGCAGATTTGTTTGTTCACATGTTTAATTTAGTGAGGAACAAACAGTTTTCCACAGTAGTTGCACCATTTTGCATTTTCACGAGCAAAGTGTGCGGTTTGCAATTTCTCCATACCGTTGTGAACACACTTTTTTTTTTTATCATTTAAAAAGTACCACCATTCTAGTGGCTATAAAGTAATTCCTAGTAATTTTGATTTGAATTTCCCTTAAAACATAACTTTGATCATGTTATCATGTGCTTATTGGATATTTGGATATCTTTTTGGAGAAATATCTATTAAGTCCTTTGCCAATTTTAAAATTGTATTATTTATCTTTTTGTTATTCAGTTGGAGTTCTTTATATATTCTGGAGACTATATTCCAGATCGTTATTAGCTATATGATTTTCAATATTTTATTCTGTGAGTTGTATTTTCACTTTCTTGACAGTATCCTTTGATACCCAAAACTTTAAAAAAATTTTAAAGTCCAATATGTGCTGTTTTTTTCCCCTTTGCCTCTATGCTTTTGGTGTCATATCTAAGAAACCATTTTGAAATCCAAGGTCATGAAGACTTACTCCTATGTTTTCTCCTAAGACTTTTCTAGTTTTAACTCTTACATTTAGGCCTTTCATCAACTTTGATTTAGTTTTGTTTATGGTGTGAGGTAGAGGTCCAACTTCATCCTTTTGCCTGTGGATATGCATTTGACCCAGTCTGCCACATGTTGAAAACCTCCTCTCACTTTGTATGGTCTTAGGACCCTCATTAAAAATCAATTGGCCGGGCTTCCCTGGTGGCGCAGTGGTTGAGAGTCTGCCTGCCGATGCAGGAGACACGGGTTCGTGCCCTGGTCTGGGAAGATCCCACATGCCGCGGAGCAGCTGGGCCTGTGAGCCATGGCCACTGAGCCTGCGCGTCTGGAGCCTGTGCTCCGCAACGGGAGAGGCCACAACAGTGAGAGGCCCGCGTACCGCAAAAAAAAAAAAAAAAAAATCAATTGGCCAAAGTCCATTTCTCCATCAGTCTGTAAGGACATTGTTGTTGAGCTGTCAAGGCAAAAAACTACCATGGCTTCCAGTTCTTTGACAAAACCTCAGATGTGTGACGTTCTGGCCAAGAATCTGTGATTTCATATTGTTGGAGCATTCATTGTCTCCCTGAGAGTTGAAAATGCAGATTTCTACAGAAATTATTTTTTAAAAAGGGACTCTTTAAAATTAACTAATTAATTAATTTGGCTGCGTCAGGTCTTAGTTGTGGCACATGCGCTCTTTGTTGCAGTGCGTGGGCTTCTCTCTAGTTGTGGCACACAGGCTCTAGAGTGTGAGGGCTCAACTGTTGCGGTGCGTGGGCTTAGTTGCCCCATGGCATGCGGGATCTTAGTTCCCCAACCAGGGATTGAGCTCGCGTCCCCCACATTGGGAGGCAGATTCTTAACCACTGGACCACCAGGGAAGTCTGTCTACAGAAATTATGATTCTATAAAAGATTGTGAGGAGATGAGGAAGGCTGGTATCTTTCAGAGTGCAAAGTGATTTTGGAATGCAAAGAATTTCTTTGGGTTGAGTTCTGTGGAAGTTTCTCACTTACCTGTGTTTCTGAACTATGAAACTATGAACTATGACTATCTGGTCTAAGGAATAGCTTCTCTTGATAAATGAAGAATTAACAAAAAAATCAATTGGCCATAAATGCATGAGTTTATTTCTGGAAACTCAATTCCATTCCATCGATCTATATGTCTATCATTATGCCAGTACCACACTGTTTTGATTACTGTAGCTTTATAGTAAGTTTAAAATTGGGACTCGTGAGTCTACCAAGAGTGTTCTTTTAAGGATTCTTTGAGGTATTCAGAGTCCCTTGCAATTCCATATGAATTTGAGAATATGCTTTCACATTACTGGAAGAAGGAAAAAAGTCATTGGGATTTTGCAAGGGATTGCATTGAATCTGTTGATTGCTTTGGGAATAATCTAAACAATATAAATGATAACTGATTTGGGAGATGTGAAGAATATGAATGAGAGAATGGGAGAAATTGTGCTGGGTACTTGGTAAGCAATAGATGACTTTAGAAGTGATTGATGTGACCAAGATCGTTACCATACTAATTTATTTTGTTGCCATTCTGGACAAAAAGTCCACACCAGATTTTAAGTAGATCTGAGGGAGAGGGGAGTAGTTTTTCCTCTGAGAGAAGCCAGTTGGGATCAGAAGATGAAAGAGCCGCTCCCCTGAGGGAGGCTGACAGTGCACATTTTTGCCTATACTTCTTTTTTTAAAAATTTATTTATTTTTGGCTGCATTGGGTCTTTGTTGCTGCGTGCGGGCTGCACATTGTGGTGGCTTCTCTTGTTGTGGAGCATGGGCTCTAGGTGCACTGGCTTAAAAAGGGACTCTTTAAAATTAACTAATTAATTAATTTGGCTGCGTCAGGTCTTAGTTGTGGCACATGCGCTCTTTGTTGCAGTGCGTGGGCTTCTCTCTAGTTGTGGCACACAGGCTCTAGAGTGTGAGGGCTCAACTGTTGCGGTGCGTGGGCTTAGTTGCCCCATGGCATGCGGGATCTTAGTTCCCCAACCAGGGATTGAGCTCGCGTCCCCCACATTGGGAGGCAGATTCTTAACCACTGGACCACCAGGGAAGTCTGTCTACAGAAATTATGATTCTATAAAAGATTGTGAGGAGATGAGGAAGGCTGGTATCTTTCAGAGTGCAAAGTGATTTTGGAATGCAAAGAATTTCTTTGGGTTGAGTTCTGTGGAAGTTTCTCACTTACCTGTGTTTCTGAACTATGAAACTATGAACTATGACTATCTGGTCTAAGGAATAGCTTCTCTTGATAAATGAAGAATTAACAAAAAAATCAATTGGCCATAAATGCATGAGTTTATTTCTGGAAACTCAATTCCATTCCATCGATCTATATGTCTATCATTATGCCAGTACCACACTGTTTTGATTACTGTAGCTTTATAGTAAGTTTAAAATTGGGACTCGTGAGTCTACCAAGAGTGTTCTTTTAAGGATTCTTTGAGGTATTCAGAGTCCCTTGCAATTCCATATGAATTTGAGAATATGCTTTCACATTACTGGAAGAAGGAAAAAAGTCATTGGGATTTTGCAAGGGATTGCATTGAATCTGTTGATTGCTTTGGGAATAATCTAAACAATATAAATGATAACTGATTTGGGAGATGTGAAGAATATGAATGAGAGAATGGGAGAAATTGTGCTGGGTACTTGGTAAGCAATAGATGACTTTAGAAGTGATTGATGTGACCAAGATCGTTACCATACTAATTTATTTTGTTGCCATTCTGGACAAAAAGTCCACACCAGATTTTAAGTAGATCTGAGGGAGAGGGGAGTAGTTTTTCCTCTGAGAGAAGCCAGTTGGGATCAGAAGATGAAAGAGCCGCTCCCCTGAGGGAGGCTGACAGTGCACATTTTTGCCTATACTTCTTTTTTTAAAAATTTATTTATTTTTGGCTGCATTGGGTCTTTGTTGCTGCGTGCGGGCTGCACATTGTGGTGGCTTCTCTTGTTGTGGAGCATGGGCTCTAGGTGCACTGGCTTCAGTAGTTGTGGCTCGCGGGCTCTAGAGCTCAGGCTCAGTAGTTGTGGCGCACAGGCTTAGTTGCTCTGCGGCATGTGGGACCTTCCCAGACGAGGACTCGAACCCCTGTCCCCTGCACTGGCAGGTGGATTCTTAACCACTGCACCACTAGAGAAGCCACTTGCCTATACTTCTTTTCGCTGTTTTTGAGACGCATGATGCATGTATCTCAAAGATGCATTATGATGTAATGTCTATTTTTCCTAATAGATGCTGCCAGGCCATCAGTAAAATCAAGAATAGAGAAGATTCTGAGCCCCATCCCAACTTGCTCACTCCTGGCAGGGCCCTGATGCTGTTGGTAGCCTGGGTTTCCAGCCCCCAACACAGGGCTGAGTCCTATGTTTGTGGGGTGGGGAAGCAGGGGAGAGATGGCTGGGAGGGAGGTCCTTCTGCAAAGAGGGACCCTGAGGCCTTCCCCAGTGTATGAGATCCCACCAGGCCTTGCTGAGGAACAGTATTACAGGGAGGACAAGGGAGATGTCTGGAGAGAGGGAGAGGTTTGAACTTCAGGCGCCAGTTCTCAGTACGTCACAAAGACGTGTTGAGTTAGATACACTCTGAACACATTTTATTCCTTCATCCATTTATGATTTCATTCACTCATTCATGCATTCTTTCAATATTCCCTGAGCACCTGCTCTGCCACCAGCCTTGTGCTATCTGATGATGGGGACACGGTGGTGACTTAGTCCCAGACCCTTTCCTTCTGACTCCCACATCCAGTTGGGGCACAGACAGTAATGACCCAGAGTGAGCAGGTCTGGGAAGAAGGGCCAAGGGTGATAGGGAGGGCTTCCTGTAGGAGGGCACATCTGAGCTGTGATTTTAAGAATGAGTAAGAATTGTGACTATTTCAGAGGGGCCTCAGCCCTGGGAGGGCAGAGGGCAGGACGGGGCCAGTCACCCTATGGGCCTTGGTGAGGATTCGGGCTTAATCTGAGTGCACTGTGAGCCAAGAACACATGCTAAACAGGGAATGAAAGTGGTGAGACTTGGGCCTGTGGAAAATCCTAGTGTCTGTCTCCTGTGAGGGAGGTGGACAGAAAGGTGGACAGACAGGAAGCAGGACACCAGAGAGGATGCTTCTGGAGCAGAAATAATCATGCAATTACCAGAGTTCTAAATGTCTGCCCTTTCTCAAGGGTGTGGGATGTATAGCACACTCGTTTCCCAGAACCATTCCTTCCCCTGTTCTTCAGGCCTCCCCTCCTCTTACAGCTGCAGGGTAGAAAAGTGTTCTCCAAACTGTGGGTCGTGACGCTCTTTCAGGTTGTAAAACCAATGAACTTATCTTAATGAGTTCTTTTAAAATGAAAAGAGAATTGATGGAAGATAGAATAGTGTGCACTGCAGAGAATCTTAACTCACATAAGGATGTAATATCTATCTTTCCCAGTGAGTCACATACAATGGTTAATAAACACACACGATCGGAAAGATTCCAGGCACAGGCTTGTCTTCTGCCTTCCTAAGAGCCAGTGACTTAGCTGTCCTATCATGTCTTCCCAAAAAATAGGTTCAGCTCTCACATCCTCCATCCCAGGTGCTTCCTGGAGTGGCTGAAGGTAGACTTGGCACCCAGCCTGGCATCTCTACCAAAAAGAGGGGCGAGGTAGGTCTGGATACCTGCCAGTTCCAGAGAGAAGCTGGTTGCCCAGGGCAGGCTTGGGGTTGGCATCCCTGGAGAGGAGCCCAGCCCCCTCCCCTCCCCTCATCTGTAGCCTCATCTCTCCAGGGGGCTGAGTCAGGACATGGGTGGAAAAGTGAGAGGAGATCAGGGCAGGGCTAGTCTCAGAGGCTGTACTGGTGGGAGGACATTGAGGGCCAGGCCAGGGCTCCATGGATACTGAGAACACCAGACTCAACAGTGATGAGGCTTCAGGGTCAGAGAGCCTTGGGTTTGAATTGCTATACTTTCTCAAAGGGCCAAGTAGGCCATTTATAGGTAATACTATTCATGTCCTTGTATAAGAGGAGGACTTGCTTTCTCATATTTGACTCTGACAGCTTTTTTTTTTTTTTTTTGGCTGCTTCGAGCCTTAGCTGTGGCACGCGGGATCTTCATTGAGGCATGTTGGATCTTTCGCTGTGGTGCACGGGCTTCTCTCTAGTTATGGCACACCCGCTCCAGAGCAGGTGGACTCTGTAGTTTGTGGCACGTGAGCTCTCTAGTTGAGGCTCCTGGGCTCAGTAGTTGTGGCTCGTGGGCTTAGTTGTCCCATGGCATGTGGGATCTTAGTTCCCTGACCAGGGATCGAACCTGTGTCCCCTGCATTGGAAGGTGGATTCTTTACCACTGGACCACCAGGGAAGTCCCTGAGCTGTTTTTCAGATACTGAAAGCCCCACCACGTGGAAGAAGTTAACTATTTGCTGACCACAAGCACATAGATCCCAGACCGGTTGGAACCAGAAGGTTGATGATGTTGACTCCTGATTACCTCACCACCAACCAATCAGAAGAATGCCCACGAGCTGATCACGCACCCTACAACCCCTCTTCCTCACCCTGTCTTTAAAAATCTTTCACTGAAAGCCATTGGGGAGTTTGGGTCTTTTAAGCACTAGCTGCCCATTCTCCTTGCTTGGCGCCCTGCAGTAAACGCTGCACTTTCCTTCATCACAACCTGGTGTCAGTAGATTGTCTTTACTGCATACAGGCGAGCAGGCCCAAGTTTGGTTCTGTAACACTAGGCGATGTGAGGACACAGTGCCAACTCAGTAGCAGATCCTGTGCCATCACTGGGGACACAGATCCAGCCTCTGACTCAGGGAGGTCAGGGCTGGTTGGAAAGCCATAGGTGGGGAAGACCAAGTGTTACCTGGAGAGAGTCTGCGATGATGATACTGGAGAAGCAGCATCTTCCCTGAGAGTTCAAGGATGAGCTAGAATTGTGGCTGATTCAGTGGATCTGGAGCCTCTAAGAGCAGAGGGTGGGGCCAGGAGAGGGGCTGGAGGTGGCAGGGCTGGTCATCTCGTGAGGCTTTCAGATACTCTGGGTATGATCCTGAGCTCACAGGGCACTGTGGAGAGATCATAAGCAGGGGATGAAGGTGGTCAAATCTGTGTCTGTGGAACTTCCGTGTGTCTGTCTGCTGTGAGGAAGGTGGACAAGAGAGTTAGCAGAAGCAGGAGACCAGGGAGAAGGCTTCTGAAGCAGAAATCACCACCCTGTAGCAGGGAACTGACCACCTGCTTTCTCCTGACAGAGCATGCGGTAATTCCACCTCCTCTTGCAGGACAATTTCCCCATCTGCTCTCCTGGCCCCATCCCTTACAGCAGCAGGTAGAACAATATTTCCCAAGGAAAAGACTGGGGCATCCTGGTAGGATGTAAAACCAATCCACTTGGGCATAAACAATAGTATGTTTTACTTGAATAAGAATAGACTAGAATATGGGAGCGTGTGCTCTGAACAGAATGCTGCGCTATACTGTTTAATGCACTTTCTCCTGTGACTGTGTATAAGCCACATAATGATGTAATATCTACTTTCCCCAGTGAGTCACAGACAAGTGGTTAGAACACTTGAGAATAGAGAAGGTTTGGGGATCACCTCTTTTCCTAAGAATCACTAATGGACGGTGGTGCAGTGGTTAAGAATCCTCCTGCTAGTGCAGGGGACACGGGTTCAAGCCCTGGTCCGGGAAGATCTCACATGCAGCAAAGCAACTAAGCCCGTGCGCCACAACTACTGAGCCTGCACTCTAGAACCCATGAGCCACAACTACTGAAGCCCATGTGCCTAGAGCCCGTGCTCCGCAACAAGAGAAGCCACCGCAGTGAGAAGCCCACGCACCGCAACGAAGACCCAACGCAGCCAAAATAAAATGAAATAAATGAATAAATTTTTTAAAAAGAAAAAAAAGAAGAATCACTAACTTACCTGCCCCATCACGTGTTCTAATAAAGGGGTTCGAGAATTCCCTGGGGGGCCAGTGGTTAGGTCTCCGTGGTTTCTACTGCAGGGGGTGCAGGTTCCATCCCCCGTCAGGGAACTAGGATCCTGCATGCTGTACTGCATGACCTAAATAAATAAATAAATAAAGGGGTTCATCTCTTTGGTCCTCAGTATCAGGATTTTCCTGGAAGAATGCAAACCTGGTTGTCTCGACCAAAAAGAGAAGTTAGACCAGGACTGGATCCCAGCCAGGGTGAGAGACAGAAGCACAGTCCCCAGGCCAGGGTCGGGGTTAGCATCTCTGTGGAGGGAGGAATCCAGCCCACCCTCCCTGGCCTGGAGTCTGATCTCTCAGGGCAGCTGAGTCAGGCCCTGGGGTAGGAAAGTGGAGAGAGATCCTGACACTGCAAGGTCTGTGCTATTACGAGGGCAGTGGGGACCAGGCCAGGGCTCGATGGACACTGAGAGCCCCTGATTTGACAGTGATGAGGCTTTGTGCTGGCATCCTGCTTCCATCCCTTCTCAAGTGTCATAAAAACCATTACACACAGCACTATCCAGTCTCACCACCAGCTCCCTCAGAGGCCCCATCCTATTCTGCCCACCTTGGTCCTCTCTGTGTGGGAGTGGCTCTGTCTTCTGCTCCTGATCCCAGCTTTGTGAGGCAGGGCCGAGGCTGCTGAGTGGAAGCTGTCTCAAGCGTTGGGACTCTCTGCTTCTACCATGTCTAAAAGATTCTGGGTTTCTGGACAGTAAGGGTGAGATCAATTGGCCATTTATTGAATTCTCTCAACCTGCTCCCTGGATTCAAGCAAGATAGTGACCTGAGGTCCCATGCTGGTCAGTGATACAGGCTGGAATAGATCTCAGGTCTCCTGAATCCCAGTCCAAGAGCCTCCAAACCCTCTAGGAAGGACAGGCTGGACCTGGTCAGATACCCATGAACAAGACCTGGCTTGTCCTTCCCACAGCTCTTAGTCAAGGATGGCAGAGCTGGGCTCCTGGATGTGAAACCCAGGAGGATGCTGTCAGTTCTTGTTTGTTTAAAAAAAGATACTTATTTATCTATCTATCTATCTGTGCCAGGTCTTCGTTGCGGCATGCAGGATCTAGTGCCCTGACCAGGGATTGAACCTGGGCCCCTTGTGTTGGGAGCGCAGAGTCTTAACCACTGGACCACCAGAGAAGTCCCCATCAGTTTCTGTCTTCACATACTTCTTCGCTGGATTCCCCTTTGCCCCAGGAATAAATTGATTGAATCTTCCTCCTGGCAGCATCTAGGTGTTATTTTGATCTGGCCACAGGGAACCTCTCCCAGGAAACAGGCAGGAAAGAGGTGGACTTTCAGGATTACAGAGAGAATGTCAGGTGCGTAGGAGGAGGGGCTGGGGGTAGGAAAATGACCTAGAGAAAGGCACTTGTTTTCTAGGACTTACCAAGGCCTTTGAATGCTTTCGTTCGTTTATTTATTTATCATGCCGTTGGGTCTTTGTGTCTGCACCTGGGCTTTCCCTAGTTGTGGCCAGCAGGGGCTACTCTTCATTGTCAAATTGTATGAAAAACTGGTTAGAATGGCACTAGGTATATTTTTCTATATTGCAGTATTTTATTTTTTTATTTTTATGTTATCAAAGAAGTGATATTTTATTTTTTTATTTTAATTTTTTAACATCTTTATTGGAGTATAATTGCTTTACATTGTTGTGTTAGTTTCTGCCATGTAACAAAGTGAATCAGCTATATGTATACATGTATCCCCATATCCCCTCCCTCTCACCCGCCCTATCTCACCCCTCTAGGTGGTCACAAAACACTGAGCTGATCTCCCTGTGCTATGCAGCTGCTTCCCACTAGCTATCTATTTTACATTTGGTAGTGTAGATATGCCCATGCCACTCTCTCACTTCGTCCCAGCTTACCCTTCCCCCTCCCCGTGTCCTCAAGTCCATTCTCTACATCTAGTGCAGTATTTTAAAAAGAAATTCTTCTCATCCAGGAGTATGATCTATTTTACAATATTTGGTAAGTATCTTCCTCAGGGGAGTATTATGTGGTATTGTCTATGGAAGATAAAGTAACAGTTGTCTGTCTTTACTTCTGGATTTACACAGAGGACTTTTTAAGAAAGAACTTAATTTGCATAGACATTCCACACCAATGTATGAAAGTAATATCATTTTTTAATCTTTGTATTTTTTTAATTTAAATTTTATTTTATATTGGAGTATTTAGAATATTGTGTTTGTTTCAGGTGTACGACAAAATGATTCAGTTATACATATACTTATATCCATTCTTTTTCAGATTCTTTTCTTTCTTCTTTTAAAACATATTTATTTATTTATTTGGTTGCACTGGGTCTTAGTTGTGGTGGGCTCCTTAGTTGCAGCTCCAGGACTCCTTAGTTGTGGCAGGCGGGCTCCTTATTTGTGGCATGCGAACTCTTAATTGTGGCATGCATGTGGGATCTAGTTCCCTGACCAGGGATGGAACCCAGTCCCCCTGCATTGGGAGCATGGAGTCTTATCCACTGCGCCACCAGGGAAGTCCCCAGATTCTTTTCCCATATAGCTTATTACAAGAATACTGAGGGACTTCCCTGGTCCAGTGGTTAAGACTTTGCCTTCCAGTGCAGAGGGTGAGGGTTCGATCCCTGGTCGAGGAGCTGAGATCCCACATGCCTCAAGGCCAAAAAACCAAAACATAAAATAGACACAAATATAAAATAGTAAATTCAATAAAGACTTTAAAAATGGTCCACATCAAAAAAAATCTTTAAAAAAAGGAATATTGAGTAGAGTTCCCTATAGTATACAGTAGGTCCTTGTTGGTTATTTATTTTATATTTAGTAGTGTGCATATGTTAATCCCAAACTCCTAATTTATCCCTCCTCCCCACCTTTCCCTAGTAATATCACTTTGAAGTAAAGTGAGAGGTATTAATAGGCTCAAATTATTAAAAGTAATCAAAGTTAATTTCATGGATAATGAGACAAATCATAATCACGTGTCACTGGAAAGGATGCAATAAGAAGACTGAATCCCTTCTGCGGCATTCATACCAGAGGTGTATATCCTGTAGTGAATGATGAGAAAACATCAGACAAACCCAAATCGAGGGATGTTCTATAAAAAAGCTGGCCTGGGACTTCCCTGGTGGTCCAGTGGTTACGACTCCGTGCTTCCACTTCAGGGGACGTGGGGTCGATTCCTGGTCCGGGAACTAAGATCCCACATCCTGTGCGGTGCAGCCAAAAAATATAATAATAATAAAATAAATAATAATTGGCCTGCAAGCTCCAAAAGGGTGAAGACCATGAAAGTCAAATAAGACATGACAATTAAGTGTAGTGGGTGGTTCTGACTTGGGCCCTGTTGTTATAAAGGGGGACAATTTTTGAAACCTGAATGCAGTCTGAGGCTTAAAAGGTAGTGATGTATCATGTGAATTTCCTGATATTGAAGGTAGTTATGTAGGAAAAGGGGCCCTTGTTTGCAGTAATTACGCACAAAATATTCAAAGGTGAGGTGATGAGGCATTATGTCGGCCACTTACTCTCAATGGCTCTGGAAACCAAAGCGAGGTAATAATATTTATCTTATAGGATAGATGTGAGGATTAAATGATATGATGTGAAATCTTGTAACATTCCTTGGCACATAATATTTCACTAAATTGAAGGTGTTCTTATTATGTAAAATCAAGACAGTAAAAATATGTAATCAATGTGACCTTTACCTGCAGCTATTTCCTCACAAACCCATGCACACACTTTTTAGGTATGTATGTTTGAGTGTGTATATCATCACATCCACCAGGGGGCGCGTCAGGCTTAGGTTACGGCTTCATTGTTTTTTAGTTTGGGTAGACCACTTGTTCTTATATGCTCTGGTCTCAGAACGTCTTTATACTCTTAAAACATGTTGAGGACCCCCAGAGAGTCTTTGCTTGTGTGGGTAATATACAATACGATGTACTGTTCAACTAGCCTTCTGAAAACCATGGCCCATTTCATGCTATCAAAGTTTTAACAACTGGTACACATGATCCTAAATTTAACAATTCACTCTCCCGAGCCAGTAAGGGCTGGCACCAGCACACCACAGGGTAGTTATTCATATTTACCTTATATAAATTTAAACTGATAAATTTTAAAGATTTATTTATTCATTGAAAAGTAGCAATGATAAATCCATTACATGTTAATATCAGAGCAATGATATCAGACATCACATACGTAGCTTCTGGAAAACTTTACCTTATAGTAGGAAGAAGAGGAAAGCCAATAACATCTTAGTATTCTTATGAGGATAGTTTCGACCTTGTGGAGCTCATGAAAGGATCTCAGAGACTCCCAGGGGTCTGCAGACCATACTTGGGAATCACTGGCTTAGTAACATAATATAAAATAATATAATATAACATATCTTAAATCTATTCAATCCAGTACCCCCTTTAAAAATAATAGATTTTTATCGTATTCCTTTTATTACCAGGAAACAAAATTCATGCACAGCATAACTTATTTGTACATATAATCTCTAACTTAAAATTATTGCAATACGTTATCTGTAGTTTAGAAAAGAAACAAAAGAAAAATACACTCTACAATCCTTTACTAGATGTGTGTTTAGGAATGAAGCATGTGTTTGGTTTTTAGAAAGGTGGTTTGTGTATATGGCATATATGAGGTCAGCCCAGCTAGGTTCAGGGTGGCTCCTGGAATCAAACAGATCGATATTTCCACAGTGAAATGTGGGCTGTTTATCCCATCACAGTGGGATAAATATAGATTACCAAAATGGCCCGGGTCAGGTCAGGTTTTGCTGTCAAGTACACTAGACAACAATCTCTCCTTTTCAGAGCTCTTTGGATCCTGGAATTGTGGATGACTGATGGTGAGCCTGTAATCTAGGTCAGTGTTCTCAGACACTACAGGGCCCGATGTTCCTGCTTTTGATGAATTATAAGTTTAGATTTAAGGTTAAGAAGACAAGATTCAGTCAGATTTTTATCTTTATATTTGACATTTTGAAATAAGAGCTAAATAAAAAGCATTCATATGTCTATTAAGAGAGAAACCAAAACAGAGTGACCAGCTAGATTGTCTGGGATTCAAATACCCTAAAGAGGGAGAATGTCAGTGATATGATTCTCTGACATGGTGAACACTCCTAATACCAACTTTTGCCCCAAACAGGGTATGATCTTCCCTTGATTCACATGTAGTTGCTTTCTTGGAAAATTCAGAGTATATTAAAATAGTGTAAAAGTTTTGCTGTTTATATGTAAAATGGGAGCCTCTATAGCCTAAGATGATCCTTAACAGATTCTTCCTGCGCCTAAGAACTCCGGCAGGAACCCAGGAAACCCCTCCTGGTCTGGGCTGCACAGTGCATTGCAAGAATCTGGGTTCCCTGGCCGGCCCTGGCCACCAAATACCAGAAGCCCTACAGATTTACATACATCTCCCGGGACTGCCCCAGCTACTGGGTCTTGCTCACTGAACCCTGAAGGAGGGATGTGTCAGGGAGGTGGGGTCTCAGGGCGCTGGGAGGGGCCTCCTGGCCTCCCAGAGTCGAGTGACAGATTCTCCTGCAGGGGGCGCCAAAGCGCTGAGCACGTGAGCAGGGGACTCCGGCCACAGTGCAGAGGCGGGGCAGTCACCTGCATCTACACCAACATACACATCAGCGTCTGCATAGGGAACCATGACATGCAAGAGACTTTTACATGTGTGTGATTATAGTCGTGCGTGTGTTTCACATGTTTTATTGATGACAGGTGCCCTTATTTACAGAACCCAGACATGTGTCACTATCTGTGTGTGCAACAACGTGCATCCATGTGCTAGCATCGACAAGCAGGCTCACATCAAGGCATGCCTAAGGCCAAGACATATATATCTTGACCATGGTATGTACTGACACGTCTATTTGTCAGAATCCACGTGTTGCTACTGACTTGCGTGTTAATGGCAGCCTGTTACATGACACCTATGTGTGTGACATCAAAATGCACATGGACATGTATGCATGTGGACATGTGGGTAGTGACCATGCCTGTCTGAGCCTTGTCTGTCCACCCTCCAGGATGGAGCCCCTTGGCTGGCAGGGGAGTGGAGATTTGGAAAAAATAACCCAATCTACCACAGGGTATATTCTTTTTTTATTAAATGCAGTTTTCAGAAATGACTCTCTGAGCCACAGAGAAGTTATATAACATGGTCAAGGTCACACAGCTGGCAAGTGATGGAGCCAAAAGGCTGTCTCTAGAACCATATATTGAAACCACTAAACTATAGGAAAATAATGGAGCCCACCTAATGGGGCTGTCATGATGTTCCAGTCAAAGCAGAACAGCACTGGGCACAGAACCCTCGACCTACTTACGTCCATCATCTGATTCCAGGTTGGCCTTGGCTTGAGTTTAGAGGGATTTTCTGCCCCTGGCAGTGTTCCAGGAATG
>NW_006786304.1:1122152-1126782 GCF_000442215.2 Lipotes vexillifer | reverse complement strand
AGGAATGCCAGCTGACCTTTATAAACCCATACTATGAGGAGTCAGAGCCAGGGGAAGGGAGAGCAGAGAGAAAATCAGATCACAAGAGGCAGCAGTAGAGAGGTTAGGAGCAATTCCCCCCAGTCTTGGGCAGTAGGGAGGGTGAGTCT
Source organism: Lipotes vexillifer (assembly GCF_000442215.2). Lineage (NCBI taxonomy): Eukaryota > Metazoa > Chordata > Mammalia > Artiodactyla > Lipotidae > Lipotes > Lipotes vexillifer. The sequence continues at coordinate 1,126,633 of NW_006786304.1, read as the reverse complement.
TACAGAGGTGAACACCAGCAACTAAAATATCTAAGCAGTTGTACAGAAAACAGTAGCCAGAGATGCTGACTTGTCAGATTGGGTGTGTGCCTGGTTCTGGGGTTTTGTTGCTGAACCCTATTTCCCTGTCAATAAATCAAGCATTTTTTCTCCAATATCCCAAAGCCTAAGACTCTACCTCCACGGTGCTGCTCATAGCAGAGCTCCAAGATGTTCTATAAAGAGCGTGGGAGATATTTCTCCAAAATGGCCACAGTAATATTTCCAGTTCCACATGCTCTTCCTGTGGAAGCTTGACCTTTCCCATCAAGAAGTAGAGTCTGGGGACTTCCCTGGTGGTCCAGTGGTTAAGACTCCACGCTTCCAATGCAGGGGGCCCGGGTTCAATCCCTGGTCAGGTAATTAGATCCTGCATGCTGCAACGAAGATCCTGTGTGCCACAACTAAGACCCGGTGCAGCCTAATTAATTAATTAATTAATTAATTATTTCAAAAAGAAATAGAGTCTATTTCCCTCCACTGGGCAGGACTTTGTGATTGCCTTGATGAAAAGAAGTGACACTGCATGACTCCCAGGGCTAGGTCATAAAGGAGACACAGCTTCTGCCTGTCTCCTCACTCACTCTCACTCTCCCTTGGGTCTTGGCTGCCATGATGTGAGGAAGCCCAAGCAGCTACATGGAAAGGTCACATGTAGATGTTCCAGCCACAGCCCCCAGGTGAGGTCTCAGCTGACAGGCAGCATCAACCACCATGCATGTGACTGAGGAAGCATCAGATCATTCCTGCCGACAGTCTTTAAGCTGCCCCAGCTGATGCCAAGTGGAGCAGAGATGAGTTGTCCCCACTGAGCCCTGCCCAGATTGCAGATTCATGAGCAAAATAAATCTCGTTTGGGTGGTTTGTTTTGTAAATGAGAGAGCTTCCAGTTCTTTCCAACCTGTGGGGAAAGAGGACTTCATTCAGACCTAACTCAGATGTCACTTTCCTGCTCAAAAGCCTTCTATGTTTCTATCTCCCTCAGGGTGAAAGCCAACACATAACCTAAAAAAAACTCACCCTGCATGATCTTTCCACACCACTGTCCACTTCCTCCTCACATCATCTCTCTGATCTCATCTCCCAATCTTCCCATCCATCCCTCTGCTCTAGCCACACTGGTCTCCTTGCTGATCCCTGAACTTACCAGGCAAATCCCACCTCAGGACATTTGCACTTTATTTTTTCCACCGTAGATTATCCTTGCCCGTTCTGGAACTTCATGGAATTGAAATCACATAGTAATTCTCTTTTGTGTCTGTCTTCTTTCATTCTGCATAATGATTTTGAGATTCATCTGTGTTGTATGTGTATCAATAGTTCATCCTTTTTTCTTACTGAGTAGTATCCATTGTATGGGTGTACCACAGTTTGTTTATCCATATCAGTATAGTAATATGTTGATGTGTGGGTGAACCTCAATATCTTTTCAATCTGTCTCCTCTCCTTTACCCCCATTGCCCCTTCTCTGGCCCAGGCATCTCTTCTTTACACCCAGATCTGCACCCCAGCCTCCCTCCTGTTCTCTGACCTTCAGTCTCACCCCTGTTATCCACTCTCCACATGGCAACCAGAGGAATCTTTTTAAGGCACATATTGTGTTCCTGTCCTGCTCAAAACTCTGCCATGGCTCCCCAGTGCTCCCAGGATATTGCCCAAACTTCTTTCATGGCTTTCAGATCTGGTTTGATCTCACCTGCATGCACCATTCCATCATCACTGCCCACCTCCTCTTCTTACACTCCACGTTGTAGCCACAGGTACCTTTCAAATATCTCAAGGTCCCAAGCTCTTTTTTTGCCTCCAAGCCATTGCATTCTCTTCCCTCTGCCCAGAATACTTTTTTAAAAAATAAATTTATTTATTTTATTTATATTTATTTATTTATTTTATTTATTTATTTTTGGCTGTGTTGGGTCTTCATTGCGCGGGCTTTCTCTAGTTGCTGCCAGCGGGGGCTACTCTTCCTGGCGATTCGCGGGCTTCTCATTGCGGTGGCTTCTCTTGTTGCAGAGCACGGGCTCTAGGCGTACAGGCTTCAGTAGTTGTGGCTCTCAGGCTCAGTAGTTGTGGCGCACGGGCTTAGTTGCTCCACGGCATGTGGGATCTTCCCAGATGAGGGCTTAAACCCGTGTCCCTTGCATTGGCAGGTGGATTCTTAACCACTGCACCACCAGGGAAGCCCTCTCTTTACCTTCTTCACTCTTATTCATCCTTCAAGTCTCTGTTCAGAGGTCTCCTCCTTAGGAAACCTTCTTGACAACCCCCCCAGGCTGGGTGAGGTGCCTGCACCGAGCTCCCATAGTTCCTGTTGGCTCGGATCACTCTGCATTTTAATAATGTAAACCTCTCCCCTAAGCTTCAGCTCCAGGAACAAAACTTGTCTCTCCAGAAAAACAAGAACATATCCCTTTTTTTTAAAATTAATTAATTTATTTAGTTTTGGCTGTGTTGGGTCTTCGTTGTTGTGCACGGGCTTTCTCTAGTTGCAGCGAGCAGGGACTACTCTTCGTTGTGGTGCGCGGGCTTCTCATTGTGGTGGCTTCTCTTGTTGTGGAGCACGGGCTCTAGGCGTGTGGGCTCAGTAGTTGTGGCTCGTGGGCTGTAGAGTGCAGGCTCAGTAGTTGTGGCGCACGGGCTTAGTTGCTCCGCGGCATGTGGGATCTTCCAGGGCTGGGGCACAAACCCGTGTCCCCTGCATTGGCAGGCGGATACTTAACCACTGCGCCACCAGGGAAGCCCCAAACAAGAACATATCCTTTTAGCAAAAACTGGAAACCGTTTCAAAAAACACATTTCCCATATCACCTTTGCTGCCAGGAACCATTAAGTGAAGTTTAACACTAACCTAGATCATAGATGCCCGGCACATCTGTGTATATAAGTTTTAGTCCTCTTTTAACGTTTGTTTAACAAATGTCAATTTTCCTTGGGCACCGTAAATCCTCAGATTGGCTATCTGCTATGACTCAGATAGCCTCTGCTTCCTCGGATAGGACCTGCTTCTCCTGCAGCCCTTCCTAATTTTGACCTCTCATTCACATGTCTCTGTACTGAGGCTCAGGAGATATTCTCTCAGTTTATCAAGATTCTTTTGGGGGTAAGCAGCTGAAATCAACTCAACTAATCTAAGCACAAAGTAAATGAATAAAACAATATTTAACAACAACAGCAACAACCAAAAAACCCATAATGGTTCTAAGATTAAAATGGACTTCAGGTATGGCTGGATCCAGGCACCTAATGCTAGTGTTAGGACTGTCTTTTACAAACTTTCATTTCTGCTTCCCTCTGCATAGACATTCAGCATAAAGCCTCTTCTTTCATGGTAACAGAGCCCCATGAGCTCCAGGCTCACATCCCACCAGCTTGGCAACTCCAGTAGAAAGAGAACCTCTTTTGTGATAGTTGCAGCAAATGTCTCAGGGTTGGTTCTCACTGGGCTAGATTAGGTCACATGCCTTCCCTGAACAAATCACTGTGATCAGAAAAACAGAATAAACTGGCTAGGTCTAGTCCCTAGAGCTGGTGAGGGGAGGGTTATGGCCAGCCCTATACAAATTAAATAGACTGAGAGGGGAGAGAAGTGGTTCCCCAAAAGAAAACTGAGTGGGACACTAGGGTGGGCAAAAACCACAGACTTCTGCTATAGTGTCCTCTTCCCTGCCCAAAGCTGCATCCTGAATATTGGTCTGCTATGGATTAGAACCCAACCACCACCAACACACACACACACACACACACACACACACACACACACACACACACACCCTGTTCCTTATCCAATTGTAACATTTTCACCACTCCTTGGTGACCTTGTGCCTCTCCCTTCTTACTTCATTGGTAGAAAGATCATTTCTCCGCTCTTTTGAAAAGTGGGTGTGATTGAGTTTTACATATTTACTTGACATAAACTTGATCACTCACCAGTGAGAACCTGAAAACGGAGTTAGAGAGGCAAGGAGGTGGGGCTTGGGTACAGAGGGTGCCAGACCGGAGGAGTGGGGAGCAGAGGGATTGGGCACGGGATGGAGGGGTGAAGGTGGAAGGAAGGGGCTCGGGACGGAGAGGGAACGACGAGGTACAGAGCGGGGAGGGATTGTAGAACTGGGGTGGGGTCGGGAGTTGGGGGCGGAGAGGAAAAGCGGAGGACTCAGTGGATAGGGAAGGGGGGGAGGCGGAGCTGGGCGACTCAGGAGGCAGGGCTGGGCCACTGGAGGGGGTGGGATTGGAGGTCGGAGGGGCCCACCCAGGGGTAGGAAATGGAGGAGTGAGCCGGGGGTGCGAGTTAGAGGGTGGGGGCTGGAGTGAACTAGGTGGAGTACTGGTGTCGGAACTTGGCGGGAGATACTGGGCCAGAAGGCGCGGCCAGCCGACCTTGCTTGCACCGTGCTGGCGACACTGCTGAGAAGTCCGCGGCAAGAAGTGTGGCTGGGGGGGGG
>NW_006786304.1:1116788-1121960 GCF_000442215.2 Lipotes vexillifer | reverse complement strand
CCCGCCTCTTTCATGGAAGTGACAGACCGGTCAACCAACCAGAGCCGCAGGCCGGGCGCTGCGCAGCCAACCGCTCGGCGGGGGGAGGAGCTGGGGAGGGGGCTCGCAGGGCAGGGGAGGGGGCTAGGGGCCTCGAAGGGCTCCGGAGCGGCGACTGGCGAGTCATGGCGCTGGGGCTACAGCGCGCAAGGTACTGGGCTTTGGGGTCAGGAATGATAAGAACTGGGGGGGCTCCTCTTCCAGCGACCCCTGAGCCGGGTGGAGAAGGCGCGGGTACAAGCCTAGGGCCACTCGGGCTCGCGGTTGGAGACACATCCCCGCCGCACCCTCCACCCTAGGGGACTGCAGGGGTGGGGGCATTTCCCCAAGTCCAGGCTGCCACGCCCCTCTAGCCAGGAGCGACATCTGGGTCGTGGTCCCAGATTAACTGCTGTTCCGGGTTCGCTTCTCCTCCTGACTGGGGTTGAAGCTCGGGGTCCCCATGGAATCGGGGGTGGTTGCGTTTGAGCAGTTCCCAGGCTTCTGCGGGAGGCGTTCTCCCTCCACATACTGACCCTTCTGGCCTCCGAGCCCCCAGAATTGAGGCTGTTCTTTGACACCAGACCCCTAGGGTCCTAGGGGATCCGGGGTACCCCCAAATTGAGCCTTCCCAGATATAGGGAGTCCCTTGGAATGCGGAGTCAGCTTCTGAGTTCAAGAGAAGAGAGATCCTCTTTAACTGGACCCTCCCTGACAGTCTCCCAAAGCTTGAGTTGCCTAGAAATAGGCAGAGATGGTCACCTTTCAGAAGCCACCTTGGGACCCTTCCCAGGGGCCTTTTGGAAGGTAGGGTCACGCCCTTTAAGAACAAGAAAACAGCCTGACCCACTTCCCAAAGTCTAGCCTCTTATCTGATTCCTCCACTCCCACCCAGTCCCTGTGACAGTGGGAAGGGGCACCCAAGCCTTATTTGGGGAAGACTCCAGAGAGGGTGCTGTGCCTGATTCAGTACAAGCTGTGGGAAGCGCCCCCTGCCGCAGAGCCCAGCTGGGGTCATCCCGGACAGGTGGTGGGTTTCTGTGTTCCCTTCCCAGCAGGTGCAGATTTGCTGGGGCAGCACAGGGAAGTCGTGCTCTGGGTCCACTGCCAGGGGGTCCTATTTGGCCATGTTTTCATGGGACCCCGGAAAATATCCCACGCCCTTGGTTTCTCCTGTCCAATCTGAGGCGTCCAGGAAGCCTCACCCCCTTCCCTCCTCCCTGGCTTCGCAGGTCTGATTGGATCCTTCCCCACCCCCATGTTTTCACTCCCCCCACTTATACACCCCCCAATTCTATTCTAGTCTCTGGCTCTAGGCCTGCCAGGGAACTCTATCCCACCCCTTCTAGGCCAACCCTGGTCTAGCCCCTCCCAGCACCCCTTCCTGGCTAGGTGGGGGCCCCTCTTGGTTTAGCTGGGGCACTCCCCCCCTCCCCATCCAAGGCCAGCCCTCTCCTGTGGTGTCATCCGAGCCCACGCACCGCCCACTCATAACTCGCACCCAGATCCCGGCCACGCTCCATCCCCTCCTGCACCCCTAGGATGGCGCTAGGGCCAAAGAGGGTCAGGGTGATGGTGAGTGGGCCCCCCATACTCCCTTACCCCCTTCCCTTCTTCCATCCTTGCCATCCCACCCCAGGCAAGGGTGATTCTTGGGAAGTCCCTGATGGGCATTCGGCCCAGGGTGCCCCTCCGGTCAGAGGGTTCCCAGAGAACATAGGATTATCCCACTGGATTATCATGTCCTTAGGAATGAGCAGAGTCAGGGGTACAGAGGCTCCCACCGACCCCCACCCCAAGTCCCTTCTCAAACCCAAACCCTCTCAGGCCCCCTTGGGGCAATGCCAAGAGGAGTCCCTGCATGTATTCAACCTAAGCCCCCACCCAAATCCTCTACGCTGTTTGCAAGACCCCCAGTACCCAGCTGACTATCAGGAGAGAGAGGCCCAGGAGCAGCCCTGAACGTGGGGAAGGGTGTCCCCGCTTCTCCATGCCTTTGCTCTCGGGCGGCAAGTTCTTCAGGGCAGGGAAGAGGTGGGCTTCTCCGTCTCCTGGTTGTGGGGGGGCGGACCAAGCCCTAGTCCCCATTCCCAGACCTTACCCTGGGGCCTCCCAGCCTGGCTCCACCCCCGTTCTCTACTGGAACACAGAGGAAGGGTGGCAGGGTTCCAGCTGCACGTCCCAACCTGGGCAGAGTGCCAAGGGGACGGACCAGGGCTGGGCATGGGGCCAGCTGGGGAGACTGGCCAGCTGGGGAAATCTGGAGGCAGCAGTGGTGGGACAAGGGGAAGGGACTGGGGCCAGTGGACAGAGGAGGGGCAGGACAGGGGTCCGTTGGGTGGCACGCCCACCAAGGCATGGCATTTAAGAGCACAGGCCCCCAAATCAGGGTTCAAATTGCAGCTCACCCGCTTCCTGGCTTGTGTGGCTTTGTGCCAGCAACTGCTCTCTGAGCCTGAGTTTTGTAGCCTGGAAGATGAGGGTTATACCTCCCCTCCCCTGCACCCGCTCAAGATGAGAAGCAGTGAGGGGAGAGATCTTCGGGGCAGGATACCCGATAGGTGAGCAATAAACTGTGTTCAAGGCAGACAGGGTTCTGGGTAGACGCAGATACGTGGTCAGACTAACAGAAGCGTTGAGCATAGTTGCGCATTGGTGGAGGGCCCTGGGATTACCAGCTTGGTTACGTGGGTGGGTGATGCAATTGCTCAGAGCCTTGGTTTCTGACTCTGTAAAAGGGAGATCACTTTTCCAGGTTCTTAGGGTTTGTTGAAAGGATTTAATGGGGTCTCTAAGCTCATGAGTGTTTGATCCACCAAAGCTATCATTATTATTAGTATCACTATGATTTAGTTTTCTTCCCAAGGTGTTGTTTAAATCACGTGTGTACTTGCACACATACACACACCACACTATGGGGTTACCACTGAAGCCCGAGGGTTTCTCCAGTGCCTACAATGCTCCTAAGCCTTCCATCCCTGATGTGGACAAAGGGGAAATAATAGAAGTTGAACCTTTATATACCACCAACCAATTGCCAGGCCCAGCTCTAAGCCCTTGACATATATTAACTCACTTAATCTTCACAACAGCCCCATGAGTTTGTGCTGTTCTTAGGCTCAGGGAGGCTATGCAACTTGTCCAAAGTCACACAGCTATTAAGTAATGGAGTTGAGATTGGAACCCTGCACCAGAGGAACTAGCCCCGACTCTGTTTAAAGGGAAAGGCCAGAGACCAGGCATCTGTGGAACAAGTGAGAGGCCACACTTCCTGTCAGAACATCCGGAGAGCAGGCTGGGAGCTAGAAGGAGGGTCCCGCTGTAGCCACCAGCTAGCTTCTTCTATGGAGGGAGGAGACATTTGGCCACAGAGAGGATTATAGAGCCCAGCTGCCCAGGAGGTGGGGGGCCAACCCCACCCCCCAGCCCCGTTCCTGTTCCTACTCCCTGTTCCCTCTGTCTGGGCCCCCAGCTCAGTGAGGCCCGCCCACCCCCACCCTCTGGGCAGGAAGACAAACAGGGCTGGAACAGAACGGGACAGGAGGACGGAATGTCCCCTGGGCAGAGCGGGACTGGAGGCCCCTGCCCCCCATCAGCCAGGAGGGAGGGGATGAGGGCAACTGCTGGCTCCCTCCACCCGGCTGCCCCCTTCTGTGCCTCCCACCCACTTGCACTGAGTTCTTTCCCATCTGGAGAGTCAGGAGAGTCCACTCCCCTCCCTCCATCATGCCTGTGGATGGGGCTGCAGGTCTCCTGCTTGGGGGTGAGGTTGATGCCCCAGAAGTGGCCTCTGGCTTTTAGGAAGGGGCAGCTTCCCCTCCTAGAGTTTTGCGTCCATGGAGGTTGGCGGGGACGTCACAAGAAAGGAACTAGAAGAATAAAGGCTTTGGAACTTCACTGCCTGACTTCAAATCCCAGCTCCACCAGTTAATGGCTTTGTGACTTTTGGGGCAAAGGACTTCACTTTTCAGAGCCTCAGTTTCCCCTTTGTGAAGTGTAGGTTTAAAGTGCTCTCTGCCTAGGGCTTTCTTAGGATTGAATGAGTACACATAGGCTGAGTCCTTACTTAGTGCAATGCCAGACCCGTAAATGCTTAGCAACTTATAGCTGCTTATTAATGGCTTTATCAATAGTATCAATATAGATAAGATTACATATACTATACTATATGTAACATACTCTATAATTTTTTTCCCCCAAAACTGTAATTTGGATTCAGACAGACCTGGAGTTTGACTTTTCAGACAGTGGCATAAACAGGGAGAAGTGCTAAAATGTGGAGATAAACCCAGGGCCAAACAACAGAGGAAACGGAAGTGTAGGAAGACCAGCGTTCAAACCCTGGCTTCACTCCTTGTGGGCAAGCACTGCACCTCTCTGTGCCTGGGCTTCATCTGTTCAATGGGGAAAATGTTATTACCTTCCTTCTAGGGATGTCTGAGCTAAACGGGTTAATGTAAGTTACACACTTGGCACAGGGTCTGACCTAATAGTAAAAGCTGGATAAGTGGCAGATATTTCTGAAAAAAAATGACACTCATCCTCTCCTCCCAACCCCACATGCAGAATTCAGGCATTTGAAGTGGATTAAAGGGCAGAGATGAGTGGTTAGCCATTGGCCCTGGGGTTGGTTTGCTGTCTCACCCTGGCAGGGCCCCTGTTGGTGGGTCGTTGGACTTTGAGATCTGTACTCCAAGATCCTGAGGACTCAGCTCAGCTGAGGAGGGGAAAGGGCAGAAGAGGGGTTCTGGGAGGCTGTAGGGCAGGGGGCCTGGGGGGCTGCAGGCATCTTCTTGCGCCCTCCCTTCCCTGGCTCCTGGCCAGCTCTGCCAGCCCCCTCCCAGCCGGAGGCCTCCCTGTTCCCCAGTCTTCCCAAGCCCGGAGAATAAACAGCAGATAAGTCAGAGAGGGGACAGAGCTGCCCTGGGCACGCCTTGGAGAGGAGTGAGGCACCGGAGGGCAGCATGGGCGGGCGTGGGGACAGATAAAACCTGAGGCAAGGAGCGACTCCACAGTATAATCCACCCAGGCCCAGAGAGCTCCGGCAACTCGCCCGGGCCACACTGCGAGGCCAGCACAGTCGCGGCTCTGCCCTCGCTGAACCCGAGCCCCATGTGGCAGCAACCCACGTGCTTGTCCCATCCAACTCTTTCC
>NW_006786304.1:1088553-1116693 GCF_000442215.2 Lipotes vexillifer | reverse complement strand
CTTCCCCTTCCCGGGGCGCCGCCAGTGAACGCTGCCCATGCCCGCAGGTCGAGCACGGAGCTGCGCAAGGAGAAGTCCCGGGATGCGGCCCGCAGCCGGCGCAGCCAGGAGACCGAGGTGCTGTACCAGCTGGCGCACACGCTGCCCTTCGCGCGCGGGGTGAGCGCCCACCTGGACAAGGCCTCCATCATGCGCCTCACCATCAGCTACCTGCGCATGCACCAACTCTGCGCCGCAGGTGAGGCCCGCCCCCGGGAATTCCCACCTCAGCAAGACCCCGCCCTCGGAAAGGTACATCCCAGGGAAGCCCCTCCTCATCTCTACAAGACCCCGCCCCCTATGTCTTCCCGGCGAAGCCCCACCCCTCTGGAATCCACTTAGTGGGAGAGGCCCCGCCCCTTAAAGTTCTGGGCCAATCGGAACCCAGTTTCTTAGGAATCCCCGCCCCCTTAGAAGTCTATCATTTGTGAGGCCCCGCCCGTTGGAATGCGCCCTTGGGAAGCTCTGCCTCCTTAGAGTTAGAACCCTAGGGAATAGGAGGCCGGCTAACTCCCTAAGGCATCTGGACCCTTAGGATTTGGTGTCCTGGGAGATCTTCTCGGCTAGGCTTCCTTCCCTTATAATCAATATCCCCAGGAGGCTTCACTGCCCAATATTTAATTTACTTGAGAGAGTCCCGCTTCCTCAGGTCCCTAGTTCTATTGCTTGTTCCCTTAGTAGCCATACCCTTGAATTCCCCCCCTCCCCGTTAGAATTCTTTGTAGGACGCCTTCACACACACACACACACACACACACACACACACACACACACACACACACACACACACACACACACACACCCTTGGAATCCCAGGACCCTGAAAAGCTTTTATTATGGGGAAAGTGGACTCATCCTCTGGCAGACTCTGCCCATTAGATTAGAATTCTGCCTCCTTAGAATTCTGTTGCTTCTTTAGAATCCCGCCGATCTGGAAGGTCCTGCTCCAAGAATTCTGAACCCCTGGGAAGCTTGGCCCCCTTGGAATTCTGACTCCTCTAAGGCCCCTTCTTAGAATTTTGACCCCTGGAAATTTCATCCCCTTAAGATTCTGCCCTCCTTAGAGTTCTGTTCCCTTAGGAAAGCCCTATCTCCTTAGAATTCTGTACCCCTGGGAGGCTCTGCTCCCTTAGAATTCCAGTCCTTGGTGGTCCTGCCCTCTTCCTTGGACTCCAAGCCACTGGGATGTGCCCCACTCACCTGGAGGTACCTATAAGTTCCTCTTGAGTGAAGGAAAGCAGAGGGAGGCTAGCCAGGGTGGCCTTACCGCTGACTAGAGATGCCCCATCCATCCTGGTCCGGACACCAGGGGAGTGGAACCAGGTGGGAGCAGGGGGCGAACCACTGGATGCCTGCTACCTGAAGGCCCTGGAGGGCTTCGTTATGGTGCTCACCGCCGAGGGAGACATGGCTTACTTGTCAGAGAATGTCAGCAAACACCTGGGCCTCAGTCAGGTAAGAGGAGCTGCCTGCTTTGTGCAGGTGATGCTGGGATACAGAGGTGACCAGAACCACCTTAGCCCTATTTTTACAAGGCCCACAGTGCAGAGGGGAGACAAATATGTCACCAGACAGGAAGATTCAGAATGGTCAGGGCTGGGGTGGGGCAGCCTAGGGGGCTGTACAGGCTGGGGGTGGAGGGTGGTACCTGACCCAGCCTGGGTGGGAATTGAGGGCTTCCTGGAGGAGAAGACATCTGTGTTAAAACCTGAAGGGCTTAGCGAGTCAAAGGGTGTGGCGAATGGATGGGACCAGAGAAGACTGGCAATGCACATGGCCAAGGGAACAGAATATGCAAAGACACAGATGTGAGATAAAACAGCATTCGGGGAAATAAAGACATTAATCCAAGCTAGGTGCAGAGTGCAATGGGAGAAAGTGAGAGAGAAAAGGCTAGAGAGGACATAATTTAGGACCAAAATAGAAGGTTTATCTCTAGGGCACTGTGGAGCCATGGAAAGATATTAAGCAGGGGAGAGGTTGTGTCAGAAAGGTGGAATCAGAATTTCATTTTATTTAGAAAGATCCCTCTAGGTACTGCACACAGATAGAATTAGAGGGAGTGAGACTAGCGGCTGGAAAATCCATAAGGAAGTGGATGCAGGACCCCAAGTGGGAGAAAAGAAGTAGGATTAGGGGCCTGGGGATGGGAGGACAAACAAGAGACACTCAGAGAGTAGAACTAATTTCAGCTGATCCTTACAGCAATACCATTCTTCTTAGCTCACATAAATGGGCTCCACAGTTGGCATCCCTTCCTTTCCCCTGCCTTGTTATCCCACTCTTGGTACCAATTTCTCTGTAGTTTGAGCTCTTGGGCTCAGATAGGTGAATGTCTCAAGATCCCAAAGCTCGGAAGTGGCAGGGCTCAGATTCAAATCCAACTACAAGATCTCACTCCTCCCCTATTCAGCATTAGCTCTGGACTGTGAGCTCTGTGGGTCCCCTTTCATCTGTGTCACCTCCTCCCAGCACCAGGCTCATTTCCTATATTGAAATAAGGAGTTGGGTCTTTGGCTTGCACAACAAATGGAATTTGAATAGGGTCTCACCTCAGGGCCTTTGCACTTGCTGTTCCCTCTTTCCGGAACACTCTACTCCATAAAGCCACCTCACTGGCTTTGTTCGGCAATTTGTGTAAATGTCACTTCTTCAAGGAACTGTCCCTGACTACTGCCTCTAAGATAGCGTCCCATCATTTCATCATCTTACCTTGCTTTAGTTTTCTTCATATCACTTAGTATATTGTTTTATGCATGTGTGTTGTTTTGTTTGTTCATTGGCTATCTCCCGCCACTAGCCAGTAAGCTCTGAGAGGCGGGATTTTGTCTTCATAGTCACTGCTGTGCCCATGCCACGTAGAAGAATGCCCAGCAAATTATTTGCCAAAGAAAGGAATGAATGAATGAATGAATGAATAAGGAGACTGGGGAAATAATCCAGGCTCATGAATTAGGGCAGGCTGATGAGGATGGGAGGGAGGAGATGGGTCAGAGGCCCTGGTAAAAATGCTTTTTCTCTAAGACACCCCCTGCTTCCCTCCCTCCCAGCTTGAGCTGATCGGACACAGTATCTTTGATTTTGTCCATCCCTGTGACCAAGAGGAGCTTCAGGACGCCCTGACTCCCCGGCAGAGTGAGTCCTTGGAGATCTCTGCCCCCAAATTACAGAAACTGAGGCTCCATCCTTTCTTTTTTTTTTTTCTTTTTCTTGCGGTACGCGGGCCTCTCACTGTTGTGGCCTCTCCCGTTGCGGAGCACAGGCTCCGGACGCCCAGGCTCGGCGGCCATGGCTCACGGGCCCAGCCGCTCTGCGGCACGCGGTATCTTCCCGGACCGGGGCACGAACCCGTGTCCCCTGCATCGGCAGGCGGACTCTCAACCACTGCGCCACCAGGGAATCCCTCCATCCTTTCTTCAGCATATCTCCTCCCCCTCTGAAATACTGGACTGAGAAAAATGGGATGCGGATGATGTGGCCCTGCCCCAGGGGAATACAGGGACATGGCTCCACCCTGGGGATCTAAAGGAGCATAGCATACCCCGTGGAGACCCTCTCTGGGTCGGAAGTCTCAATTTTGGGGATGAGGCTGGGGAGAGGTTAGTAACTGGGGTGCTGGAGGGACTGGGCCCTGTCCCAAGCTGCCCGGTGACCTACTCCTCCCCCCCGCCCCACCACGGCCCTCCTCAGGCCTGTCCAAAAAGAAGCCGGAGGCCCCCACGGAGCGGTGCTTCTCCTTGCGCATGAAGAGCACCCTCACCAGCCGCGGGCGCACCCTCAACCTCAAGGCGGCCACCTGGAAGGTGGGCAGGGCCTGGCCTGGAGGAGGGCAAGGGACCTGCTGGGGCTGGACCTGAGCCCTAAAGTTCTCACAGTGGGTTGGAGTCTGGGAGTCTCCTGGGCCAGGGATCCAGTGGGGCATTCTCAGGCTGGGTACCTAGGAGGTTGGGGATCTGGGGGTCCTTGTATCCTTTCTTAGTCTGGGTCTCTATGAGCCTGGGGCTGGGGGTCCTCAGCATCCTGGGCCTGGAGTCTCCATGGGGTTGGAATCTGGGGTCCTCAGAGCTCCCTGAGTCTTACGAATCTAGAGATTATCAGAACCTTCTTAGGTTGGGTCTCTGTGGGGTTGGGGTCTGGGGGTCCTCAGAGCTCCCTGAGCTGGGTCTCTAGAATCCTCAGGGGTTTCTTCTTCTCAGCTCCCTGATGGGAGGGGCCTACAGGGATATACCTCCCAGCCCCTTGGGTAGCCCTAGGCCCAGGTGCATAATTGCCTCGCTCCCTGCCCACCAGGTACTGCACTGTTCTGGACACATGAGGGCCTACAAGCCCCCTGCACAGTTTTCCCTGGCCGGGAGCCCCAACGTGGAGCCCCCCCTGCAATGCCTGGTGCTAATCTGTGAAGCCATCCCCCACCCTGGCAGCTTGGAGCCCCCGTTGGGCCGGGGGGCCTTCCTCAGCCGCCACAGCCTGGACATGAAGTTCACCTACTGTGATGAGAGGTGGGCAGGAGCCAGGGCGCCCCCCCCACCTGCCAGCCTGGCTTCTCTTCTTCCTTTCTGCCCAAGTTCATTCACGTCTCCTCTCCTACCCCCCAGCTTCTCTCTCTGCTCTGTTTCTCTCTCTCTGACTCCATCTATCTCTGTCTTTGTGTATCTCTGTCTCTGAATTGTCTGTGGGTCTTCTTATCTGGGTTCAGACTGCTTGGGTTCAAATGCTGGCTGTGCACCCTTGGCCAAATGACTTCACCTCTCTGTGCCACACTTTCCTCATCCGTCCTATGGAGTGATAGCAGAGCCTACTTTGAACAGTTGTTCTGAGCATTCAGTGAGTTGCCTGGTACAAAGCACTCTAGAAGTGCCTATTTTTTTAAATCATTATCATCATGATTACTTTTTATTTCTATTCATTCTTTTTTATCTTTCTTTTTGTGACTTTCTTTCTTTCTCTTCCCCTCTCCTATTTCTTTCACGTTCTCTTTTGTCCTTCTTTCTTTTTTTTTTTAAAATATTTATTTATTTATTTTGGGGCTGCCTCGGGTCTTAATTGCAGTACCCGGGATCTTTCATTGTGGTGTGTGGACTTCTCTCTAGTTGTGGCACGCGGGCTCCAGAGTGCGTGGGCTCTGTAGTTGCGGCATGCAGGCTCTTTAGTTGTGGCACACAGGCTTAGTTGTTCCGCGCATGTGGGATCCTAGTTCCCCGACCAAGGATCGAACCTGCGTGCCCTGCATTGGAAGGCGGATTCTTAACCACTGGACCACCAGGGAAGTCCCCTTTTTTGTCTTTTCTTTTCATCACTCTTCCAATTTTTACCTTCTCTCTCCTCCCCTATTAGTTTCCTGTGGCTGCTGTATCATGTTACCACAAATGTAGTGGCTCAAAACAATACAAATTCTCTATCTCAGTGTTCTGGAGGTGAGAAGTCTGAAATGAGGCTTATGAGGCTGAAATCAAGGGCTATGTTCCTTCTGGAGGCTCCAGGGAAGAATCTGTTTCCTTGCCATGAAAGCTTCTGGAGACCTCCTACATTCCTTGGCTTGTGGCCCCTCTCTCTACCTTCACAGAGCATCACTTCAGCTTCTGCCTCCATCATCACATCTAGTCTCACTCTGATCACCTACTCCCCTCCTATAAGGACTCCTGTGATTACACTGGGCCCACCCAGATGATCCAGGATCATCTACACATCTCAAGATCCTTAACTTCATCACATCTGCAAAGTCCCTTTTGCCGTGTAAGGTAGCATATTCACAGGTTCCGGGAATTAGGACGGAGACATCTTCAGGGGCCATTATTCAACCGGCCACACCCCGTTTTCTATTTCTTACTCTCCCTTTCTCTCTGTTACAACCCCGTCTCTCTCTGTCTTGCTGGCTTCATCCCCGTGTCCCCCTCTCCTTCCTTTCACCCACCCTCCACTTTCGCCAGTTGAACTGACCGGGGTCCACTGCACCCACTTCAGGATTGCGGAGGTTGCTGGCTACAGCCCTGATGACCTGATTGGCTGTTCTGCCTATGAGTACATCCATGCGCTGGACTCAGATGCAGTCGGCCAGAGCATCCATACCTGTACGTGTTCAGGTTCCGTTTCCAGTGCTGCATGGCCCCAGCCAACACCAGCTGCCTGCTTCCCCAAGTCCCCAGGAAACTTCTCTTCCCTGGCCCCTTCACACCCAGCACCCTGCTCCCACGGCCTTCTCTCCCCAGTTGCCCTAACCCCTCCCCATGCCCCTCCCCAGTGCTGAGCAAGGGCCAGGCAGTAACGGGGCAGTACCGCTTCCTGGCCCGGAGTGGTGGCTACCTGTGGACCCAGACCCAGGCCACAGTGGTGTCGGGGGGCCGGGGCCCCCAGTCTGAGAGTATCGTCTGCGTCCATTTCCTGATCAGGTAAGCGGGAATGAGGTGGGGTGGCTGTGTGTGGTTCTCTTCTGGTCTGCATACGTGTGAACAGGTGTGTGCGTGTGTGTGTATATGCACAAGTGTGCATGTGTATGGTGCACACGTGTGTGAGAGGGAATGTGCACAGGTACACGTATGTAGAACGTGAGACTGACCACACAAGTATCTGCATGTAGACACAAATGTGTGTGAGCGTGTAATTTAAAAGGATTCTATATTCAAGTTAAAATAAGAAATCTAGCTGAATCTTGGGGGCTTTTTTGTGCTTTTTAAAAATTGATGTGTAATTTACATAGAGAAGTTTCATTCTTTTTGGTATACGCTTCTATGAGTTTCGACAAATGCATGGAATCGTGTAACCCCGACCATAATCAAGCTATAGAGTAGGGAATTCCCTGGCGGTCCAGTGGTTAGGACTCCGCACTCTCACTGCCAGGGGCCTGGGTTCAATCCCTGGTCAGGGACCTAAGATCCTACAAGCCATGCAGTGTGGCCAAAAAAAAAAAAGCTATAGTGTAGTTTCATCACCCAAGAAAATTCTTTCATAGTGAACCCCACTCCACCCCCCAGTCATCTCTGGCAACCACTGATCTGTTCTCTGACTCTAGAATTTTGCCTTTTCCAGAATGTCATGTACACGAAATTCTATAGTATGTAGCCTTTGAGCCTGGCTTCTTTGACTTAGCCTAATACATTTAAAATTTATCTGTGTTGGGCTTCCCTGGTGGCGCAGTGGTTGAGAGTCCGCCTGCCGATGCAGGGGATGCGGGTTCGTGCCCCGGTCCGGGAAGATCCCACATGCCGCGGAGCGGCTGGGCCCGTGAGCCGTGGCCGCTGAGCCTGCGCGTCCGGAGCCTGTGCTCCGCAACGGGAGAGGCCACAACAGTGAGAGGCCCGCGTACCGCAAAAAAAAAAAAAAAAAAAAAAAAAAAAAAATTTATCTGTGTTGAGGTGTGTATCAATACGTTCCTTTTTGATGCTAGGTGATCTTCTGTGGTATGAATATGTATGGACTACGGTTTATCCATTCACCAGCTGGAGGATATTTGGACTGTTGCCTATTTTGGGCAATTACGAAAAAAGCTACTGTAAACATTCTTGTCCAGGATTTTTTGAGATCATATGTTTTCGTTTCTCTTGGGCAAACACCTAAGAATGGAATGGATGGGTCATATGGTCAGTGTATGTTTAGCTTCCTAAGAAACTGCCAAACTGCTTTCCAGAGTGGCTGTACCCTCTTGCGTTCCCATCAGCAACGTGTGAGGGTTCCAGTTCCTCCACATCTTTGCCAGCGTTCGTATTTTCTGTTTTTGTCTTGTTTTGTCTTCATTGGGTGACATTCTAATGGGTGTGTAGTGGTGAATCAGTCTTTCCTGCCGCTTCCATCATGCATCTTAGAAGTTTTTTACCATGACAACATTGTGACGAGGGCAGCAAACGATCACCTAAGACTGAGATGTACAGCTTTTCTTTGAAGATTATCTTCCAGGACATGGCATTCATTTCTAAAGCCATAGGAGTTTCCCTGGGTCTTTTTGATCAAGAACAGATTCTATCAGAAAACAGAGGTTGGTAACAAGAATATTCATATAAGTCTTCATACACAAGAAAACAAGGCTGATCATCTTTGGAATGTTCTCTCCTTAACACCCTTTCAAATCAGAATCTTTGAATAACTTGTAGCCTTGGGAAGAAGTCTCCTCACTGTCAGAGCTAAGGAGAGGGGACCTGCCCCCATATCTTCCGGCAAGCTCCTTTTATTCATTATGAAGATTTGCCTTTTGATGGCCAGGCCCTGGAATTTCAATCTGGCGAGTTCAGTTTTACTGGCAGAAAATGGGTGAAGAAAGAATAGGTGTTTACTTAGTAACAGTGAGATGAGAAGCATATGGTACGAATCATGCTTAGTGCTGTGTACATACTGTGTGGCGTGCAGCTGCGTGGCTCTTTGTGCATGCCCAGGTGCTGACACTTTGTAGAATCCATCCCTCCTCTTCCACACCTAAGCCTCCTTCCATTGCAGTGAGCACCTGCTCCATAAAAATACAACTCACTTGCACGGGGCACTTACAACATTTCAGGCCCTGGGCTTTGTGCTCACAACCACCCCATGAGGTATAGCAATTATTTCGATCCCCATTTTTTTTTTTTTTTTTTTTTTTTTTTTTTTTTGTTGCGATATGTGGGCCTCTCACTGTCATGGCCTTTCTCGTTGTCGGACGCGCAAGCTCAGCGCCCATGGCTCACGGGCCCAGCCACTCCACGGCATGTGGGATCCTCCCGTACCGGGGCACGAACCCGTATCCCCTGCATCGGCAGGCTGACTCTCAACCACTGCGCCACCAGGGAGGCCCTCGATCCCCATTTTTGAGGAGAGAAAACTGAGGACCAGAGAGGGGAAGTCATTTGCCTGATGTCACACAGCTAGTAAATGTCAGAGCTGGGTTTTGACCCAAGGTTGGTCAGGAGGCTACACTAATAACCACCAAACCACACAATCTCTTATTTGCTCAAGCCAGAAACCTAGGAGTCTCTCCTGCATCCTTTTTCTCATTCCCTCCTATCCCCATCCACTCTATCCACCTCTGGGATAGATCTTGAATTTGCTTCCCTTCTCTCTGTCTCCATGGCCACCACCATCTCACACCTTGTTTATAGCATTAACCTCCTAACTGAGATCTAAAGCTGGTTTGGATTCCACTGATCACACAACTGCTGAGGTCAGGGGGCAGGTTCTGAAATACGAATTGGTTCATGTCTCTCCCCTGCTCAAAGCCCTTCTGTGGTTCTCCAGTATCCAGAAGAGAAAGCCCAGAAACCTTAACATGGCTCCTAAGGCCCCCGTGTGACCTGACTCCTGCATGCCTCCCCTTATCACTCCAAACTTCAGGACCTTTGCACATGCGGTTTCCTCTGCCAGGATGCTCCTCCCCCTTCCCTCCTCCTTCTCCTGAATGACGCCCACTCATCCTTCTGGTTTCAGCTCAGACATTACTGCAAGACCCTTTCCCGAACCCCTACAGGAGGTCATATCTCCCCATTTTCCCTCCTGGTCCTGTCCTTTTGCTTCAGAGCAGTTAGAACCATTTGTAATTATTTATCTGTGTATTGAACCAGGCCTTCTTTCTTGACTGCCCTTCTCAAAATTGCATATCTCCTTCTTAACCTTTTTTTCCCCTAATACTTACTGTCCTATAAAAGTGTGACATGGGAATTCCCTGGTGGTCCAGTGGTTAGGACTCTGCACTTTCACTGCTGAGGGCCCAGGTTTGATCCCAGGTCAGGAAAGTAAAATCCCTCAAGCCAGCCCTGTAGGAAAAAAAAAAAAAAAAAAGTGTGACATGAGCCACATATGTTATTTTGAATTTTCTAATAGCCATTAAAAAAGTAAAAAGAGGGGGAAAGTGGGGGGTGAGGGGTGGGGGATGGGATGAATTGGGAGATTGGGATTGACATCTATACACTAATATGTATAAAATAGATAACTAATAAGAACCTGCTGTATAGCACAGGGAACTCTACGTCACTTCGCTGTGCAGTAGAAACTAACACAACATTGTAAAACAACTATACCTGCCCCCCGAAAAAAAGTAAAAAGAAACAGGTGAAATTAGTTTCAATAATACTTTATTAAATACAATAATATATCACATCAATAATATTGTTAAATCAGTAATACATTATTAATTAATGTAATTAGTAATACACTATTAAGTGTATTATACATTGTAATACAGGTATATGTGCGTGTATTCTAATACATCCAAAAATGTATTTTCAACATGTAATCAATATTAAAAATTATTAATGAGATATTTTAGATTCTTTTTCATACTCAATTTTTTCAACCTGGGGTGTATTTTATACTGACAGTACACCTCAATTCCAACCAGCCATGTTTCAAGTGCTTCGTTAGTGGAAATATATATTTTGTAACTAGATAGATATATTTACCAACAACTAATATCTTTTATTGAAGGTCTGTCTTTTCCCCCTAGCATTTAAGCCCCATGAGAGCAGGGAGTTTTGTCTGTCTTGTGCGCCGCTGAATCTCCAGTGCCTAGAACAGTGTCTGGCACACAGTAGTTGCTCAATAAACAGTGATGGCAAATACTTACATAGAGCTCACCCCGTGCCAGGCACGGTTCTATGCATTTGACATACACTAACTCATTTAGGCCTCACGACAACCTGGGGAGGAGGTACTATTATTACTCCCTCTTTACAGAAGAGGAAAATGAGGCCCAGAGAGGTTCAGCCATATGCTCAAGGTCACACAGCTCATAAGTGGCAGAGCTGGAATTTGAACCCAGGCTGCTGGCTGCAGAGCCCTTGCTCTTAACCACTAAGTATTACTGGTTGTGTAGGAAATGTCTGTGGAATGAATGAACGCGTGCATTTCATGTGGCATGTATGCATATACGCGAGCCCAAGTGTATAGAGCATGTGTGCATATCTGATGTATACACTTGGGTGTATATGGGGGTTCCTGTTTGTGCCTGTAAGTGCTGAGGGTGCATACACGTGTGACTGTGCGACCTTATGTTTTTCAAGAGGGGTGGGGTGGCTTTGGATCCAGCCTAAATTGGGATGTTTCCAGCTCAGAAGGGGTAGGTGAGGATGGGGAAGGGTCACAGCTTCTCAAAGAGCTGGTAGAAGGACCACCCACATTCTGACCTGGATAGTGTTCTGCAAATGAGATGCAAATGAAGGTCTGGTCCTCCACCCCAGACCCATTCTCCAGAAGCCAATTTGCAAAGAGAACATTTGAGCGGCTTCTGCAGCTACAGACTGGGGAGGGAGGGGGTGGCAGGAAGGCACGAGGGACATAAGGATGTATTTATAAATTCGTTCCCTTGAATGTGACAAATGCCTATGAATAGAAGCTTCATAAATAAAATCTCTTATTCATAAAAATATCCCCATAAATTCTTCCTATTTGGCAACATAAGAATATAGTAAGTGCATATTCCTCATCAATACATTTATAAGAATGTATTTATAAGTAAATATCTATAAAGAGAATATTTAGTTCTCATGCCTTTCACTCTCCCTGCTCTCTGCCCCTCATGGCCCCTCAGTCTCTCCTCTCTCTCTCTCTACCCAGGCTGTGCCAACTCTTTTTTTCTGCCTTTCCTTCCACAGAGGAAGCTTGGGAAGACACACTTCACTTTCTTTTCAATGCTATTATAATAAAAAGCATTCAACAAAATTTAAATCTTTAAAACAAGTCAATGTGGCAAATTATTTTCTGCACAATGCCCACCAGCCCCCGGATGAGACTGCCCTCCTCTAACAGGACATCATATGTCGAGGCTGCCAAGCACCCTCCCTGACTCCCACTCCCCTTTCTGCCCTGTACCCCAGCCGGGTGGAAGAGACCGAAGTGGTGCTGTCCCTGGAGCAAACGGAGCGACACTCTCGAAGACACGTTCAGCGGGGCACCGCCTCTCAGAAGGATGCCCCTAATCCTGGTGACAGCCTTGGTATGGGGCAGGGCTGGGGCTGGGAGTGGTTGTGTCCCCAGGATGCTCGGAAGAAAGCCCAAGTGCCTTAATGCCACTCGCTTGGCCCTGTGTGACCTGCTTCCCTCCCCTTCTTACTCTCTGAGCCACACCAGCCTCCTTAGTGCTCTGGGAACAAACCAAACTCTTTCATGCCTCAGGGCCTTTGCACATGTAGTTTCCTTCGCCCAGAATGCCCTTCTCTCTTCGCTCCTCCCTCTTCTCTGTCCCCAGGATGATTGCTTCAGTCTTGTTGCTCTCTGCTCTGAATCCTGCTGTGGCTTCCAATCGCCCCCACTTTCCATTTGTTCCGTGCTTCCACGTCACTGTTCTTTGGCTTCCGGTAATCTTGACCCTTCCACGTCTGGCTCCTTTCTACCTCTTCCTTCTCCTCTGCTTAACACCCCACCCCCTCCAATCCTGGATGGATGAGCTTCCCTCCCTGTTTGTTCTTCAGGGCCTCACGATCTCTGAACTGTTGCTGGCAACCCATGCTCCTGGGTGTGGTAATGAGGTCCCCCATCTCCTTTCCTTTTCTGGCTTAGAACTGGCTCAGGGCCACATCTTGACCTCCAGGGACCTTAGAATCTCCTTGAGGATCATGGGCCAGTCTTTTCTCCTAACATGACAGCCCCCCAGGCTGAATGTTATTCTGTGCCACCGGAGAACCGGGTCAGTCATGTGCCATGGTCCAGCCATGTCAATTTTAAATATTAAAACATTTCCCCACCATTGGGCAGTTGCTACAGTCCCCAGCCTACTGTGTGCCCTCGCCCCATGTTAGCCCCTCCAGGGCAACTGAAGGGACAGCAGGAGTTCTCCAGGACTCAGCAGCACTGTGAACGGGGTCTATGCTGATTACCTAGTCAGCTATGCTCCCGGGGGGTTGGCAGAGGGCTCTGCCCCTCAGCCCTGGGTGACCCTCCTGTGTCCTCCCCATCTTGATGTGTCCTGCAGACACCTCTGGTCCCCGGATCCTAGCCTTCCTGCACCCCCCTGCCCTGAGTGAGGCCGCCCTGGCCGCTGACCCCCGTCGTTTCTGTAGCCCTGACCTCCGTCGCCTCCTGGCACCGATCCTGGATGGGACTTCAGTAGCCGCTACCCCCAGCGCACCCACAGCCCCACGACGCCCCCGAAGTCCTCTTCCGGTAAGCAGTCCCCTCCACTTACCCCCTCAGGATCTAGGCTGTTTTGGCCTTTGGCTTGAACCTTGCTATTCTCTGGGCCTCAGTTTCTCCATCTATGTAGTGGAAAGGCTAGGATGAGATGGAGTCGGGGGTTCCTTCAAGACCTAGATTCCAGATTCTTCAACTGTTATTTGGACCAAAACCTAGGATGTTTGGGACTGGCGTGGGTGACCCCCTCATTGCTTGTGACCAAGCATCCAGGTTTTCTGAGGTTTGAGTTCAGAGTCCAGAATGTCTAATGTCTTAAACTGCACAAGCCTGGATTCAAATCCTGACTCTGCCATTTACAGCTGTGTTACCCTGGACAAGTGGGGCCTCGGTTTCTTCACCTGTAAAATTCAGATAATAGCAAGTAGCCACCTCATTGGTTATTGTGAGGGTTCAACGAAATCATTCATGAGAAGCACTTAGAAAGGCTTCAAGAGACCATAACGGTTACTGTTTTCACTTAAGAGTCCAGATAGTCTGACCTTTCACTCAGGTGTCCATATTATCTGGTCTTGACTTTCCTTATTCCCACCTTTGTGACCGCCCCCCCGCCCCCAAATATCTTCTCTCCACCAGAGAAATAGACTGTGACCTTTGACCTCACCCTTTATCCTTGGGAAGCTGGACTGGGCATTGTTTTCCTCCAGACTCCAAGACATTTAACCCCAGAGGGCCAGAATATGTTGGCCTCAGGCTTTGGTCTTTCGAACCTTTGATGTTTGCTCTGTCAGTCTACACCCAGAGGGACGTCCCTGGTGGCGCAGTGGTTAAGAATCCACCTGCCAATGCAGGGGACACTGGTGCGAGCCCTGGTCCAGGAAGCTCCCACATGCCACAGAGCAGCTAAGCCTCTGCGCCACAACTACTGAGCCTGTGCTCTAGAGCCCGTGCACCAGAACTACTGAGCCCGCGTGCCGCAACTACTGAAGCCCATGCGCCTAGAGCCCGTGCTCCACAACAAGAGAAGCCACCACAATAAGAAGCCCGTGCACCGCAATGAAGTGTAGCCCCGGCTCGCCGCAACTAGAGAAAGCCTGCATGCAGTAATGAAGACCCAACATAGCCAAAAATAAATACAATTAAATAAATAAATTAAAAAAATTTATACCCAGGCACTCAGCCTTTTGAACACCCAGGTGCAGAAACTCACATTTGCTATTTGACCCCTTTGGTGTCCCAGCTGGCTGACATTTGACCCTCAATTCTACCCCTGAGGTCAAATGTTTAGACTGCCTTACTGCTTAGCATCTCCCAGGCTCAAGATTTCCTTAAGTCTCTTATTCTCTCTCCCCACAGGCTGATCTCCCAGATGAACTACTTGTGGATGTGGAGAATGCACACAAACTCTTTGCCTCTGGGAAAGACCTTGAGGCAGTGGAGACAGATCTAGATATAGCTCAGGTAAGGGCTGGCATGGAAGGAACAGTCTTTACCTCTGGGTTCTGGGTGACATATCTAAGTTTTAGAGAAGGATGGTGGAATGGTTAATGGGATGAGTGGATGGATGGATAGATGGGTCATTGAAATCTCTAGGTGGATGATGGTAGAGAGATGGATGGATGGATGGACGGATGGATGGATGATGTATGTTTGGATGGGTAGCTGGATAGATAGACCATTGGATGGATGATAGATGGATAATGTTTGGATGATTGATGGTCTGGAGAGATAAATGACAGTGGCATGGATGTATTAGCTATATATCACTGTGTAACAAATTACCCCAAAACTCAGTACCTTCAACCAAACATTTATGGGACTTCCCTGGCAGTCCAGTGGTTGAGACTTCGCCTTCCAATGCAGGGGGTGCAGGTTCAATCCCTGGTCGGGGAGCTAAGATCCCACATGCCTTGGGGCCAAAAAACCAAAACAGAAAACATATGCAATATTGCTACATATTCAATAAAGACTTTAAAAATGGTCCACATCAAAAAAAAAAAAACTTAAAAAAAGAAACCCAAACATTGATTATGTCACACAATTTCTGAGAATCAGGAATCTGGGAGCAGCTTAGCTGGATGGTTTATTCTGAGTCTGTCATGAGGTTGAAGGCAAGCTCTCAGTCAGGGCCATAGTCATCTGGGGCTAGAGGATTCAATTCCAAACTCACACACATGGTTGTTGGCAGGCCTCAGTCCCTCACTGGCTTTGGCTGGAGGCCTCAGTTCCTCACCATGTGGGCCTGCATAGAGGCTCCCTAAGCATCCTCACAACATGGCAGCTGGCTTCACCCAAGGCAAGTAATCCAAGAGACAGAGAGTGAACTTAAGACAGAAGATGCAGTCTTTTATAACCTAAGCTCAGAAGTGACATATACCATCACTCCTGCTGTATTGTATTGGTCATACAGACCAACCCTGGTACAATGTGGAAGGCAGCCACAAACAAGTGGGAACACCAAAAGGCAAGGGTCATTGGGATTTATGTCTCTCCTTCACACAAAACTCACTCACCCCCTCCCAAGTCCCCCAAAGTCTCTTTCCACTACAGCATCAACTTTAAGTCCAGAACCTCGTCACCTCAGTCAGGTCTGGGTGTGGCAAAGCACCTCAAATACAGTTCCCCTCAATCTGTTGGTCTGTGAACTAAAGAGACAAGTTGTCTGCCACCCACGTACCCAACATCCAGTGATGGGACAGGCATAGAATAACTGCCAAAAACACTCCTATTCAAAAAAAAGGGGGAAGGAGAGCATACAGGTATCACTGGTCCACAGCAGTTTTGAAATCCAGTTGGGCAAATATCAAAATTCCTTGGTCAGAATCCATTTTGACTCAAAAACATCCCAGGAGTTTTTCTCCATGGTTCTTGGCTACACCCTCTGGGCTCTTGGCAATTCACTCTGAGTCATCCTTCCTTTTTCATAAAAAGGTAACATGTATTTGCAGCTGAGTGGTTTTTGTAACCTGCTTCCTGCTTTTAGAACTTTGATGGCCCAAAGGTCTCTTTTCATTTTGTACCATCTCTGTCCCTTTCAGGCCAAGCTGGCAATACTTCTGTTCATATAATTCTCTTAAAAAAAACAACAAAAAAAAACTTTGTATGTCTTAAATGAATCTCTTTGGAGTTCACTCCATTAGACAAAAGCCATACCCACAAATCTCTGAGATAAACCCTTCTCTACCTTGGGCTTCTGTTGAGATGGTTGAGTGACAGTGCCCTGAGGTTTAATAGAAACGCTATTGTTTGACTGAGAAGACCTATGAGGCACATCCTTAAACCCTAGAGTACCTTTTGTCTGAATGAGGATATTCTAGGCACCACCTTTTGTCTTTCTGAGGTCTTAACAAGGAATTTTATAAACAAACCCTGGGCTTAATCTTTAGACCATGCTTTCCTGAGAGTGCCCTTCTTTGCTCAGAAACCATTTCTTAATTTTAGCATCACTTGCCATCTGGGGAGTTCCCAGAGTCAGCCAAACCCAAGATGAGGGGCACAATCCTCCAGACTGTCAAGTCTGCCGAAGACTTCTGACGTCAGCCACAGGTTTGGGGGTCCCCAGGGCTACCCTCATTTCAGAAAAGCTGCCTACAAACTCAGAGACTCTCATGGCTCCCTCAGGTTTTATAATTTACTAGAACTAGTCATAAAACTAAGGAAAGCACTGTATTTATGATTACAGTCTTATTATAGCAAAAGAATATAATAGTCAAAGGAAGAAATTCATAGGGTAGAATCTGGAACTGGGAAAGTCCCAAGTTCAAAGCTCTCATGTCCCCAGGGATGGTATTACCCTCCTGTCATTGATGTGTGGAAACATGCATATGGAATACTTCCAGTCCCAGAAGCTCACCCCAGCTTTGGTCTCCAGAGTTTTTATTGAGGTTTCATTGTGTAGGCATGATCAATTGAGTTATTGCCAATGTAGTTGAGTTCCATCTCCATCTCCACCTTCCCCAGCACACACACACATTTTCCTTGGAGGTCAGGCTGATTTCATGTGGCCCAAAGCCCCAGCCCTCAAATCCCATGGTTGGCTTTTCTGGCATGGAGAGTCCCCATCCTCAGTTGTCTTGTCAGAATAAACTATCAGGTGTGGTCCAAGGGGTCCATCACGAGTAGCCAAGACACACCTATCACTTGGGAAATTCCAAGGGTTTAGATGTCACCTCCCAGGAGCCAGGACAAAGGCCGAACCTCTTTTTGGGTAAAATTCTTCACTACACAGGGAGGTTGAGAATTTTCAAGCCCTTCAAGCCCCAGCTCCTTTCCTGTTTAACATTTCTTCCTTTATCTTTTCTCTCCCTTTGCCTTTTACTCCAAGTAAGCAAGAAGAAATCAGACAGCCCCTTCAACACTTTGGCTGGAAATCTCCTTAGCTGGATCACCCAGCTTACGAGTTACATTTTCTACTTTCCACAAAACTGCAGGTGACAGTGTTGCTAAACTTTCAGATACTTCCCAGCAAAAATCTTTCCTCCAGCTTCGGATAACGTGGTCCTCACTTGCCTTCAAGCCCTCAGTGGCAGGCTCTTCATGGTTCAAATTTTGACTAATGCCTTGTTCAAGGCAATCTAGGCCTCCTCTAATGGGCCCTTCAAAGCCCTTCAGCCCTTGCTCACTGCCCAGTGCAAAAGCCCCTCTCCCATTTTGGGTTTTTGTTACAGCCACATCCCACACTCCTTATCAAAATCTTATTTGCTATCTATTTCTGGATAACAAATTACTGTAAAACTTCGAAGGTTAATACAAGCGTGTATTACTTCATATACTTTCCGAGGGTCAGGGGTTTGGGAGTCACTTAGCTGGGCGGCTTTTGCTCAGCGTCTCTCATGAGGTTGCAATCAAGATGTCACGCCGGGTTGCAGTCATCTGAAGGCTTGACTGGGACTAGAATATCCACTTCCGAGATCCCTCTCTTGGCTGTTGGCAAGAGGTCTGTTTCTTGCCATGTGGGCCTCTCCAGAGGGCTCCCCTCAAGAGCCAGTGACCTGAGAGAGAGCACAGCAACAACGGAAGCCACAGTATCGTTACAACCTAATGTTGAAAGTCACACACCATCATCTCCTCAATATCCTATTGTTACCAGGTCAGCCCTAGTCACCATAGTAGGGGACTAACCTAGGGTGTGAATACCAAGAGGTGAGGATCCTTGGGGGCCATCTTGGCAACTGGCTACCACAGAGTCCTTCTACCCATTTTGCAGATGAGGAAACTGAGGCTCAGACTCTTGACCTCAGGCACACAACTCAGAAGTGGTGGAGCTGGGACTCTAGCCCGGATCCACCCAAGGCCAAGGCTCACGCTCTTAACTCCCTCCTGCCCTCCGCAGGACGTCGATGCTCTGGACTTGGAGATGCTGGCCCCCTACATCTCCATGGATGATGACTTCCAGCTCAACTCCAGTGAGCAGCTACCCAGGGCCTACCACAGACCTCCAGGGGTTGTTCCCCGGCCCCGTGCACGGAGCTTCCACGGCATGTCGCCCCCAACCCCTGAGCCCTCCCTGCTGCCCCGCTGGGGGAGTGACCCCCGGCTGAGCTGTTCCAGCCCCTCCAGAGGGGACCCCTCAGCATCCTCCCCCATGGCTGGGGCTCGGAAGAGGTGAGCCACAGTAGAGGTGGGATATAAAGAAGTGTAGAGGGAATTCCCTGGCGGTCCAGTGGTTAGGACTCTGCGCTTTGACTGCTGAGGGTATGGGTTCAATCCCTGGTCGGGGAACTAAGATCCTGTAAGCTGTGGCGTGGCAAAAAAAAAAAAAAAGAAAAGAAGTGTAGAGAAGGTCCCTGACCCCATCTTTCTCCTGCCTCCTACTTCAGCCTCATCCCTCATTATTCCTCCTACCCTGACCTCTGCTCCAGCCAGGCCCTCAGTGTCCCCAGCACATGTCATGTTTGTTTCAAACTTTATGTCTTTGCCTAGGCTATACCTTCCTTCTGGAGTGCCCTCCACTGTTCTCATTGTTTATCCAAATCCCACCAGTCAACCACGGCCCTCTCCTTTAGAATATGTTTCTATCTGGCCTAGTAACAATTTTTGTCATAGTTAAGAGGACATTGCCACGGTGTCAGAGAAACTGTCTAGAACTAAGTTCCCTAACACCTTTGGATATCTGTTGAAAGCCATGGACCCTTCCCAAGAAGATTTACACGCACGTATAGACACATGATTTCGTGTATAATTTCAGAGGATCCATGTCCCCCTTCCAAAGATGTTACACTACTAATACTCAAGTTTTTGCTCTCCAAATTGTAGGCATGTGCCCATTTAGTCTCCAGGGTGGTCTCGTTACTATCCTTATAAGGCTTTCATCGATACATCTCATTATTTTCCAAGGCTTTCAGTTTAGAGCTGGATATACAGTGGGTGCCTAATAAAGATTTGTGAAGTGAGAGAGGGAGGAAATTAGTGAATATAGTAGTTGGATGGATGGATGGATGAGTGGGTGGCTGAGTGGATGGATAGATAGGCGGACGAATGGAAGGATAGACGGATGGTAGTTGTATAGGTGGGTGGGTGGGTGGGTGATGGATCACTGGATAGATGAATGGGAAGATGGATTGGCAGATGGATGAATGGATGGATTGGTGGGTGTATGAGTAAAGGAATAAATAGGTGCTTGGGGGAGTGAAAGAACGCTCATCACCTGCTCACACTGGTGCCCACACCTGCCCAGGTTCGCTGGGTTCTGAGATTCTTGCCTGTCTTCCTCCAGGGCCCTGGCCCAGAGCTCAGAGGACGAGGCAGAGGGGGTGGAGCTGCTGGGAGTGAGACCCCCCAAACGGTCCCCCAGCCCAGAACCCGAAAACTTCCTGCTGCCTCCCCTCAACCTGGTATGTGTGGGGATTCATGGGATTCTCTGGCCCTCAGAACCCAGCAGGCTTAAACCTAGTTTTTATAGATGGAAAAACAAGAGAGGCATGGCCTGGCTGAAGGTCAAATGGACAGTCAGCCATCCAGCTAGGGCTAGGACCTTGATCTGCTGGTTCAGGCAACAGGTATGGAAGGGCTTTGCAAATAGACGTAAGTTGGTGGTAGGTACTAAGAAGAAAAAATAAGCAGGGTAAGGGGAGAAATGACAAGGGTGAATATCTCTAGGAATCTTCTCTACTCCCATGGAACACTCCCTCCCAAACCTAGCACAGGTCTTGGCCTTGGATTATTAGTGTAGCTTTAAGAGTACAGACACTAGAGTCAGACTGACTTGGGTTCGAGTCCCAGGTCCTTCACTCAGTAACTGTGAGACCTTGGGTGCGTGACGTCACCACCCTCAGCCTCAGTCTCCTCATCTGGGAACTAGCAGATAGTTACATTTCATAGGACTGGCATGAGACATAATGAAATCAGGCCCTTAGCTGCTCCTTAGTGGGCTATTGATAAATGGGCGTATAAAAACCAACCAAACAAGAGCAGCACCTCGGTCTCCTCACTCTGAACAGGGCTGTTTTTTTTTGTTTTGGGGTTTTTTTTTTGCGGTACGCGGGCCTCTCACTGTTGTGGCTTCTCCCATTGCGGAGCACAGGCTCCGGACGCGCAGGCTCAGCGGCCATGGCTCACGGGCCCAGCCGCTCCGCGGCATGTGGGATCCTCCCGAACCGGGCACAAACCCGTGTCCCCTGCATCGGCAGGCGGACTCTCAACCACTGCGCCACCAGGGAAGCCCTGAACAGGGCTGTATGAACATGAGAGTATGGTTGATAATATCAACAGCTCTTATTTATTAAGTGCCTACCATGTGCCAGACGCTGACTGCACAAAGTGCCTTGCATGATTATTCAGTCCCTACAGCCACTCTTGAAATATTATTATTATTCACATTTACACACAAGAGGTTAAGCAACTGTATCAGTCAGAGACTGGACAGGAAACAGAGAACATGTTCAAACGGGGTGTTGAGGAGAATTTAGTAACAGAACTGTTGCCAAAGGTGTAGACATCACCCTGGGGCTATAGCAACACCATCCCTAGCCTGAAAGCACAGGGCACAGGGGTGGTCACTGGATCCTGGAGACAGTAGGGTCCACCTTGTAAGAGCTGAAACCTTCCATGGAGGCACACAGCCAAGCCACGATGACCCAGCAGGGAAGCAGCTAGAAGATCAAATACCCCTTGTCTTCCTCCTCCCACCTGCTGGTATCTCCCATCATGTGAACCTCAAAGGAACACACCAAGCAAGGTTGCACGTTGATGGAGTCCACACGCACAGGTCAACCTGCTGGGGCACTGAAGAAGAGGAGAACAAGGCTCTGGAGGGACCCACAGAGGACATCTGGGACAGTGACTCACCCTAATTCACACAGCCAATAAGCAACCACTGAACACCACAGTGCCCGTAACCACTGCCCCATCCTGCCTCCTTAGATATGATGATGATGATGATGATGATGATGATGATGATGATGATGATGATGGTGATGATGATGGTGATGATTATGATGATGATGGCGGCTTTGTCTGTGTCCCCTAGAGTTTCCTTCTGACAGGAGGACCAGCCCCAGGGA
This sequence comes from Lipotes vexillifer, assembly GCF_000442215.2. Classification (NCBI taxonomy): domain Eukaryota; kingdom Metazoa; phylum Chordata; class Mammalia; order Artiodactyla; family Lipotidae; genus Lipotes; species Lipotes vexillifer. Next base: position 1,095,136 of record NW_006786304.1, on the reverse strand, counting down.
GCCAGCAGGATCCCAGCACCCACCTCCTAGAACTGAATGAGCCCCTGGGTGAGTAGCAACCTGGGTAGACAGAGACGCTCTGGGTCCCCATCTCCTGTGGGAGGTGCCTTAGATGGCTGAGAGAGGGTGGGATGATTCTGAGGCTGGTGGGGGGCTATCTGTGCCTGGACATGCCCTTAGTGGAAACAGGCAGCCCCTCCCTCTTCTCAGGGACACTGTGGGAGGAAAGAGAGGCCCTGAGGGAGGCAGGGGCTGGCCAAAGCTGTCCCTCGAGGTGGAAGCTGAGCCCGGGCCTGAGCTAGGTCTCCCGAAGCCTGTGTCCAATCGTCCCTTGGTCATTCCCAGCTGTGTGGCTTTGGGAGACAGTTTCTGCCTCTGGAGTCTCGGTTTCCCCCTTCTTGTCAGTGGGGGCCTATTTTCCATAAGGAAAAACCCCAACGAACTTTTTGGCCCACCCAATATAAGAGTTCATACTTTAAGGAGATGTTTTGAGGACTTGTGGATATGCTGCCCAGGAAGAGCTTAGCATGAGACCTGTTTCACAATAAATGCTCAAGAAATGTCACCCTTAAGGTGATGCTGGTCCCAGACCACCCCACCCTCGCAACCCTGCAGAGTATGAGACAAGCTGCTTTGTCTGTGTTGCTCTCATCATCTTCCAGCACAACTATGAATAGCCATAGCTCTACCTGAAACCTGCAGGCACTGGCCATGAGGGAGCTTTATCCAAAGCACGACTCTGACCCTGGCACTCCTCTGCTCAAAGCTCTTCTATGCCTCCCTAGCGCCCTTCAGAGAAAGATCAAGCCCTTCATCTTGGACTCCAGTCTCTGCGGAGTCTGACTGTTGCCTCGTCTCAGACTGCACTCTGCTTCACATCCTCCCTTTCAGCCACAGTCACTATCCTTTAATTCATTCTTTCCTTCATGTGTGTAACAAATATTCACTAAACACACAGTAAGTGCCAGGCACTGTCCTAAGAGCTGAAGACAAAACTGGGAACAAAACACACGGAAACCCCTGCCCTCATAGAGCTGACATGGTAGTGAGGGAGACAGTCCAGAACAAAGAAACAAATGCAATAAAGAGTACACATGATGAAAAATAGTGCTACTTGGGAAAATAATGTGTGCAGAGGAAAAAGGAGTTCTGCGGTGGGGGGATTTCCATTTTAAACAGTATGATTAGGGGTGGTCTCATTGAGAAGGTGCCATTTGAACAAAGACCTTAAGGAGGTGAGGGAGTGAGTTGTGACAATTTCTGGGGGAAGAGCATCTCAGGCAGAGGGAACAGCGAATGCAAAGGTCCTGAGGTGGGAGTGTATCTGTCTTCCATGGGGAAAAATCAGCCATAAGTGTGGCTAAAGCACAGAGAAGAGAGGAGAGAAGCAGATTCCACAGGGCCACTGTGGGGCATTGTGAGGACTTTGAAGTCATCTTGCTTGAGAAGGCTGCCTCAGGGCCTTTGCATATGCTGATCCCTCTGCCTGGAATGCTTTTCCCTCCATTCTTTGTCTAATTACCACATCCTTTAGATCTCAGATCAAATACGACTCCTTCCACAGAGCCTTCCCTCATTTCCCAAGCTATGGTTTGAAACACTCATCACAGTCCACATTCACATAGGAGTTTGTAACATTATTTGATTACTGTCTGTCTGCTCCTCACAGGGCAGGGGCCTGGCCTGTCTTGGTCATTGTGCTTCACCATGTGTGCAAGGCTGGGCACAGAGCAGGGCCTCAGTACACATTTGTAATTGAATAGCTAACGTTTATCTAGAGCTCATTCTGTGCCAAGCTTTGTGTTCAATGTTACGTACATGATCCAATTGACGTCCCTCACTGGAATGTCAGCCCCACGAGGGCAGGAAGTTTCATTTATCCAGTTCACTATTGTGTCCCCAGTGCCTGGTACACAGTAGGTGCTCAACAAATATTTTTTGAATGAGTGAATTCTCATGAATGAAGTAGGTCTAAGTATCCCTGTTTCTCAGATGACCACAGCTCACTGGGCGCTGTTCAAAGCGCTTTACATGGATTCACTCATTTACTCCTCACTGACAGCCCTGTGGGAGGCAGGGGAGGTATTGTTGTTAGCCCATTTTACAGATGACGTAACTGAGGCACAGAGAGGTAAAGTCACCTGTCCCAGTTCATACAGCAAGTAAATAGCAGAGCCTGGATTCAAACTCAGGTGGCACCTGGCTCCAGGCTTCTTAACATCAGGACACCTGAAATTCAGAGAACAGCACTTGCCCAAGATTTCACTCCTATTTGAATCCGGGCATGCCTGCCTCACCAGCCATGCTCTTAACTGTCTGAAGACGGGTTGGGGTGATAACTCCCCACTGGTTTACCTTCCATCTTCCCCCACAGGCCTGGGCCCCTCCCTGCTCTCTCTCTACCCGGACGAGGACACCGCCCAGCCCAGGAGCCACTTTCAGCCAGCGGCAGGCTTGGCCCAGGCCAACTGAGCCAGGTCCTCTTCCCACCTCCCTTCTCCCCCCACAAGAAAGGACGTCAATCATACTCCAAGCCGGCAGCCAATGCACAGGATGGAGGTGCCGGGAGAGGGGCTCCCTCTCTCCTCTCGGTGACCCCCGCCCGCCTCAGGCCTACCTCAGTCCCCACCCCTCTGCCCCACCCCCACTGTCTGGGGGTGCTCCGGGGTGGTCTCAGCTCAGTGACCTCTGGGAGGGGGTCCCTGGCCCCCTCCTGCTTCTCTCAGGACTTCCCTTGGGGTTCTCAGTACCGGTTACCTCATCCTTTTCCCCAATTCTCTTGGCTTTATTTTCGGTAATTAGGGGTGGGGGAGTTTGGGGCTCAGGTCTGCATTTCTGGGCTTGGGGGAGTATTGATAACCAGAAGCACCTTGCTTTCCATCCATCTTTCATTCTTATTTTTATTTTTGTTGCTTTCATGATATGTTTTTCATTGCTACGAACTGCCTGGGATCCACAAGAATGTGGGACTCTGATCTTCCCACCAACTCAGGTGTCAATGGGGACGGGAGGCCTCTGGGCCAGACCTCACCCCCGGCGACTCCTGATTGAGACCTTAGCCTCCCAAGCGGCCACCCAGCTCTGCCCACTCCTCCGCTCTGGACTTCTGCTGGCTCCTGCCTGACCTGGACCCTGACTCCATAGGTGGTCTTCCTATCCCAGGTGTAGCTTCTGACCTCTGCTTCCAGACCATACCACCTCCAACCCTTTCTGGTTCTAGACCACACAGCTTTCGACCTTCTCTGGTTCTAGACTGTGCCACTCCCGGCCTTCTCTGGTTCTAGGCTTCACGACCCCCAACGTGGTCTGGTTTAGACCTTGCATCCTCCAAACCGCTGTGATTCCGGATCTCACCGTCTTCAGCTTTTTCTCCTTCTGGACCTCACAATCTCCAACTCTGTCTATCTTTCTACTTCATGCTCTCCAAAGTTGTCTGGTTCTAGGCCTCACAACCTCCAACTCCCTCAGGCCTAGGACCACCAGAACCCTCTGGTTCTAGAGCTCACTCTCCGCCTTCCTCTGGTTCTAGAGCTCTCCCCACAGGTCTCCCTTGTTCTCAATGGTGCATGCTCCCACTCCTGCTGATTCCAGCTCTTACAACCAGATTTCTTCTGATTTTGGAACCCCCACATCCCCAAGCTTGGAATTGGTTCTAGTCTTCCTGATCTGTAATGCATTTCATTCCAAATCTAGACTTCGTGATGTCTCAGTCATTTTGATTCATGATGCCAGCTCATCCCTTTTCAACTCTACACTCGAGACTTGCTTCTCCCATCAAAAAGAAGTAAAAGGGGTTTCATGTCTTGACCTTATGGGTTTCATGTCTGGACCTTTCAGAACCAGACACAATGTTCCAGTTCTCTTTTGCTCTCGACTTCATCATCGCTACCACTGACTGGTCCTGGACTATACAACCTTTACACTTTTCAGTTTCCAGGGCCCTCTGATTCCAGATCTGATGATATCCCTTTCTTCTGGTTCTGGTAATGGGCTTCAAATGTCTTCTGATTCCAGACCTCGTCCTATAAATTTCCTTGGTTCTAGACCTCACAATCTCCAATTGCCCCTCATTCCACATCTTATGACTCCAAACTACCACGTATCTAGAACTCAGCCTTCAAACATCTTCTGATTACAGACCTTGCCTTATAAATTTTTCTGGTTCTAGACCTTACAGCTTTTTTTTTTTTTTTTTTTTGCGGTATGCGGGCCTCTCACTGCTGCGCCCTCTCCCGTTGCAGAGCACAGGCTCCGGACGCGCAGGCTCAGCGGCCATGGCTCACGGGCCCAGCCGCTCTGTGGCATGTGGGATTTTCCCGGACCGGGGCACGAACCCGTGTTCCCTGCATCGGCAGGCAGACTCTCAACCACTGCGCCACCAGGGAAGCCCTACAGCTTTAAATTCCTGATTCTAGACCTTACAACTCCCAAATCCCTCTGGTCCTAGAACTTGGTCTTCAGACTTTTTCAAATTCTAGTCCTTACTCTGTATCTCTGGTTCTAGACCTCACAGCGTCCAAGTGCCTCTGATTTAAGATCCAAATTCTTCTGGCTCTAGAACTCAGCCTCCAAAGGCTTCTGATTTTTAGAATCTGGACCTTGCCCTGTAGATTCCTCTAGTTCTGAATCTTAAGACCTCTGACTCCCTCACTCCAGACCCCACCGTCCTAACTCTATTCTGGGCTGCCCGCCCAACTCAACTTGCTCTAATTACTACTCTCTGCCTTACGTCTTCCCATTCCAGATCCCTACCCTCCAGGTCCTTGAGCTAATGGACTTCATGCTCAAGCCTCTCCATTCTCAGTCTCATATCCCTAAAAGTTCTCTGTCCTAGAACCCCCTCCCTCCCCACCTCAGCCCTCAGATATGTACTTACTATTACTTAACCCCAGGTATCTGGGGAACCTGGGGCTCCCTCACAATCCAGGTGACTTCCCCAGCCGCACAGGCACACGCACAGCCCTATCTGCATATCATGGGGTGGGGAGAGAGGCCAGGACTCCTCAGTACTCCACCACCACCTATGTGTCCCCGTCCCCTTCCCCCAACCTTCTTTCGACGATGGTGCTATTCTTGGTCTCCCATAGGAAAAGGCCTCCCTCTCTCAACCCAATTCACCCTCTTTATGGAAGGCACTTCTCACTGTTTTGTCAAGGGATGACCTGTCCAGATTGGTGCTATGAGGGGAAGGGTCTGACCCCTCCCTCTCTCAGCGGGTGTCCTAGGCCCTCTATGGAGGGAACTGTGTGGGCTGGGGGAGGGGAAGGGACTGGACCAGCCATGCTGGCTCTGAAACCCACTGATCTCTAAACCCCCATAAAGATCTCACCTTGGTAGGCACCAGAACTCTGTGTGTTGACTCATCTGTGGGGTCGCTTCAGGGGGTGTGGGTGCACCGGGTGACTGGGTGTCCATGTCACTTTGTGATATAGGTCTATGTAATGTTGTGTGTCTGGTGATGTTTTCATTCTGTGTGGGTCATTGTGACATAATTCTGTGAACCTGCGTATGGGGAGGGTTGTAATTCCTCCTATATGTGTTACTGTCTGGGTGAAATGATTCAGCCTTATGTGTGTTTCTCATTACTTTGGATTTCTGTGTTCCTGAGTGTAGGAGGCATTGCAGTTTTTTTTTTTTTTGTACCTGTGTGTTGTCTGTGTAGTGTTGTGATTCTGGATGCACGTATGGGACTGTTTGACAGTATAATTCTGTGTATTGTCTCTGTGACATGATTCTCTGTACTTGAGTGTGTGTGTGTGCGCGTGTGCACGTGCCAAAGAGAGATTTTGTGTCTATAGCTTCCTGTGTGGACGGGTGTGCCTGTTCTGTCATGTCACCCTCATAACCCCTCTCCTATGTTCCACAAAGTAATCTTTTCAAAGGAAGAAAACCACTTTTAGGAACTCCTTGGTGGTCCAGTGATTAGGACTTGGCACTTTCACTGCCATTGACCGGGTTCAATCCCTGCTTGGGGTGAACTAAGATCCCGCAAGCCACACGGTGTAGCAATAAATAAATAAATAAATAAATATTTAAAAAAAGAAAAGAAAGCCACTTTTAAGCCTTCGCACTTGCTGTTCCCTCTGCCTTAAATGCCTTTCTCTCTTCTCCCCTCTCTTCACCTGATTATCTCCTACTCATACATTAGATCTTGGTTCAGACATCCCCTCCTCCAAGAAGTCTTCCCTGCCTACCTCAGCTGGGTGAGGTCCTCCCACAACCTCTTGAGAGCTGCCCGCCCCACCCCCCATCAGCTCCAGGTACTCTGTCCCACTTTGAGTACTTATAACGGAGTGGATATAAAAAGTACTTACACTGTGTCAGGCCCTCTGTCACTTTACTTACGTGATCTTATCAAACTCTCCTCTAATCCTATACAATAGGCAGTTGTTATCCCCATTTTGCAGAGAATGAAACTGAGGTTCAAAGAGGATGATCACTTGCCCGAGGTCACACAGCAGGGAAGGGCTGTGCTGGACTCGAATCCTGGATTCAAATCCATTATGGCATTCTTCCCACACACACCAAAAAAAAAAAAAAAAAAAAAAAATCTAACCCAAAGCGAAGGCTCTGGCGCAAACAG
>NW_006786304.1:1061580-1087794 GCF_000442215.2 Lipotes vexillifer | reverse complement strand
TTTCCCCCCCCCCCCAAAAAAAAAAAAAAAAAAAAAAAATCTAACCCACAGCGTAGGCTCTGGCGCATACAGGAACAGTAGAGTAGGAATTAAGAGCACAGGAATTAGGTGGGACAGGTTCAAGTTCTGGCTCTGCCACTTTCTTATTGTATGACCTTGGGCAAATACGTTGACCTCTGCAAATCTCAGTGTCCTTATCTGTAAAATGGAGACGATACTAGTATTTACCTTCTCGGGTGATTGTTGGATGTGGTAGGGTCAGATTGCCAGGACAAGAAGTTTTGGGGGTGGGATAGCTTGTGCTATCTCCAGGAGGGGAGCCAGAGCAGGGCCTTAAAGGATTTAGTGCTACAGTTCGGTATTGAGTAGCGGCTGTGGGTTTAGGAAGGATTGTCTGGAACGGTGTACGGTGAATGAAGATTGGGGATGGGAGTGGCATCTGGAGATGTTGCCTGAGGCTAAACTACTCAGGGTCTCTTAGGTCATCAGAAGAAGTCTGGGTTTTCTCCTAAGGGCACTGAGGAGCCATGGAAGGCTGGTGACTGGGGGGTGAGGAAGGAGAAAGGAGATGGTGCAACAAACTTCTAAGCCTAGCTCAGGGCTAGGCCCTTTCTGGTGTTGGTTTGAGAAACCGCCCATTCTTCGGAGAGGGGTAAGTGAGGCCCTAGAGAGGAAGGGAAGATTTCTTTGTTTAAGGTCACGCAGGTAAACTGACAGAAGGGCTTGACCCCCGGCTCCGGTTCCGCGTTGGGCATGGTGCTGCCTCGCAGAAAAGCCACACCCACCAGCAGCATTCGCAACCCACCTAGTAACGGGAGAAGACGGCAGGGAACTCCCACTTTAAGACCCCGAGAAACTTCTGCGGCTCGGAACACGGAACTTTGGGAGACGGGGCCACGCCGGGCCTTTTTTGCCCGCGCGCCCCTTTTCGCCTTCCCCATTGGCTCATGCTAGGACGGGCGCCGTCAGAGAGCCCTCTGGTCACCTTCTCCGCGCGCTCTATGGCTAAAGCGCCCTGCGCAGGCGCGCGAAGGGAGCCTTCAGGGCCCGCGCTTTACGACACTTGTGCAGCAGCGGCAGCGGCAACTCGGCACTCCTTCGCGACGATTCGGCCGGGTGCCGCTGGCCGCGGTTGCCAGGGTGGGGGGTCGCTTTGCGGCATGGCGATGGCGGAGGGCGAGCGGACTGAGTGTGCAGAACCCCCCCGGGACGAGCCCCCGGCTGATGGCGCTCTGAAGCGGGCAGAGGAGCTCAAGACGCAGGCCAACGACTACTTCAAAGGTGCGCCCGCCCTGGAGGGAGCGAAGGAGGGTAGAGAGCGGCCCAGGTCAAGGGGTGCCGGGCCCGCGCGGAACCATGGCAACGAGGAGCGCCAGCCTGGGCGCGGGGCAGGCACTACCAAGTGACTGGGCGTGGGGAGGCCGAGGATGGCGCTACCAAGGGGCGACAGAGGGGCCTTCTGAGAGAAGGGGTGACACCTAGAAGTGGCGTACGGAGCGAGTGCTAAGTGGGGAGACTGAGGAAGGCGCTTCCAAGTATGAAACGGGAGGGGGACGGGAATGAGGGTACTACCAAATGTGAGACCCCAGAGGTGCCAGCTTATGGTGCGACCTGAAGAGGGCGCTACCAAGTAGTGACATGGGGCGGAGCAGTGATGGCGCTACCAAGTGGAGAGACACCAAGTGGGGGGGAGGGGGGAACTGTCCTAATAGAGCAGGAAATCATGGGAGTGGAGAATAGATCATTAGATGGGAGGGAAAGGAAGTAGGAGATTTGGGGTTACACCAGGAGAAGGGAGGTTCTGGGAGTAGAGGTGAGGCAATCCCAAGAATAGTATGACTTAGGATCTTGGGAAAGAAAGGTGTGGGGGCACCCATTCATTCATTCATTCATTATGTTTATTGAGCATCTGCTATGTGCTAAGGACCATGCTCGACGTTAGGGATGTCGCAGCATATGAGACAGATGTAGCCCTACCCTTATATAGCTTGTAATTTAGCAGAAGAATCAGACGTTGAGTAAACACAGATAAATATTAAAATACTTAGAAGCTGTGATGAGTCCTTTGGAAAAACCCCAACGGAGTGTGAAGTAGAGAGTAAGGGTTAGAGGCTAGTGCTTTAGAGAGGGCGGTCAAGGAAGACCTCTCTCCTGCAGGATCAACTCTCTCTCTGTAGGAGAGGAGAGGCATTTAAGTTGAGAAAGAGAATTGGGAAGGAGTGTCCCAGGTGGGTGGAGCTGCCTGTGCAAAGGCCCTGAGGTCGGGAATGAAAAGAGACTGGCTGGCTTGGCTGGAACTTTAACGAGTTAGTAGGGAAACAGGTACAAGATAAGCTTAGGACAGGGGCCAGTTCATGTAGGGTGTCACAAGTCACTGCATAGACTAGTGTGGATTTGACTCTGCTATCCAAGAGGAGACATTGAGTAGGTAGACAGGCCAGTCTGGAAGTCTTTGGAGAGGGATTTGGGCATGATCAGCCTATGGGTGGACTGGAACACCCTGGGAATGTATGAGGTCACCTCAGAAGAGAAGGGGCCTAGTACGGAACCTCAAGGGATTCTAATGTTTAGGACAGAAGATGCTGAGTAAGAGTGGTCAGTGAGGTGGAAGGAAAATCAGGAAAGTTGAGAGAAGAGAGTGCTTCTAGAAGGAGGGGCTCTGCCTGAGGTCGGATGCTGCCAAAGCGAGCACCGAGCATTGACCATTGGATTTGCCTCCATAATATGTTGGTGGTCGCCTTGACCAGAGTGGTTTCTAGGGGATGATGGCGATGGTAGCCAGAGGGAAGGGCGCTGAAGAGTGAATGGGAAATGAGGAAGTGGAGACAGCAATTGTTGACAAGGGTTTTGAGAATTTTGGTTCTGAGGGGGGAGTGGAGAAATGGGGGGAGGGTGCTTTTTTTTTAAGAATAGAAGAGACTAAGAGTATGGTCCTACAGAGAGAGAGTTGATCCTGCGGGAGAGAGAGGAGACCTACAGCAGCAGAGCCCTGGAAGAGGGGTGGGGCATGGGAGGAATCCAGAGCATTAGTGGAGAGCTGTCCTCTGGTGGGAGCACAAACAGATTTTAAGAGTGGGAAAGTCAGGTCAGGCCAGAGCAGCGAGAAGGAGGTGGGACTGATGAGAGGTGAGGCTGGAAGGTAGAGCCCTGGAGGCAGGTCAGGGACGTGATCCCAAGGGTGGTAGGAAGCCAAGGAAGGTTTGAAGAGAGGAGCAACACGGTCTGATTAGCGTGTTTGAAGGCGATCCCCCAGCGGCCTTTTAGAGACTGGACCCAAGGGCAAGGCTGGAGACCAGGAAGGAGACTAGAATGGTGGACAGGTGAGTGGGGAGGGGGGTGCTGCCCACTAGGCTGGAAATGTTTCAAAGGGAGAATGACAGCGGCCGCCTGGAGAGAGGGAGGAGGGAACCCCAGGCAGGAAGAGCTGGATGACAAAGGCCCAGAGGTGAGCCTGGCACCAAGGAAGTGAGTGGGGCTGGAGTGTAAGAGGCCACAAGAGTTTATGGTGAGGCTGCAGGCAGGAGCCCGAGCTTTCCACTTGAGGACCCTGAGGAGCCGTGGATGGTTCTGAGTGGGGAAGGACTGGATTGGGTTTGTGCTTCAGGAAGGCCCCTCAGGAGCGGCAGGACGGGGCGTACGCTGGGAGAGCTGGGAGGAGGCTGGGGTAGGAACCTGGGCAGGAGAGGGTGAAGGCCAGACCAGGGCAGAGAGGGGTTCTCGGGATGGAAGTGAGAGAATAGATTTGAGAGATGTTCCGGAGGCTGACTTGACAGAACAGGGTGACTGCCTGGCTTTGGGGCTGGAGGGATCAGGTGTCAGGACAGGGTCCAGTCTCCATCTGGGGGTGGTGTGGAAGGTGGGGCTGTTCCTGCAATGGGGCTCGAGAGGAGCAGCAAGTATGGGGGTGATGCTGTGGCGAGGGAAGAATTCTGGGAAACAGTAGGCCGTTGGGAAGGGCTCCTTGCCCTCCAGGACCTGGGATCTGAGCTCTTAGGAGGCCTGAGACTGGGCAGGTAGCCAGCGGTCCTGGCATTGAGCTGGAACGGAGGGGAATGCCCCTTCTGGTCCAGGTCCCTTGCTGTTTGGCAGGCAGCTGCAGGCACAGAGCCCCAGTCTCCAGGGCTGGGGGAATAACAATAAAAAGAATAATTACAGCTCGACTTAATTGAGCCCCCATGGTGGCCAGGTTCACCACTTTGTTTAATCCTCCCCCAAGCACTAGGTAGGAGCGGGCCTGTTTGTTTTATAGAGGAAGCTGAGGCTCTGAGAAGTGAAACCGCTTGCCCAAGGTCAGAGTGTGTGAGCAGCACAGCCCGGATATCCCCCTTCCTCACCACGTGCTTGGCACCCACGTTCAGAGTCCTGACCCACAGCCTCACCTGGAGCCATCCTGGCCCCAGTGGGAGAAGAGGGGCCCCAGGCCCCCCGTCCCCGTCAGCACGGCTGGATCACTTCTGTGAACTCAGGCCCATTTCAGAGGCCCTGGTGGGGCAGAGCCTGATCCCCAATGTCGTTCAGCTCTCTTCCCCTCTTTCTGGGCCTCATTGCCCCCCACCCACTTCTGTAAAAAGAGAGGGGTTCTATTTGACCCCCCAGGAGGCCTCTGAGTCTAAGAGTTTGTAGACAGGCTTAAGAGCTCAGGCTGCCTGGGTTCAAATCTTGTTTCTTCCTCTTACCTGCTGTGTGACCCTTGGGCAAACCTTAACTTCTCTGTGCCTCAGTTTTGTCCTCTAAAATGGGGCCTCTCTTGAGGGTTAAATGCACTCATATTTGTTGAGCACATAGAGCAGGGCTGGGATCTGGTGCCACTGGGTAGCTGTGTGAAGCACAGGCCCCTCCTGTTTCCTCTGCTTTAGTCTTTTCTTCCTTTCATTTAGTCATTTATTCACTTCTTTTACAAGCCTCTGCTGACCTCTTTCTCTGCTGTAGCCACATTTCATCCAGGAGTTCCTTTCACCCTCACAGCCAACCCATGAGGCAGGGCCGATTGTGGTTCCCGCAGTTCAGATGAGCAAGCTGAGGCTGAGAGAGGGGAGGCTGTCTGCCCAAGGTCTCGTGGTCGGGATCCTCAGAGCCAGATGTCCGGCTCCAAAACACCAAGCTCCCCACCCCATGCCGAACGGCCCGGCAAGAGCGCTGGCCATTCGGCCTCTGGAGCCCAGCCAGGAGGCTGGAAGGAGCCCTCGAAGGTGTTGGTGTTCCAGGGAGGGTCAGTCAGACTCGGGCTGCCTGCTTCTGCCCTTGCGTGTTTCTGGGAGGTCCTGGGCTGCCCTCCAGCGCTCACCATCCTGCGGGACACACCCATCACCTAACGGTGACTACCCAGAGGGGGCAGGGCTGGGATAGGGGAGCCCAGGGGCCGAGGCAGCCGGAGAGGTGCCTGATCCAGCATGGGTGTCAAGGAAGGCTTCCCAAAGGAGGTGACATCCGAGCCATTTGAAAGATTGCCAGATGTTAGCCTGCAGGAGGAATCGCTGTTATATTGTTCCTGGCATCTCCCAGCACCTGGCTTCTTTCTCTAGTGTAGGTGTGTCCTGTCTTTCTCTTTCTTTCATTCGTTCCTTCCTTCATTCAGGAACCATTCATGGAGCCTGGAATCCCCTTCTTCCATTCTCTTCGCCTGGCTCACTCTTTCTCCTCCTCCAGGTCTCAGCTCCAGCATCCCCTCTGGGTTGCCCCAGCTGTAAAACACTCTGGGTCATCACTGTCTGGGGGTGGATCTGTGTGTGTTGTGTCACTCCCCCCCCCAACTGGACTGTGAGCCCCAGGAGGGCAGGGCTGGGGGCTGCTGTGTCCTCAGACAGGGCAAGGGTTCAAAGAAGTAACACAAACAGGGCCCCTGCCCTTATGGGGCTTAGGTTCAAATTGGGACGATGGATTATAAGCAAACAAAGGAAAGCCATGGTTTATCACATGGCTCTGGAGAAAAGAATAGTGGGAGTTAGGGCAGGAATTTTCATTTTAGGCTCAGTGTCTGGAGGACTCTCTGAAACTTTAGACCAGAGTGGGCACATAAGTTGCCCAAGGACACACAGCTAGTAAGGAGTGGAGCCAGCGATTGGGCCCAGGCTACCTGCCCCTGTGTCTGTGCCTGTCTCTATGCCGGGCTCCCACTGAGAAGCCCCCTGGTACGGAGGATGAGAGTGGGAGCATTTGGGTCTTGGCCTGCTCAGAGTTCCTGCCTGCCGCTTTGTGTGTTGGGGTTTCCCTCTTAGAGCCACGTCTGGAAAATGGGGCTAATGCAGCTGTCCTCGGGGTTGCCGTGAGGGTTCAGTGAGGCGACTCGTGTACCAAGAGCCCCACGTGGCACCTGGCACATCATGGCCCCCACAGTTCGGGCACACCTCCTAGCTTCGGCCTCCTGCCTGTTGAATGGCCATATGGGTGGGACCCAAGACAGCTCTACAGATACAAACTGAGTGTTTGACCTTGAACGAGACCTCTGTGAGCACCAGACGGTGCTTATGCCGTGGGGATGTGAGGGTTCCACAGGCCGAGATGTAACGTGCAAGGCATGGCCGTAGCTCATTTCAAATAAAATTGACCTTTCCCCTTGGCCAGATGTCACAGCCTGTCACTCCACACTTAGAACATTGATGTCCACACCCAACTCTGGCTGTGGTCTTTGGGATCTGTCCTGCCGGCCTCCCTGCCCTCATATCCTGCCCTCCCCCAGCTCGCTCCACCCCAGCCACACTACCCTCTTGCTGGTCCTGGAACATAATGCTCTCTCACCCCCTTCCCCCCGACCCCAGGGCCTTTGCACCTGCTGTTCCTTCTGTTGGGAATGCTCTTCCTCTGGTCTGGTTTGTCGCTTCCTTTGGGTCTCTGCTGAAATGTCTCCTTCTTGAGACCTAAGTAGGTTCCTTTTCCTTCCCCACTTCCTATTTTCCTACTAGAACCCCTCTTTGGGCTTGTTTACTTGCTTTGGGGGGCTGGACAACCAAGGGGCTCAGGGAAGTCTCACATTTGCTGGTTCACAGCTCAGGTCTGGCTGACCTGAGTAACATATCCTCTCTGGACCATGGGGAACATTCAGTAAGGCCCTCCTGAAGTCCTGGAAGACGTATTGTCCACCTGGGGCCTTGCGGGGTGATGGTTTGGTGGATGCGTGGGTGGAAGTGATCTGGGGTCTTAGGGATGTGGGCCTGAGGAGACAAGGCCTGTGCTAGGGTGGGACAGGTCAGGACAGGGAAGGGGGGTGGGCTGAAGAGACGTTTCTGAGCTCAGCTGTGGACCTCAGTTTCCCCATTTGTAAATTGGGGGGCTGGGCGAGTACCCAGCCCAGGGCCTCTTCCGGCTGGGCGGTGGCAGCCTGGCCTCATGCTTCTCCTCCTCCATCTTCACAGCCAAGGACTACGAGAACGCGATCAAGTTCTACAGCCAGGCCATCGAGCTGAACCCCAGCCATGCCATCTACTATGGCAACCGCAGCCTGGCCTACCTGCGCACCGAGTGCTATGGCTACGCACTGGCCGACGCCACGCGGGCCATCGAGATGGACAAGAAGTACATCAAGGGCTACTACCGCCGGGCCGCCAGCAACATGGCATTGGGCAAGTTCCGGGCCGCCTTGCGGGACTATGAGACGGTGAGCCAGGCCTTGGGGGCTGAGCCAGCTCCCAGCTTCTGAGCCGGGCGGGTGCTGAGAGCCCGGTGGGGCGGGCTGGGGGAGGACGGCCTCTGTGTGTGCAGCTGGACTAGACGGGGAAGGTATGAGGGGGCCATTCACACGTTTACTCGCCGCTTGCTCATCCAACACATGCCAGCCGGGCTCGTAGCCCAGCTCTGCCATCGTCGCCTGGTGACCTGGGACAAGTTACCTGGCCTCTCTGTGCCTTCTTTCCCACATCTGTGAAATGGGAGGACAGTAAGACCTACCTCTCAGGGTTGCTGTGAAGAATAAATGAGCCTCTGCTTTCCAAGTGTTTAGAACTGCCCCTAGCATGTAGTCAGTGTTCTGTAATAATTAACTATTATGATAATTGTTGCTGTTACTGTTGGTAAACAAGAGGCACACAGCTCTTCTGGTGGAGCTTATAATTCGGAGGAGGGCAAAAAGCAAACCCGTCATTGTGAGGGTACACAGAATCGTTGCAGGTGAGGATATGAGCCTGGGAGAAAATAGACTAGGGTGATATGCTGTAGAGGGAGCAAACGGGGGATGTGTTTTAGCGAGGTGACAAGGGAGGGGACCTAGAGGATGGCAAGAATTCACCAGTTCACTCGCTCATCTGCCACCCCATCACTGTAACTGCTCTGATGATAACGACAGTGGTAAGGACTTCCAGAGCACACGCCTTCGGGCCGGGCATGTTCTAAACCCTTCTCATCAGCTGGCTGAGTGACGCGTGCGGCAGCCCTGTGAGGTGGGAACTGTGATTACTCCCATCGTACAGATGGGGTGACTGAGGCTCAGAAGGCTCAAGTCCCCTGCCCACCAGCACGCAGCAGGCGAGCGGCAGAGCTGGGATCTGAACTCAGGCAGCCCAGCCCCCCGGCCCGCGTCTTTCCCCACTGGAGAGAGTCGCTCCTTGAGAGTAGGGGTTTTGTTTATTCTGGTCATTGGGATGGTGCTTGGCATCCAACAGGGGCTTAGTGTTCGTTGAATGATCATTCTGCCCCCATCCCCGCAACGCACCCGGCACTCCCTCCTTTCATTTCATTCCTCACGCACTCTGAGCAGCTTCTGTTGTGTCGGGAGAGGCGGCAGGGGAGGCTGAGAGCCACAGGCTGCAGTTGGAGGGAGCCAGGTCAGACGGTTGGGGCTGGCTGCTGGCCCGGAGAGGAGGGCGGCTGTCAGGCCATGTGCGGGCTCCAGCCAGGTGCTGGGCCGGGGGCACCTGTGTCAGGGTGGGGCAGAGGCCTGGAGGAAGAGATAATTCAGAGAGTGAGGGGCGGAATGGAGGAGGGGGCTGGGGTGACCCCCCGGGAGGAGGACGGAGGAAGGAGCAGCAGAACAGAGCCCTTGCAAGCGTGGGCTCCCAGACCGTTCCCCAGCCAAACCTCTCCCTTGTCCCTTGGCGTCCTCATTTGGAGAATGGTGACAAGAGGAGTGGCCACCTCCTGGGCAGCTGCTGGGCTCTGGTGAAGTGCTGTGTGTAAAGATCATAGGGCTGGAGGGCTCTGCAGTGAGTAGCTCGGAAGACAGGTGGGGTTGGATGGGGACAGGGCTTTCCTGCAGGTCCCCAAATGGGGGGAGGGGCCTGGAGGAGATGGGAGGGGGCAGGAGATGAGAGGAACCCCAAGCACAGGTCTGTGGCACAGCTCTGGCCCAGACTGGGGCCTTGCCCCGCATATTCCATGAGGCTGAGAGGTCACTTGCCGCCGTCTGGTGGGCATACTGCATCTGAGTTTTCTCCCGGGCCTTGCGGATGCCCTGGGGGCCGGGTCACGGCCCATTTCCCTGCGAGGGCTCTGCCAGCAGCCCTGGGGAGCCCCTGCACGAGCCTGAGATCCTTGTCCACCTGGGCCAGCCGCCCGCCTGCAGGCCGTCCTTTCTGACACGTTTCTTCTGACTCTGGGTGCAGGGCAGAGGGGCTGGGCCCTGGGGTGGCTCCCCATCCAGAGTCTCTACCTCCAGGGCTATCTTGTGACGTGCTGGAGTTTCATGGAGGATGTGCCCAGGCCCCCTCTTAAGTCATGGCATCCTTGGAGGCGGAACCAAGATCTGACCTTGGTTAAACAAAGAGCCTGAGGCTCTGTCTCACAGCAGCCTGGGCCCTCAGGTGAAGGACCTTTCTTTTCTCAGCCTCAGTTTCCTCACCTGCATACTTACTGTGGGCCTAGCTCTGCTGTGAGCTCTTGACGTGCTTTTTACAAGAAGGAAAATGCGTTCAATCCATTTTGCAAGAAGGAAAAAGAGGTCTAGAGAGAGGACGTCCCTTCTCCGAGGTCACCCAGCAGCGAAGTGGCAGGGCTGAGACTCGAACCCATAGTCCATGCTTGTAATGCTTAGTGGGCCGTGAAGTCAGTGTAACAGTTTAAGACCAGCACTTATGTCTTCATCAAATAGAATAGAGAAGAAGACAGCAGTTCATTGTTTGGAGGAAGTACGTATATATTTGTGAAGGAGTATTTTTCATTTATGTGAATACGGATGCGTATTAGGTGTGATAAAATATATATTTCTTACTGTGAGTCATAGTCTCAAATTCTGAAGGTCACTCATGCAGGGGCTGGAGGCACCGGCTCCGCGGTCAGGACGCCCGGCTATGAGCTGTGTATCTCTGAGAGCTTTGGATCTTCGGCCTCAGTGTCCTCATCTGTAAACGGAAGAGAACAGCAGAGCCTGCCTCAGTGGCCTTGTGAGGATTCAGCAAGAGTAGTACGTTCAGAGTAGGGCCTGCCCCTGCTCAGTACTGGGTGCGCTTTCTCCTGGGGGTGTCTGGGGAAGAGCCTGCGGCCCCCAGGAAGGGCTGTGTGCAAGCACAGGGCCTTGTTAGGGGGCGGGGACGTGGGGGCACCTCTCTTCTGCTCTCCCTCCAGGGCAGGAGCTGATCTCCCCTTTCCATGGGTCCATGTTGAATCCCCCCACCAGTGCCCCTCACCTCCAAGCTCATCCTTTCTGGGGGACTCTGGCTCCAGGATTCCCCGCCCCCTTATTGGGTCCTCTTCTCAGAAGATTCCACCTGTGTTCTTTCCCGTCTGTGGCTAGAACTCAGGTGGTGAGTCACATGGGCCCGGGCTGGATCTGGGGGACTCCTTCAGCACTCCTCACCCTCTCCTGGGATTTTTGGGGTTTGGTTTGTATGGTTTGCATTTGGGTTTCTTCTTACAGCATAGCCCAGCACAGTCAGTTAGCAGTGCGTTTTGCCTCGCTAGCCTGTACGAACACCCGTCCTCCTAAGGTGTGGACGTACGATAGTAACAGGAACGGTCACAGCTGACACCTGACACGGCGCTCTCAGGGGCCGGGTGCGCTGGTGACCTTCGTGCTGTGAAAACTCATGTGATCTTCATGACAACCCTACGCAGGTTACTATCCCTGATTTACAGGTGAGAAGACCAAGGCCCAGAGAGTAGTCACTGCCCCAAGGTCCCGCAGCCAGGAAGGGACAGCCTGGTCCCAGATTTGTTGGCATAATCATCACCCTTAGCTCAGGCAGCGTACTCCGATGGTCTCACTCTGATTTATTATGGAAGGAGTGTTGGTGTGACCTCCTAGATGAATTCACTGGAGGGTCTCGACCCGTGGGGTGAAAACCCTAGTGTCCTGCTTCCCACTGCCTCCCCCAGACCCCTGGCTTCCTTGGTTGCCCGTGTGCCACTGGCAGGCATGGCCTCTCTCTGGGCTGCATCCCATCACCTCTATATTGGAAATAATTATAATGGCCCGCCACACATTGTCATGTGGGTCCCCTGAAGTCAGCTTTTGCTCCCAGACTACAGTCCTCCTTCACCTCAGTTCTAAACCCGAGCCGTTGTGAAAAATAGTCTGGTAAGTTTGGGCAACTCATTTGGTGGCAAAATCTGACCTGAACTGATAGGCCGTTGATGGTCTTGTTTGCCCCCATGTAGTGCGACTAGAAGTTTCACTGCAGAAATGGGAGTGTGTGTGGTTACCAGGTGCCACCCGGACTTGCTGGAGGTGTCTTGTAACATACAGCACGTGGGTGCACTGTGTCACCTTTCTAAAATCCGAAGAGTTCCCAATTCCCAAACACACACAGCCCCTGTGGCTTCACGTGGGGATCACAAGCCTATGTTATCATTTCATTGATTCGAGTCATTGTAGTTACTGCCTGTGAATACTCCCAGATGAAAATACCACTTTTTTTTTGTTTGTTTGTTTTTGTTTTTTGTGAAAATACCACTTTTTAAAAGCAGCTTTTTATTTGAGGACGTTGTAGCTTCACGTGCAGCCGTAAGAGGTAATACAGAGACCCCACTCTCCCAGTTTTCCCCAGTGATGTACCTGGCATCACTGTCAGAATCTGGATACTGACACGGATACAACCCAGATCCCACTTTTTTTTTTTTTTTTTTTTTTTTTTTTTTGGTTGGGCCTCTCCCGTTGCGGAGCACAGGCTCCGGATGCGCAGGCTCAGCAGCCATGGCTCACGGGCCCAGCCGCTCCGCAGCATGTGGGATCTTCCCGGACCGGGGCACGGACCCGTGTCCCCTGCATCGGCAGGCAGTCTCTCAACCACTGCGCCACCAGGGAAGCCCCCAGATCCCACTTTTTAAAGAAAAGTCCAGCATTCGCTTCTGACCCAACAGGCCTGGGGACCCACTAGGCCCCTCCAACCTGGAGCAAACGACCTTCCCCAGGAACGGGAGCCTGGCAGGGTCACTTCCCTTTCCCAGCCAGGCAGCCAGTTATAGTAGCAGTTGCAGCAGCCCCAGGCCCTGGCACAGGCACTCGCTTGCTGCTGGGACCTGTGATGGGCCTGATGTCTCACAGCCACCCTCCACCTCTCCAGCCTCCCTCGCTTTCTAGAAGCTGAGGGAGGCTGGAGAGGTAGGGCTGCCTGCCCTGGAAGGCCTGGATGCAGACCCTGGAGGCCTGGCCCCAGAGCCTGCACTCATGACCACGACAGTCTCCCTGGAGGGCGCGCAGGGCACCGTGGGGACGGTGGCAGCGGTAGGGAGGGGAGCACATCCCAGCGTGCCGGGGGAGCAGGATCTCAAGCAGCGAGAGAGCTGAATCCTGGCTTCTCAGGTCAGTGACCTCACCTCTCTGGGCCTCAGTTTCCTAATCTGTCAAGTGGAGATGTGGTGACATCACATAGAGCTGCTCTAGGATACAGTGAGCAAGGTAATTGCTCACAACATCAGCCACGTGGTGAGCGTTCGCACACTTAGCTGTGTCCTAGTGCTGCAGCTGCTGTCGCCCCTTTATTCCCGGGGTCGTCGGTGTTTGCCTGCATCCCGCACCCCAGCCTCTGAGCTGTCTGAGAACAGGGTAGTGGCTCAGAGGGAATGCTTAGTGGGGCATCCATCCATTCCGGGCATTCATTCACAGCTGGGACACGGCCTCAGCCCTGCCCTCATGGCCATGGCCGCCTTCCAGTGGGGAGGCAGACCCATCTCCAGCAGTGCTCAGGGCTGGGGTGGGCGGGGGGAGCCCAGGGCCCTGTGTGAGCCCAGAGCGGGTGCCTGACCCATCCTGGGGGAGAGGGGAAAGGGGAGCTGAGACCTGGAGGAGGAGGAGGGGCTAGAAAGTCGCTGGAGGTAGAAATGAGGTGTTCTGGGCCGGGGCAGCCTGTACGAGACCTGGAGTTGAGAAGGAGCTGGTGCACTTGGGGACTTGGGAGTTTGGTCTGGCTGGTAGTGCTGGGCAAACAGAGAACGTGGAGGGGTGGGCGGGCCTCTGTGGGCCAGGCCCAGTGGTGGTTTGGACTTCGTCCTGGGGTGTCGACTCGTAAGGTCTCCTTGGTGGGGAGGACTCCAGGGAAGGTCTGGTGCTGCCTTTCTCCCAAGCCTCGCACCGCACCCCTACCCCAGGTGGAGCTGCCTGGCAGGGTGCCCTAGCCTGAGCCTGCCCCGAACCAGCTTCCTGACCCCCCTCCTGGACTGCACACCCATTCTCAGGGGCGTGAGCCACACTGACCCTCAGGGGTTATTAGCAGATGCCTTTTCCCAGGCTTCTGACTCACTCTGCCAGGCTTTCCACCGGGGGGCATCCCTGCCCTTGAGGGCCAGCCCTGGCACACCCCTTTCGGCCCCCCGGCACAGGAGCTGTGGGAGTCTGCTCCTGGGGAGGCCAACAGGGTGCGCAGATCAGGCAGGGTCCACTAATAATTATAGGAACAGTTACAGATAACTAAACTGAGGCTCAGAGGGGTGAATTCACTTGCCCAGGGTCACCCAGCAAGTAAGTAGCAGAGCTGGGATCTGAATGCAGCCCTGCCTGCCTCTCAGCTTGGAGGATCAGAGTTTTTAGGAAGCGGGGTAGAAGGTAAGGAGAGTGGAGAGGACAGGCTCCTTTTCCTGAGAGCTAAGTGTGTCCCAAAGCCGTTATGCGTGGCGCTTCCTCCGTACGATCTCGTTTAATGAATGCAGCAGCCCACGAGAGGGGGCATTGAAGAGCAGCCTACGCTAATGTGGACTTGACTCCCGCCTGGCACCACTGCACACACTTCACAAGTGTTCACTTGTTTAGTCCTCCCAGCCCCCTAGGGTAGAAACACTGACAATTCTACCTTACACAGGAGGAAACTGAGGGAACTCACTTGTCCTGGGTCTCCCCAGAGCCCAAGGTTGAACAAGGCCCACGTCACCACGAGGTGCCCGCTGCTGCCCGCAGAGCCCAGGCTGCATGCCAGGCCCTGTGTATCACCCCCAACAGCCCTGGCAGGTGGAGCCTGTCATCTCCCCCATCTTGCAGATGAGAAAACTTAGGCTCAGCGTGTCCGGGTTATCCAGCAAGTCATTGCCTCTTCCAATGAGTCTGGGCTGTAAATTATGACTTTGGATCCGGCCCACCCTTTCCTGTCAATCCCACCCTCCTTGGTATTGACTGTAACGGTATCAGTAAAGTGCACCTTAGCCCGCTCTGATTCCAATGAGGAAGCTGAAGTGGGGCCAGTTTTATTCTGATGATGGTCAGAGCTAAGATTTATTAAGAGCATCTGCGTGGGTTAGCACGTTTACCCACCCGGCAGCCCTGTGTGGGCAGCTCTGTCAGGCCCAGTTTGGGGATGCAGAAGCTGAGGACTAGAGGTGAAGCGAGCCCAGGCTTGCACCCCTAGTGCACCCGGCACGGGTGCTCTGCTCAGCAGTCGTGAAGCCCTGGGCCAGGCAGGCCGAGGGCAGCTGCGGCGTCCCCGTCTCCCTATGGCCCCGACCCCGGCCTGGGTGTTGATGCCTCTTTCCTTCCCTGCCCTCTCACCCACCCACGCACCCAGGTGGTGAAGGTGAAGCCCCATGACAAGGATGCCAAGATGAAATACCAGGAGTGCAACAAGATCGTGAAGCAGAAGGCCTTCGAGCGGGCCATCGCAGGTGACGAGCACAAGCGCTCCGTCGTGGACTCACTCGACATCGAGAGCATGAGTGAGTCAGGCCTGGGTGCCCCGCTGTGCCCGGCCCAGAGCATTCCTCGTCCTTGCCCGAGCCCTCCATTCCCAGTGCATGCTGGGGCGCAGGGGGGATGGGGCTCAGTGGTGCCTCTGGTGCCTGTCCCCACACGCTGTCTGTTGCTCCTTCGCCTGTGCTTCTGGGGACTGCACAGTCCAGAGCTGGGTCTGGAGGTTCCAGATTCGGGCGAGCTTCCCTGCTGTACCACCCACCCTGCCCTCCACAGTTGCATTCACCTGTCACGGGCCTCCTGTGTCTGGTTTGTCCGTAGGTCCTCTGGGCGCTCAGCTGGGTCTGTCATTCATTCCACAGATGGTTATTGGGCACCTAATAGGTGCCACTGTTCTAGGCACTGGGGATACAGCTGAGAACAAAACAGTCCCTGCCCTCCTGGAGCTGGTGTCCTAGTGGGGAGAGAGGATTGACTAGTCAGTTAACAGTGTTAAGTGCTATCAAGTCCGGTTGAGGAGAGGGCCTTTGAGCTGACCTGAACGGAAGGAGCGGGCCATGAGAGGACCCGGCCGGGGAGTGGCATCTTCTCTCACTCCATCCCCCTCTCAACCTGTGTGTCCAGCACCGTCTGCCCCGTGCCTGGGAGCCAGGCCCCACCTCCCACCCTCACAGTGGCCATGGCCACTGACTCTCATCCCCCCATTCACACACCAGCCATCGAGGATGAGTACAGCGGACCCAAGCTTGAGGACGGCAAAGTGACAATCACTTTCATGAAAGAGCTCATGCAGTGGTACAAGGACCAGAAGAAACTGCACCGGAAATGCGCCTACCAGGTAACGCCCTTGTCGAGAGCTGAATGTGCCTGTGACCCCAGGATAGCATCACAGCCGGGCCTGAACCCCATCACAGGGCGCGAGAGGAGAAGGGTGGTACCGGCAGCGAACACTTGTTGAGCCCATGGTGTGCCTGGCACCCTGCAAATGAATTCTTTATTTCTAGCATTTCCATTGGGTTATTTTTTTCAATATCTTTCATCTCTCTGCCCCATATGTTCATGCATGTCATTTACCTTTTCTGCTAGATCCTTTAACACATTTTTTTCATAGTTATTTTAAAGTATCTGGATATTCCACCATCTCTGCGTCTGCTTCCGTTGTGTGCTCTCTGCGTCTTATAATTTTTTATTGTATGCCAGACATCTTGTGTAAAAGAGTAGTAGCGACCAAGACAAAACTTTCCTTCAGGTAACGGCAGGACCTGATTCTGTCGGGCTGCTATTGTGAGGGTCTGTGTCCATCTCATCTGCAGTTTAGGGGCAGGTCTTATTGGACTTAGTTCACCACCGGTTTCAGGTGTCTTCAGAGTGGAATCAGGACTCTCCCGTCAGCAGGGCTTGGGATCTTAGCCCTGGCAAAATCCCAGGGATGTCTTTATGCTGTAAAGCCTCCAGCTTTTGGAACTGGAGGAAAGTGCTCTGATTTTCAGCCCCGCTGCCAAGATGGGGTGGCTGGGGAGTTCTCTGCCTTCCAGTCTCACCCCCACTTCTGTGCCTCAGATGGCCTCTCTCCACCACGCCGCCTTGCGCCTCGCCTTCTGGGTGGCTGTGGGAGAGAATCCGAGGGCGAGGGCGGAGGCCTGCGGCAGAGCCCCTCAGGGCTCTGTAATGCCAGCCCACGCAGGCACGAGGGTTCTGGCAGCTTCCCCTCAGCCTTGAAGGGGCTTGCCCTCCTGGCACGCTGCCAGGAGGAATGCAGTCATGGTCCCTTTCTCCCAGGGAAGGGTTTCTCACCGTTACTGCCTGCAGTTTGATTAATTTAGGTTTCTTTGTGTCCTTGCTCTCAGATGTTTCAGGGGGTTTTTTGTTTGTTCGTTTGTTTTTGGTTTTTTTTTTTTTTTTGGCTTGTTCTCGTCATTAGGGCAAGAATGACAGTCTTTTACAAACTCTTTACATTCTGACCTGAAGTGGACATCTCCTACTTTTTTTTTTTTTTTCCAGGCCCTGCTGTGCAGCTTGTGGGATTCTTAATTCCCCGACCAGGGATTGAACCCAGGCCCTGGCAGTGAAAGTGCCAAGTCCTAACCACTGGACCACCAAGGAATTCCCTCCTCTTCTCTTTAACACTCTGTTTTCCCAGCTTTGTATTTAGAAAATTGTCAAGCCTACAGAAGGGTCAAAAGAACAGTGCGGTTAACATACCCCTTTCACCTAGGTTCACCGTTAACATTTTGACACATTCACTTCATCTTTCTATGTATATGGGTGTGTATATACACATACACTTTTTTCTTTTTCCTGAACCATTTGAGAATAAGTTGTGTCATAATCTGTATCCCCTAAAAACAGGACGTTCTCCTACGTGACTATGATTTAGTCATCCCACCTTAGTAATTTAGTACCAATACAATAATACTGACTAATGCAAACAGTCCACAGGCTGTCCATAAGATTTGCAAGCACTGTCGGGTGTACATGACATTGTCAAGGTCATCTTCAATCTGAAAGAACTAATACTCTGTGTTTCTAGACAAATATTTTAATTTTCCCCAGTTTTCCCCCCCAGACATTCTTTTTAGCTGTTTTTTGTAAAAAAAAAAAATCCAAAATCCGGGGAATTCCCTGGCAGTCCAGTGGTTAGGACTCTGCTTTCACTGCCGAGGACCTGTGTTCAATCCCTGGTTGGGGAGCCAAGAATCCCACAAGCTGTGCGGTGTGGCCAAAAATAATAATAATAAAAAAATAAAATCCAGAATCCATTGAAGGATCAGTTACTGCATATGACCTGCCTTTTTAACCTTTTTTTCATCTAGAGCAGTCTCAAGCCTTTTGGGGAGATTTTCGTGACATTGACATTTAGACGTTTCCAAGCCAGTTGTTTTATAAAATGTTCCACATCTGGCTTCATCCTGTGTGTTTCTTCATGATGCTGATTGGTTTTTTTTTTAACATCTTTATTGGAGTATAATTGCTTTACAATGGTGTGTTAGTTTCTGCTTTATAACAAAGTGAGTCAGCTATACATATACATGTATCCCCATATCCCCTCCCTCTCACCCGCCCTATCTCACCCCTCTAGGTGGTCACAAAACACCAAGCTGATCTCCCTGCGCTATGCAGCCGCTTCCCACTAGCTATCTGTTTTACATTTGGTAGTGTATATATGTCCATGCCACTCTCTCACTTCGTCCCAGCTTACCCTTCCCCCTCCCTGTGTCCTCAGGTCCATTCTCTATGTCTGCATCTTTATTCCTGTCCTGCCCCTAGGTTCTTCAGAACCAATTTTTTTTTCTTTTTTCTTTCTTTTTTTTTAGATTCCATATATATGTGTTAGCATATGGTATTTATTTTTCTCTTTCTGACTTACTTCACTCTGTATGACAGTCTCTAGGTCCATCCATTCTGATTGTTTTAAGAGAAACCAAGAATCTGGGTTTTCCCATGAAATAACCCTGATGTTTAAATACCGCATAGGACACTCGGGTCACAGCTTGGGGGCCGCCTCTGTTCCCGGCCAGACCCGCGCAGCCAGGCCTCCCCTGCCCCTTCCTCTCCTCTCCCCTCCCTGCCTCTCCCTCACCCTCAGCCCAGCAGCGTCTCCTGGCCAGTACAGTCTCTCTGGAGCTGGGGTGGGCGGCAGGCCCTTCAGCTGGCCCCACTTACAGCCTGCCCTGCCTTCCAGATTCTGGTACAGGTCAAAGAGGTCCTCTCCAAGCTGAGCACACTCGTGGAGACCACGCTCAAAGAGGTGCGCGCTGGGGGCAGTATGCGGGCAGGCGGGCCGGGGCGGGTGGCTCCCCGGCTGGGGAGGGGCCACGGAGCTCAGAAACTCACAGACCCACCGGGCTTGGTCTGCCTTCTCTCTCCCTGACGTCTGCCCTCCTCCCCCACCCTGTCTCTCTCTTCCTGGCTGTCTCTCCTCCCCTCTGCATTTCTGTGCCTTACTCCTGTGTGTTTTGCACGGTTCTTCTCGGTCTGCTGTGACCTCTCACTCCTCCCCTCGCCCCTCCCCCCTCCCCACATCTCTCTCTGGGCCCCTCCCTCTCCGGTGGCCTCTTTTCTTCCAGACAGAGAAGATTACAGTGTGCGGGGACACCCACGGCCAGTTCTATGACCTCCTCAACATATTTGAGCTCAACGGTTTACCCTCGGACACCAACCCCTACGTATCCTTCCTCGGAAGGCAGGCCCCTCCCCTGCCCCGCCTCCCGGGTATGGGGTGCAGGAGGGAGAGGAACCCCTGCCTGGGAAACAGGCGTGAGCCTGAGGAGGGAGAGGCCTGAGTGCTTGCTCTGGCACTGAGCGGGGGTGGAGCGGCTGGCGGCCTTGCGCTCCGGGCTCTGGGGCCAGACCGGTCAGGGCCAGTCCCCACCTGCTGTGTGACCTGGGCAGGTGGCCAGTGTGTCCGAGCCCCAGCTTCTCCCCGTCTTGAAAGAGGGCTGGATGTGAGTGGTACAAGAGCATATACGTGGGGCGCCTGGCCCTGCCCACACCTGGCTTCCCTCTTGGTTGTGCCGTTTTCCAGCTATGGCTGTGGCAGGTCACGTTACCTCGCAGTTCCTCGGGTTCCTCGTTTGTAAGATGGGGAAAAGAGATAGTGGTAAAGTGGGCTTCCCTCATCGGGCTACTGAGAGGAATAGTGTGTTAATACCTGTGACGTGCTCAGTGGCCCACGGTTCATGCTGAATAAGTATTTGCTGATGTTACAATTGCCTGATGAATGGCTACTGGGTGGGGCTACCAGGCCTGTGCAGTGTCGGGTGGGAGGGCCTGTGTCCCATTTGCCCTGTGGCTTTGGGCCTATGCTGGGGGGAGAGCTGAAGCCGGCTGACCACCTGGGGTCTCCCCCTCTGCCATCAGTTTC
This sequence comes from Lipotes vexillifer, assembly GCF_000442215.2. NCBI lineage: Eukaryota > Metazoa > Chordata > Mammalia > Artiodactyla > Lipotidae > Lipotes > Lipotes vexillifer. The sequence continues at coordinate 1,067,956 of NW_006786304.1, read as the reverse complement.
CCTGAGGAGCAGACGAGGTTGGAGATCTTAGTACCATCCCGAGGCTCAGAGAGGCCAAGCTGCTGGGCCAGACCTACACAGTGAGGAGAGACGAAAGCCCAGATGCCCCAAGCCCTGCTGGCGTTCTTGACCCCAGGGCAGTGCTGACAGGAGCCGGGGTGTGGAGGGGCTAAGGAGGGAGCAGTCCCCCCCACCCTTGTTTTCCTTAGCAGGGCAGATATTTAATGGCGACTTCGTGGACCGCGGCTCCTTCTCTGTAGAAGTGATCCTCACCCTTTTTGGCTTTAAGCTCCTGTACCCTGATCACTTTCACCTACTTCGAGGTGAGCTGGAAGGCAGCAGGGTCTGGGGTCAGTGTGGGGACCTGGGCAGAGCCCTCGCTTTTTCCTCTGTGAGCCTCCCATTTCTTATCTAAGAAGTGGGGATACCGGTTGCAGGTGTGTTTGTTTTGTGTCTTCACTGAGATCATGCACGGGCCTGCCCTGTAAGGTTGGGCAGGTTGTGCACTGTGCGGCGGCATCACGTTAATGGAGTTCTGTGGGCCCTGGTGAGGACTTGGTCATGGGAGGGCTCTGAGCAGAGGAGGGTCAGGGGCTCTCTCTGGTGTTAAGAGGATCCCTTGGGCCTCAGTGTGGGGAACAAACCAAGGGCTGAGAGTGGGAGCAGGGAGACTGGTGGTGGCTGGGCGCGGGTGGGAACAGTGGTTGGATTGGGGCTCACTTTTCAAAGTAGAACCCAGAGTGTTTGCCAGTGGGCTGGATGAGGGTGTGAGAGAAAGAAGGGGTCAAAGCGGGTACTCCAAGGTTTTGACCAGAGCATCTGGAGGGCTGTGGCTGCCACTGACAGATGGGGGGACAGGAAGAGCAGGGTGTAGGCTGGAAGATGGGGAGCTTGGCTCTGGACGTGGCTGTGAGACTGAGAGATGTCTGGGGGCACCCGGGGGGCTGTAAAGTGTGGGTTCCTCAGCATACATGTGGTATTGGGCAGGATGAGCTCACCAGGGAGTGAGGGCCGCTGGCGGAGGACCTCCCCGCTGAGAGGTGGGGCGGTGAGCGGAAGGTGCAGCCAGGAGAGGGGGAGAACCAGGAGGAAGTGAGGGCAGCGGGCTGGGTTGGGGGCTCCTGGGGGCATGAGTGCTGACACTGGGCAGGTTCACAGCCAGGTTCGGGGAGTTCTTGCAGTAGGACCTGGCATGTGGCAGATGCTCAATGAGCGCCTGCTGCAGCCGTGGGGGCCTGGCAGCTTCCTTGTCTCCCCCAAGCCCCGGGAGGGAGGAATGAGGTTGAGGGTGGGAAGATAAAAGCACGGTGTGGGGCTGGCCCATAGCAGGCATTCTGCAGGGGGCCTCTTCTTTGTCAATACCTCCCCCTCCTTGGTACTTCCTGCCCAAAATGTATGGCAAGTCCTTCAAGAAGGAGCCCAAGGCTCACAGGGGCAAGGGACACGCCTCTGGTCACTTGGGATCGGGGCCAGGGCTGAACCCAGGCCTCACCCACTCGGTGATGATCAGTGCAGGCCTGGGCCTTGTGGCCATGTGCCTTCTCAGCCCGTTTGCCCCTCTAGAAAGGGGCCGGGTTTCTGGGAGGGACCAGTGAGCTGCTGTGTGGATGCCATTGGCTTGGGGCCACCGGGCTGTCCTCAGCCTTGGCCGGGGTCTGAGCCAGAGGGCACCCAGCGGTGCTGAGGTTTCTCTTTGTCCTGCTGTCGGCCAGGCAACCATGAGACGGACAACATGAACCAGATCTACGGCTTTGAGGGTGAGGTGAAGGCCAAGTACACAGCCCAGATGTACGAGCTCTTCAGCGAGGTGTTCGAGTGGCTCCCGCTGGCCCAGTGTATCAATGGCAAAGTGCTGGTGAGGCAGGCCCGCCCCCGCTGCCGCTATGAGGTGCAGCGAGTCAGAGGGTTGAGGTGTGGCTGGTCCCTGCCCTCACGCTGCTGTTCCCACCTGAACCCCAGATCATGCACGGGGGCTTGTTCAGTGAAGACGGCGTCACCCTGGATGACATCAGGAAGATCGAGCGGAGTCGGCAGCCCCCAGATTCAGGTGACTGGGGAAGGCTGGGGACAGCCCCTCCCTCCTGGGGCTCGGGGGCTCCAGCCCTGCCCCAATGGGCTTTGCGCCCTCGGCAAGAGACAGCAAGGCTGAGCCTCAGTTTCCTGACCTGTAACTTGGGTCAGTGCACCTCCCTCGTGAGGCAGTGCTGGCCGGGGAGCATGAGTGTCCGCGGCACACAGCGGTCGTTTCTTTCTTTGTGAGTTCACCTGCTGCCCCTGGAGTGATGTGATGGGGGCAGACAGCAGAGTGTTAACCACACACAGCTGTGGGGAGAGGGTGTGTGTGGAGTGGTGAGGTGGTGGGCTGTGGGAGGGCCTCCTGGGGGCCCCAGGCGAACACCGACAGGGCAGGAGGAGGAGGTGCCTTCTCGCAGTAGTGCGGCCGGGCAAGCGCGGGGCGCGGAGGGGCTGGTGAGGCCAGACCCTGTCCGGCCCCACAGGTCCAGGTGAAGAGCTTGGTCTTTGTCCCTAGGGCAGTGGGAGCCACAGAGTCTTGAGCAACAGAGGGACCTGGTCAGAACTGCAGTGTTAAAAGCTCCCTCCAGGGACTTCCCTGGCCCCAGGGCGGTCCAGTGGTTGGGACTCAACGCTCCACTGTAGGGGGCTCGGGTTGCACCCCTGGTGGGGGAACTGTGATCCTGCATGCTGCATGGTGCGGCTAAAAAAGAACAACAAAGAAACGCTCCCTCCAGCTTCGGGGCCCTAACGGATTGAATGGGGTCTGGTCCCGGGGGAAGGTCAGCGGGGAGGCGGGCAGCGGCTCAGAGTCCTGTCTCACGTGCCCCACGCCCGCCCCGCGGCGGACGGCCCCTCCCCTGCCCTCCGTCAGGCCCCGACGCTCCCCTCTGCTCCCTTCCAGGTCCCATGTGCGACCTGCTCTGGTCGGACCCGCAGCCGCAGGTCAGTCTGCCCGGGGCCGTGGCCGGCAGGTGCGGGCTGTGGGCAGGGCGGGCGGGTTGGAGTAGCAGGCACCCTGAGCTCCCTGTCTCCCCAGAACGGGCGCTCGGTCAGCAAGCGGGGTGTGAGCTGCCAGTTCGGGCCCGACGTCACCAAGGCCTTCCTGGAGGAGAACAACCTGGACTACATCATCCGTAGCCACGAGGTCAAGGCCGAGGGCTATGAGGTGGCGCACGGCGGGCGCTGCGTCACCGTCTTCTCTGCCCCCAACTACTGGTACGCCCCCACCTGCCCCACCCACCTGGTGGTTTTCTTTTTTTAACTTTTTGTGATAGAAAATTCCAAGGATGCATAAGAGTAGATAAAATAGTATGGTGAACGCCCACGTACCTGTCACCCAGGTTCAACAGTTACCAGCTCTCACCACCCCTACCCCTACCGTGGGCTATTGTAAAGCAAACCCCAGGCATTCTCTCTTCTACCTGTTGTTGCCCTAGTATATTTCTGAAAGAAGGAAGTCTTCTTTTCTGTATGTAATTGTGATACCACTGTCACACCTTCTGAAGAGGCCACCTGAACCCAACCAGAGTTCCATTTCCCCACGTCTCTCATCAACGTCTCATTTTAGACGATTTCTTCCAAGCAGGACCCAAACAAGGGCCACGTTTTCAGTCTCCTGATCTTCGAGTTGCCTATTCTTCTTGCCCTCTCCCTTGCTGTTTTTTGGTTGAAGAAGCCAGAGTCTCTTGTGCTCTGGCCGTTCCATCCCCAGGTGGCCGGACTCCACGTTCCTCTGTCCCCTGTGTTTCCTGTTGACTAGAGCCAGGGCATGGTCAGCCTGGAGACCAGGTTTTGGCAAGAGTCCTGCCTCTGTGGGGCTGCCCGTGCCCTCTGCCCATCCTGTCAGGAAGGCCCTCTGCCGGCCCTGCTCCCTGGGCCCTCTCCTTCCCGCCCCCGGCTCCCACGTGGCCCTCTCTCCCCCTCATCCCCACTCCTTCTGCCTGGGCCCCTCTTCACCTGGATTCCTCTCTTGCCTGGTGAGCCTCTCTGTCCGTCCATGTCCTTGACTCTGTCCAGGGCTCTTCTCCCTCCCTCTCCCTGCCCCGCCTCCTCCTTGATGCCCCAGGCCCACCCAGCCTCTGATGGACCACACCGGCCCCTCTGCCCTTGTCCCCGCAGCGACCAGATGGGGAACAAAGCTGCCTACATCCACCTCCAGGGCTCTGACCTGCGGCCCCAGTTCCACCAGTTCACAGCAGTGGTGAGTCACCCCCTTGGGTCCCCTGCTCTCCCTGGCCTGGGCCCTGGGGGGAAGAGGCTCTTATAAGTGCATAACGGCTCTCAGGGGTAGGGCTGGTTTCTGCATCTGGTGCTGAGAAGACCCTCCTCCACGCACCGGCCCATTTCTGTCTGTGTCTAACCTGTGTGCCTCTGGTTTCTCAGCCTCATCCCGACGTCAAGCCCATGGCCTATGCCAGCACGCTGCTGCAGTTAGGGATGATGTGAGGCCCACGTGGCAGGGGCCCTGCTCCCCATCCGACCCCAGGCCCGGCCCAGGGCAACGTTGGAACCCCCTTTTACTTTGTAAAGTTTGTATTTATTCCCCTTTAGGTTTGCAGAGGGGGTGGGGGGCTGGCCAGATGGTCTGCTCCCTGGACAAAGAAGGAGGTGGAGGGGCGGAGGGTGGGGCACCGAGCCGGCATTCTGGAGGGAGGCCAGCACTGCTGGGAGGGGCGGGGCCCAGAGGCTTCCCCGCCCCCTTGCTTGCGTGGCCCCTCCCCTGCTAAAGCAATAGGTCCCCGCCATGGGAAGACCCCTGGAAGGAGGGTCATCAGGGAGGCCTCACCTGCACCTCACCCGCTCCTGGCAGCCCCAGGGCGGGGCTAGGCTGGGGCTCACCCCCTTCCCGGCTCTTTTATGTCTGTAATTAAATATGTTAAAATAAAGTCATTATTGTAAGTCAGCTTGTCTCCGATGGTGGAGCCTCGGGAGCTGCTGGGATGGGGGTGACCGCTTCATAAAGTCCCGTCCCCTCATCTCTCATCTCCCTGGGGCACCCTGGAGCTGGACAGGCCCGTCTTGGGGCCAGCCAGCCAAGCAGCCCCTTTGCCCATCATAGTGGGCTCCTGAGGGAGGGTTCTGCCACCTGGGACAGAGAACCCCCATCAACGGCTCACGTGCAGGTGGGGAGACCAGGGCAGAGCAGAAGCTCCTCCTTCCCTCTGCCGATCCCTGTCAGCAAGTGTTCACTGAGGCTGCTCACAGCCCAGCGGGGCAGAGCCCTCTTGGGCAGGCCAGCCTCGGTCCTTACATCACGCGACGAAGCAGACGTCTCCACCCACCATGGAAGACTGGAGGTATTTTCTACCACTTCCGCTTTTATTCTCCATCAGAGGTTACTGTTGAACCCCATTCAGGCTGCTCTCCCTGGCTTGGGCCACTGGAGAGATGTCTGTTTTTAAGTCTGAGCTCTTTTGGATCCACCTTTTCCAGATGACAGCAGATGGAGGGTGGAGTCCGGTGAGTACCTTGACCCCTCAGGCGCGCCCCCCCACCCAGGGGACAGAAATGAGGCGACCTCAGTCCTAATTCTGTTGCGCATTCAGAGAGGCCCTGCGGGTAGGTCCTCTTCTCCACGGCAAGGCGGTGTTGCCGTGGATGTGAATGAACCACCTTCCAGGGGGTATGCACTGGGCTGTCCTGAGGAAAATAGGCGCGAGTCCCAATGTGCCAGTTGCATTTCCTTCCCATGGGAAACAAGTGTTCTGAGGAGTCCTTCAGACCTCCAGGGGGAATCCCGGCGGGTGAGGCGCCCGGCATCCGGGTGTTGTGATTACTCCTGCTGGTAACCCAGGAGTTCAGGAGTCCCCAGGCCCACCCTCATGTTCAGTCATTTGCTAGAAGAACTCACAGAACCCAGAAAAGCTGTTATACGCACAGTTACAGTTTATCACAGCAAGGGGAAAAAAAATCAGCAAAGAGAAGAGGCACACAGGACGGAGCCCAGGAGAGATCAGCCGCGGGTTTCCGGTTGTCTCTGCCAGTGAAGTCACACAGATGACGCCGCTTTCTCCCAGCAACCATGTGACAACACGCACAGGGAAGGTCACCTGGGCCTTGGTTTTCAGGGTCTTTACTGGGCTTGGTCATGTTGGCCACCCATCCCACATGGCTGACCTTAGTCTTCAGAGAGACTAGCGGATGCCGTGTGGCCCAGGGTCCCCAGCGTAAATCTCGGGTACGTATAGGCCACCCAGAGTAAAAAAAGACCCTCATCTGGGAGGATGTTCCCAGGGCTTAGAGCCCCGCCTTGGCCAGACCTTTCTTTGGGCGGGGTGAAACCTTTACTGCACAGCAAACCCTAAAACTCACTTACACACACACACACACACACACACACACACACACACACACCCCCCCC
>NW_006786304.1:1049587-1060756 GCF_000442215.2 Lipotes vexillifer | reverse complement strand
CCCACCCCCCCACCCCCGTCTTTCTCTGTTTCACGGGTTGACAGGGCGGCCGTGCAGTTCTCACTTGAAGTCTCAGGCATTTGTGGTCGGTCAGGTGGCCTCTGGGCCTGGACTCACCTGAAGACTGGCCTGGCTGGATGTCCAGGATGGCTCACTCCCACGCCTGGTGGCTGGGGCAGGCTGCTGGCTGGGAACTGTGGCTGGAGTGCCCACACTGGCCTTCCCTGTGGCCCGGGCTTCTCACAGCATGGCAGCCGGGGCCCACCAGGGAGCGTCCTGGATGCCAAGGCAGAAGCCACAGGACCTCACGACCTGGTCTTGGAAGTCCCGATGCATCCCCTCCCCCACATCGTGTCCATCGACCAAGTCATCTAGACCGACCCAGATTCAAGGGGCTGGGGAAATAGATGGGAGACACTGTGCCAGTCCCCTCCCCAGAACACAGCCTGCCACGTGAGGCCTCACCAAGACCCATGTTGATAGAACTTTCAGAGGAAGTTTTTTAATAATTTACTTAAATTTCTGATTAAAAGTAAATTTATTGGTTGGTCTCAAGTTGCTTAGAATTAATTAAGCCCAGAGATGCAATTATTCCTATAGAAAGAGGCGCGTAGCTAGCATTTAATTTGTCAGCTGTTCGGTTTGGCTTTTTAAGGATGACTCGATTCCAGACTGCATACTGCTGGCAGTCCTTAAAATACCGACGGTTTCTTTTTTTTTTTTTTAACTTTGTATTTGGAAACAACTTTAAACGTAAAAAGTTGCAAGAAAGGTCCGAAGAACACCCCTGTGTACCGTTTACCTGGATTCACCTATTACAAAACATTTTGTTCCATTTGCTTGCACTGGTGTGTGTGTGTCTCTGTATGTATCACACAAACACTTTTTTCCTGAGTCATTCGAGAGTAAATTGTGTGGCATACCTCATGATCCTTTATCCTTATGCACTTCAGTGTGTTTTTCCTAAGATTAAGGATGCTTTCACATAATCACACTACAGTTATCCACTAGTAAATTTAACATGGCTGTGCTATTTGTATTATCCCACTAACTGTATTCCAGTTGTATGGGTTGACCTGAGCAGTAATGCCCTGGGTTACATTTAGTTCTCCTGTCTCTTTGGTCTCTAATCGGAAACATTTCCTCAGCCTCTTTATCTTTTATGATATTGACATTTGTGAAGACAATCCTCCCCATCCTCTTTGTTTAAAGAATGTTTATTTGGGGTCCGTCTGATGTTTCTGCCTCATCAGACTCTGGTTGTGGATCTCCAGCCAGAAGAGTACATAGTGAGGTACTAAAAGGCCCTGTATTTGTCATGTGTGTTGCAAATAATTTTCTCCCCCCCCCCTTTTTTTAATACTAGTATTGTGGTAAAAAAAAAAAAAAAAGAAAAAAAAAATCACATCACATAAAATTTACTCTGTCCCAGCCTGTCTTTTATCTTTAGGCTTTGCTTGTGGTGTTTTTGCCATGTAAAAGTTTACTTATTTTTTATTTTTCACCGTGCAGCTTGTGGGATCTTAGTTCCCCAACCAGGGATTGAACCCGGGCCCCTGGCAGTAAAAGTGACAAGCCCTAACCACTGGACCACCAGGGAAGTCCCTATTTTTAAGAAATCAAATGTATTGGTTTTTCTTTTCTTGCTTCTGGCTTGTGAGTCAGAGTTAGAACGCCTTTCCCTCCACCCAGATTTCAGGGAAATTCCCTCAGGTTTCCTTCTGGTGAGGAAGGGTGAGGAAACTGAGGCCACTTGCCCGGAACACACAGAATAAGCAAGGAGTCAGGATTTGGACCCCCAGGGCTGCCTACATCCAGAGTTAATGTGACCACAGGGCTAGAGGCCCAAAGAATGAGGGAGCCAGCTTGAGGAATTGGAGAATGAACATGGGCAGAAGCAGCTGAAGCCTGAGAGTGTCGGGAAGGCTGGGGTGAGCGCCCATCTCGGGATGACGAAAGGGGCAGCCTCAGGGGGCCTCATGCTTTGCAGCCTGTACTTGAAAAACAAGCAGTCATGGGGACCTTGCAACCCTCCCATGTTCGTGGTGGGAATGGGAACTGCCACTGCCGCTGTGGCACACCGTTTAGTAGTTCCTCAAGCGGTTAAACACAATTACCATTCCTAGGTACAGTCCTGACGCACAGCAATTCCACCCCTAGGTATATGCCTAAAGGAAGTGGAAACAGGTGTTCAAACAAAAACTAGTACACGAATGTTCATAGCAGCATTGTTCACTATAGCCAAAAGGCAGAAATTACCCAAGTGCCCACCAACAGATGAATGGATTAAGAAATGTCATCTATTCATACAACGGAATATCGACTCAGCCTTAAAAAGGAAGTTCTGATCCATGTTACAACAGAACCTTTGAAAACATGATGCTAACTGAAGGCCACATGATAGACACAAAAGGCCACATACTGTATGATTCCACTGATCTGAAATGTCCAGAAGAGGCAAATCCATAGAGACGGAAAGATTAGTGGTTGCCAGGGCCTGGAGGGCAGGGAGAAAGGGGAGTGACTACTTAACGGATACGAGGGTGTTTTAAGGGTGGAAATATTTTGGAACTAGGTAGACATGAAAGTTGCACAACACAGTGAATGTACTAAATGCACGCGAATTGTGCACTTTAAAATGGTTTAAATGGTAAATTGGATGTTATGTGTTTTTTCCACAATAAAAAATAAACGCATTCACTTTAAATACAGGGATGCGGGATGCAAATGTGGTGGGAAAGAAGTCAGGCAGGGCAGGGGTGGGGGGTGGGATACCACCCACCTTGGCCTCGCAGAGACCCTGGGCAGGATAGCAATCTGCCCAGACCTGTGGGCTCTTTCCCACCAACATTGAGTTAGGTCTCGAGAGAAGGCCTTCAAGGAAACGCTTGCATCTGTGCAAGCTTCAGTTTCCTCACCTATAAAATGGACACATTTTCAGGCAACTCATAAAGTAATTGCTACACGGCCGGCTCTAAGTACTTTACATGCATGAACATTTAATTCTTATGCCAACACTATGAATAGACGCAGTTTTTAAAATTTTTTGTAGTTGATTTACAATGTGTTAATTTCTGCTGCACAGCAAAGTAATTCAGTTATATATACATTCTTCTCCATTATGATTTATCGCAGGGTATTGAATACAGTTCCCTGTGCTATGCAGAAGGACCTTGTTTATCCATCCTAGATGTACTAGTTTGCATCTGCTAATCCCAATCCCCAATCCTTCCCTCCCTCCCTGCCACCTTGGCAACCACAAGTCTGTTCTCTATGTCTGTGAGTCTGTTTCTGTTCCATAGATAAGTTCATTTGTGTGAATAGACATGCTTTTTGATGCCCAATTTACAGATAAGCAAGTTGGACAGAGAGGTTAAGTTATGTGTCCCAGATCACACAGCCAGCAAGCAGCAGAGCTGGAACTTGAACACAGAGCTGGGCTCAAGTCTGTGCCTTTAACCAGTCTGCAGTAATATTGAGCACTCCCTGTGTCAGGCGTATTGCAGGCATGAATACACTGGCTCCTCATAACAAGAATCGCCATTTTACAGATGAGGAAACTGAGGCAGAGAGTCAGGCAGCAATTTACCTGAGGACACAGCTAGGAAGGGGCAGAGCTTCTTGAATGGGAGATAATAAGACCTTTGACGCTAATGGTAAAAGAACATTTAAGGGAAAGCTTTTGACCCCTTTGAGCAAATAAAACAGACAAACTAAATTTTCACGATGATGAGACATAGAATACATAAAGATTTAAGTTAAATAAGAACTCATCCCACCTGGGTAATCTCTTTTTTCTCCTTTTAGGATAGATGGTTTGCAGTCTTACCGCGGATAATAAAGGCTCATAAATCCCTCAGAGCTTTGCAATTCTCAAAGCATTTTTGTTAACCATCTGTCCTTTCAAGATTTCTCATTAGATACTTTTGTGACTGTCTATTCTACAGCTCTAGGGGGCGCCGTTAACGTCGTGGTGTTCTATATTCATTACAACACCGTTCCAGCAGATGGCAGTAAAGTACCGGGTTAAAGGGAGTACCTTTTCTCATTCCACATTTATACGAGAAAGATAAGAGAAAGCTTCAGATGGTTTGGGGACGAGTTTTGCTTTTACACTTTGGTGGTGGGGGGCAAAATGATTATTTAGCAACTAGAAAAGAGCAGGCTTTCTGGGGCCATTAAAGAAAGCCATTTCAGATATTTGGGATTCTCCAGAAAACCTTGAGAGTTTGGTGGTGGATCATTTGTGGGAGACTGTGTCTGTGACATCTGTGGTGGCCTCCCTCTGGCAGTGCCCCCATGGTTAGCCCAGGTTGGCTCCATTCCCGTATCAGGGTTTCCTCAAGATCTGTGTTATCTCTGTCTCTGTCTGTAGGTTTCCGTCTAAGTACATCTGCATCCATATCTACACTGACAGCTGTATCCTTATCTAGCTACAGTCGTATCTACAGCTGCGTCCTTATCTGTATGTATATCTACAATGATATCCAAATCCCATCTGTGTCCAGATTTGTGTTAGTTTCCTAAGGCTGCCGTAACAAATCCCCACAAACTGGGTGGCTTAAAACAACAGAAATGTATTCTCTCACAATTCTGGAGGCTGGAAGTTTGAAATCAAGATGTCAGCAGGGCTCTAGGGGAGACTTCGTCCTCGCCTCTTCCAGCTTCTCTCTCCTGGCATTTCTTGGCTCCAATCTCTGCCTCCATCTTTACATGGGCTTCTCCTCTTCTTTCTCTCATAATAACACTTGTCATTGGATTTAGGGCCCACTTGAATAATTCAGGGTGATCTCATCTTTTTTCTGCGGTACGCGGGCCTCTCACTGTTGTGGCCTCTCCCATTGCGGAGCACAGGCTCCGGACGCGCAGGCTCAGCGGCCATGGCTCATGGGCCCAGTCGCTCCGCGGCATGTGGGATCCTCCCGGACCAGGGCACGAACCCGTGTCCTCTGCATCGGCAGGCGGACTCTCAACCACTGCGCCACCAGGGAAGCCTGATTATTTCATTTTTAGACTTGAAAAAAAGCAAAACAAAACACCCTCTGCACCGCATGCTCTGTCTATATGCATGCATTTGGATATAAATATTAAATATGAGGGAGAGGGGATGCATGGAATTCATCAAATTAAAACTGAAACCAAAAAACAAAAGCAAAAAGAAACCTGAAACCAACCCGAACATTAAAAAATGGTAACTGGAGAAATGAATAAGGACAAAAAGATAAATCTGAGGTAGCAAGAGTGGCCCAACATCACTGATCTGAAATATCTGTAAAAACTCAAATAAGTGTTTGGAGATTCAAGCAACAAAATCATCTGCTCTGACTTGGTCAGACTTCCCAGAGTCCCTGCTGAGTTTCAGCCCAGGAGCCAGCACTCAGCAACTTGTGAATCCTCTTCCGCACTCAAGCGTGTCTTCTGGTGAACACTGGAAAGGCTGCCCTCTGGAGAGGCACTTTCCAGTGCCTTTTTGTGTGTGTGGAGCAAAAGATTCCACAGTCATTGCCATTTTTCTGTTGTGGAATACACTGTGTAACATCAGTCTGCCAACCCTGAAAAAATTCAGGTCTTTTTCCTCTGGCTTCAGACAGCAAGTACTTTCTTATATTCTGTACACAAAACTTAAAATGAATATCTTGGGAGTCATCAAATGAAATAATTTGATTAGAGAGTGTCACAGGAATGACAGATCATGGACTTCTAGGTGAATGGAATCAACAGAGGATTCCTTTTAGACAAAATCCACCTTTTACGGTCCATCTTTTCGCTCCATGATATCCTTTGGTTACCGACTGTCTATGAAAAAAAAAGTTGTTGAAGTGACCATGGTTCCCAGAAGATTCTGTTCCAAATTTTCCTTACAGGGACTTGCCTGGCGATCCAGTGGTTAAGACTCCGCGCTTCCACTGCAGGGAGCGCGGGTTCCATCCCTGGTCTGGGAACTAAGATCCCGTATGCTGCGCAGTGCGGCAAAAAAAAAAAAAAAAAAAAAAAAAGAATGAACTTACGGCTGTGACCTGTAGTCAGAACTCTTCTCTCTACAGATTCTTATTCAAGCCAACATCTTCCCACAATTTATTACCTGCCCCTGACAGATGCTCACACTGGGTTCAGGAAGGTGGAGTTAATTTTGTCCACTCTGAGTGGAGCAGGGCAGACAGATTCCGGCCTCTTCTCTGCAAGCCGCCGCCAGAGGGCGCACTGCGGAGAATTGCCTCCAAAATGGCCAGTATCAATTCTTTCCCTCCCTGTCTATGCCTGGTATTTCTCCCATCAAGAGGTGGAGTCTGTTTCCCCTCCGCTTGAATCTGGGCTGGACTTACGACCTGGCTTGACTAAGAAGTCAAGTCCAGTCAATCACTCCCTTCCCCAAACCCTCGAATGGCTTCCAATGTCAATTAAGGTCAAAGCCACAGACCTTAAGGTGGTCTAGACCTGCTCTGTCCAATAGTGTAACCAATGGCCACAAGGGGCAATTTAAATGTAATTAAAATTAAATAAGATTGAACATCCATTTCCTCAGCCATACCAGCCACATTACACGTGCTCAAGAGCCACAACGTGGCCATGGCTACCATACCAGGCAAGTATAGAAAGTTCTCTTGGACAGCACTGGTCTACTCACTCTGTCCATATGTCCTGTCTCTGCTTCATTGTCCACCACTCTCACGTGACTTCAGCCACCCAGGTATCCATGCTGTTCAGGGAACACGCCAGGCATATTCCTGCCTCAGAGCCTTTGCACTTGCTCTTCCTGCTGCCTGGAGTGCCCTTCCCCAGGATATTTGCAGGGCTCTGTCCTTCACTTCGTGTGGGTCTTTCTTCGAATGTCACATTCCTAGGAGGGCTTCCCTGACCACCCTGTTAAAAATGTAACCCTCCCCGCACATCCCCACTTTATTTCAGACCTCTGATTGCCACTTGGCACACTTATTTGTTTCTAAACAGTGCACTGACTGTGTTTGTCTGGGGGGTTCATAGAGGGCATTGGGGAAACGGGTATTGAAGGCAAAGAGCAAAAAGGGGAAGGTCAGGTTGCCCAAAGATCAGAAACGCAGCCGCGGCTCCCGGAGCCCCTGTCCCACGTCACTGCTGCTGCCACCACAGCCTGAGTCCCCTTCCTCCCGCTTCCAACTGCCACCAGTGTCCATGGGCCAGCAGCGGCGGCGCAGCTGGCAGAGGACTCGTGACGGTGGCTGAGGCCGAGGGGCCTCTGCGAGGGGGGAAGGGCAGCAGAGCCGCTCAGGCTCCGCGCGGCAGCCAGGGCGGCTCTGAGGTCCGTCGGGTCTCCCCGGCCCCCGCCGCGTCTCCAGTGCCGTCACAGTGCCCGCCCACGTGGCCGCGCAGATTCTAGTTGTTGAGTGACTGACGGACGGAGTGAACCGCGCGGACTTGGCAACCCGAGCCCAGATGCACCGGGCGAGGAAGGTGCTAGAACGCTACGCGGGGGTGGGAGCCAGCCGAGGGGGCGCGGGGAGGAGCGTCTCCCGCCGTCTCCGCGCGTCAAAGTCACGCTCCCGCCTGGACAGCGCGGCGCGCGGAGCCTGCAGAGGCCCTGCAGCAGCGGGTTGGTCCCCGAGAGGGAAGCCCCGGGGCTGCCGCGGGCCTCGAGGAGGACGGAGGAGACGCGGCGGCCTTTGGCGGGAAAAGAAGGCGGCGATCCGGGAAAGGCCCGAGGGAGCCGCGGATGCAGGCCCCGCCGGGGCTGCGGCAGGAAGCGGGACGGACAAACGCAGACCCTCGCGGAGCATCATCGGGGGACAAATCATAAGCTTCCTAGACAAGTACAAGCTTCTCCCCTGTGCTGTGGTGACTGCAGAGCAGAAAAATCAGGAGGGCAGGGGCCTGAGGAGGCTGGGGCGGGAGAGGGTTCGCGGTCATGACCTAGTTAAGGTTGTTCAGAGAAGCCCTCACTAAAAATGTAGGTGGCTTCTGAGCAAAGACCCGAAGGAGGGGAGGGGTGAGGCCGGAGGATGCAGGAGGGAATCGCACTCAGGAGGCAGGAACAGCTGGTGCAAAAGGCCCGAGCCGGGGCCGTGGTGATCGGGATTTATTCACATGTAACCCCTGACCCCTCTGGTGCCAGGATTCCTTGCTTGCAGAGGTCCCTGGGGTAGGGGGCAGGTCGCGGCGTGCAGATAGGTCGGGAGCGTGCCCGAGGCTCGGACCTCGAGGAGACACTGTCCCGACCCTTGACCGGATCAAACAGACGGGGGCGCCCTGAGACTCCCAGGGATGTGACTTGGTCCTAGAAGAGCCGGAGTGACAAGCCAGGACTCCAGGAACAGAAGAGAACTCCCCTTTCCTGCCATCAGGCTCCCCAAAGCATTATGCCCGCAAGGCCCCGCCTTCCTCATTGCTGGCCCCGCCCCTCGCACAGGACGCCCCGCCCCTCCTTCGTCTAGGCCTGCGGAGATGGTGTCAACTCAGGCAAGTTGCTGTAGCCCGTTTACCCACCAGGTGGCGCTCCAAGACCGATGGTTAAAATCGCGCCCGCGGCGGCTCTCAGGGTGCGCCCACGGTCCCCACAAGGAGGCGCTCTAGGACTGACGGTTAAAATCATGAGTTTGATGGCGTTTCCTGAGCGCGCAAGGTATGCGGAGCACTGGCCCGCAGTCTTAAGCTCCAAAGCTCCGCCTGTGTTTTGTTTTGTTAATAAATTTATTTATTTATTTTTTTCCCTGTGTTGGGTCTTCGTTGCTGTGCGCGGGCGGGGGCTACTCCTTGTTGCGGAGCACAGGCTCTAGGCACGGGGGATGATGTAGTTGTGTCACACAGCTCAGTAGTTGTGGCTTGCGGGCTCTAGAGCGCAGGCTCAGTAGTTGTGGCTTGCGGGCTCTAGAGCGCAGGCTCAGTAGTTGTGGCACATGGGCTTAGTTGCTCTGGGGCATGTGGGATCTTCCCGGCTCAAACCCATGCCCCCTTCGTTGGCAGGCAGATTCTTAACCACTGCACCCCAAGGAAGTCCCTCCGCCTGTGTTTTGAACACCAGGCTGCAGAAAGTGGACTTTCCTCTAGGGCAGTGGTTCTCAAAGTAAGATACTGAGATCAGCTGCATCAACTTAGAAATGCATATTCTCGGGCCCACCTCCAACCTACAGAATCAGAAACCCTGAGGGAGGTGCCCAACAATCTGTGTTTTAAAAGGCTCTCCAGGTGATTCTGATGCATGACCTGTTTGAGAATGCCTGCTGTGGGGTCTGAATCTCCCCTGGAACCCTAGGGTAGCGGTTCTCAGCCCCTGATACACTGACACGGTATATTCTTCAATCCTTACATCTGAACTGAGAGGAAAGCTCTATTATGATCCCCCTTTCAGATGAGTAAGTGGAGGCCCAGAGAGGTTAAGTAATCAGTCCAGGGTCACACAGCTTATAACTGGCAGGGCCAGGGGTGAGCCAGGCTCCAAATCTCTCTTCCAGAAATCCCTCTTCATCTTATCCCCCCAACGATTTCCTCTTTTCCTGTCACACCACCATGGGCCCTGGGGTGGGGGACTCAGGAGGTCTTCACCTGTCACAGGGTGGTATCTATCCCCTCCACGTCTGTGATTCACTGTTTTTCTCCGTGGTGATAGTTGAATGGCGGCTAGGTCAGTCCAGATAAGCGCTGGTTTGGAGTCAAAACTCCAGTTCTGGGGCTTCTGCCCTGAAAATCTTGGCACACTTGAAACCACAGCCTGGAAGGCCCCAACAGGCTGCATTTGGGGACTGGGAGCTGCTGGTGACATTTGAAGCCCCCTTGGATTAAAAGTAATAGCGAAAGCCCTGTCTCAGGTTACCCAAGGGACCTCCCACCTTGGGGGCCTCACTGGATCCTCATGCTGGGGACACAGGATGGCAGGGCAGAGAAGCCCGTGTCCACTCAAAGGAGGGACAGACACTCAGTAAGGGACAAATTTGTCCAGAGTCTCAGGGCTACTCAGAGGGGGTGTGAAGATGAGAACCTTGTGTGTGAGTTGACAAGTGTGTCTCTGAGTGTGTGTGTGTTTGCACATGTTTGTGGTGGGTGAAACTGCGTGTGCATACGTCAGTGCCCCAGTGTGGATGCCTGCGTGTGTTTGTGTCTCAACCATTAGGTGTATGTGGGTACATGTGTCTATGTGAATGTGTGTTTGTGAGTGGGTGTATGAGTGGGTGTGTATGTCTACCCAGAGAATTGTGTGGGTGTATGTATAGATCTGTGTTGATTGTAGGCTCGTGTGTGTGTGTATGTGTGTGTGTATGTGTATCTGGGCTGACGGGTGTTGGTGCATGGTATATTATTTCATTTCATTTTTTATTCTATTTTATTTTATTCTATTCCATTTTATTTTTCTTCAACCTGATAAAGGGCATCTGATAAAAAAAAATACTATATCATAAACTTCATCAAACTTGATTGAAGTGTTTCCTCCTAGGATTGTGAAAAAGGCAAGGATGCCCAATCTCCCCATATCTATTTAACATTGTATTGAAAGTCCTAGCAGGTGCATGGTGTTTTAAAAGGTGGGTAATGGTTTGTGAGTTTGTGAATGAGTCTTTGTGGCTTGGTGTGTGTCTGCATGTCTGTGGCTGTGTGAATGCCTGTGTGTGTTTGTGATTGTGGGTGTGTGGGTGTGAGGAAGGGAGTAAACAGTTTCAAGTTAATCTTGAAACTGTTCTCAGGGAGAACAGTTTCAAGATTAACAAGGGTGGGTCTGTTCATGTGACCAAGGCACAGAAGGACACTCAGCTGGCTTTGAGCAGGGTTTACCGGAAACTGCCATATCATGAGTTTCTCTCTGAGCTCCTTGGGGCAGCGGTCCCCGATCCCAGCTCCCTGTACTCCTCCCAGGGTCTCTCCCCATCTCTGCTTCTCCCACACCCTCCCACCTTGCAGATTCCCAAATAGGTGAGGCCTCCTGAGTCTGGCCAGCAGTTCCCCTCCCTCCAATCCTGGCACTCAAGCCTCCTCTCTGTAGGCTCCAGAGATGGTCCCTGGGCAGTAAGGGGTTAACTCAGTGGGCTTGGCCCCTGCACATTCAAAAAAAAAGAACTGGCCTCTAGGGAGGGAACTTCTAAGCCCTTGGAATGTACTGCCTGATAAGAATGTCTTTGTTTCCCCCTGGGCCTTGGGGCAGAGAGTCTATGCTAACAATGCGATTTAGGCTGAATGCCTGTTTTTGTTCATGGCCGGGGCGGGGGGTGG
>NW_006786304.1:1046970-1049519 GCF_000442215.2 Lipotes vexillifer | reverse complement strand
GGGGGGGTGGGCCAGGCTGCTGAGTTTGATCTCTGGAGGGGCTGGAGACTGAGTAACCAGGCTTCTGTGACCAACCCCCAATAAAAACCATAGGCAGGGCTTCCCTGGTGGCGCAGTGGTTGAGAATCTGCCTGCTAATGCAGGGCACACAGGTTCGAGCCCTGGTCTGGGAGGATCCCACATGCCGTGGAGCAACTGGGCCCGTGAGCCACAAGTACTGAGCCTGCGCGTCTGGAGCCTGTGCTCCGCAACAAGAGAGGCCGTGACAGTGAGAGGCCCGCGCACCGCGATGAAGAGTGGCCCCTGCTCACCGCAACTAGAGAAAGCCCTCGCACAGAAACGAAGACCCAACACAGCAAAAATAAATAAATTAATAAACTCTTACCCCCAACATCTTTAAAAAAAAACAAAAACAAAACATAGACACCAAGGCTCAGGCAAACGCTTCAGGATACCTCTAACCCCCTAGAAAAGTCAGAATCATGTCGCAGTTTTTAAAAAGTCCCCTAGTTCATTAAAAAATGAAGATGTGTCCGGGAGGTCCCTGGTGGTCTAGTGGTTAGGATTCGGCACTTTCACTGCCATGGCCCAGGTTCAGTCCCTAGTGGGGGAACTGAGATCCCACAAACTGTGCGGCCAAAAAAAAAAAAAGAAGATGTGTCAAAACATTCTGAACACACCACTAAACAGTGGTCTAATTTGACCAGTTACATTTAAGGAAGGAAGACTTGAGCACACACTACAAATAAAGACAATCACTGCTGTGCACAAGACAATGAGTGGGCTCAGAAAAAAGTGAGGATATCTAGTGCAATGCAGGCTGGCCTGGGGCTTGTGTTTCAAGCCTCAGGGTGGCTTACCTGCGTGGGCAGAACATCAGAAACACCGGAAATGCCATTGCTGCGAGAGTGGCTGAAAATGATGGTGCAACACCACGCTGGTGTCTTATGCACCCGGAATGTATGGACTGGGGTCCTTTGGAGTAAGCACAGAGAGAGGCAAGAAAAGTTGTATGTCATAGGATCTCCTTTTTTTTTTTTTTTTTTTTTTTGTCAAAAATAAAATACTGCAAATAACCTCTGTATCTCTATGAGTCCATGAACGATGAGAAAATGTGAATGGCTGTGTCAGGCTATAGAGGTGAGGGTTACAGCGTAGCCAAATCTTGGCTCTGTGACTTGTGTGACCTCAGATGACCTCTCTGGGCCTCAGTTTCCTCATCTGTAAAATGGAGATAATAGTATCTGCCTTGCAGGGTGACTGGGAGACATGTAAAGGGCTTCTAGTAGCTCCTGGCCCACAGCAAGTGCTCAATAAGTACAAAAGTCATTAGTTAACCTGGTTATGCAGGGAAAAGGGGGCATTTATAGGGGAATGCGGTGGGGTGGGGGGGTGGATCTAAACCACAAAGGGCACAAAGGGTCACCACCTATGTGATCATGTTTATCCAGTCATGTAAAGTGATGTGTGTGCAGAAGGAAATTAAGCAGAACTACTTTTTAAAAGAAAAATTGTAAGATGATACTCTTCAAGCTGTCAGAGTCTCTCTGAGCCCACTTCTGAAACTTCCAACAAAGCTTTTTCTGCTTAAGGCTGTGTATTGGGTTGAAGAGTGTCTTTTAAAAATTCAGGTCCAGGGAGTTCCCTAGTGGCCCAGTGGTTAGGGCTCTGAGGTTTCACTGCCGAGGGTTCCATCCCTGGTTGGGAAACTAAGATCCTGCAAGCCACGCAGCACGGCCAAGGAAAAAAAAATTCAGGTCCACCCAGTACCTTGGAGTGCAACGTTGTTTGGAAATAGGGTGTTTGTTGATGTAATTCTTTTTTTTTTTTTCATTTATTTATTTATGGCTGCGTTGGGTCTTCGTTGCTGCGCGCGGGCTTTCTCTAGCTGTGGTGAGTGGAGGCTACTCTTCGTTGTGGTGCGTGGGCTTCTCATTGCGGTGGCTTCTCTTGTTGCAGAGCATAGGCTCTAGGTGCGCGGGTTTCAGTAGTTGTGGCACATGGGCTCAATAGTTGTGGCTCGCAGGCTCTAGAGCACAGGATCAGTAGTCATGGTGCACCAGCCTAGTTGCTCCACGGCAAGTGGGATCTTCCTGGACCAGGGCTTGAACCTGTGTCCCCTGCATTGGCAGGCGGATTCTTAACCTCTGTGCCGCCAGGGAAGCCCTGTGGCTGTAATCCTTTAAGGATCTCTAGGTGGGCTCCAAATCCAATATGACTGGTGTCTTTATAAAGGGAGGAGATGGGAATTTGGGCACAGTGAGACACAGAGGAGACAGCCATGTGAAGACAGAGGCAGAGATGGGGTGATGCTGCCACAAGCCCAGGACCACCTGGGGCCACCAGAAGCTGGTGTGCTGGCCACAGCCAATCACAGACACAACGGCTCTGGCCACCTGTCATAACCTGGGTGGCTTAAGATAACAGAAATGTATTCGCTTACAGTTCTGGAGGCTGGAAGTCTGAAATCAAGATATTGTCAGGGGGTTTCCCTGGTGGCGCACTGGTTGAGAGTCTGCCTGCCGATGCAGGGGACACGGGTTTCTGCC
>NW_006786304.1:1028655-1045523 GCF_000442215.2 Lipotes vexillifer | reverse complement strand
AAAAAAAAAAAAAAAAAAAAAAAAAATTGGGATGGATACATGGATAGATGATAGAACAAAAGTATTGTTTACTGAAAATGGCAAGTGTAGAACAGTGCTTGCTATCTCCCTTTGCATCATCTGGGAGCTGGTTAAGCAGCAGACACCAGGCGCCAGCCTAGAACTACTGCCTCAGGATCTGCATTTTAACCAGGCACCGAGGTGATCTGGATGCACATTACCATTTGTGCATTACCATCTGAATTACCAAAAAAAGAGAAAATATGTGTATGGATGAACAAAGGATTTTGTTTTCATTGTATTCCTGTAAAAAAAAGAGAACAGCATGTGGGACTTCCCTGGTGGCACAGTGGTTAAGAACCTGCCTTCCAATGCAGGGGACATGGGTTCGAGCCCTGGTCTGGGAAGATCCCACATGTCATGGAGCAACTAAGCCCGTGAGCCACAACTACTGAAGCCCACGCACCTAGAGCCCATGCTCCGCAACAAGAGAAGCCACCGCACTGAGAAGCCCTCGCACTGCAACAAAGAGTAGCTCCTGCACACCACAACTAGAGAAAGCCCAGGCGCAGCAATGAACAGCCAAAAATAAATTAATTATTTTTTTTAAAAAAGAGAGAGAGAACAGCACAAGTGGCCAAGAGTCTAATCTCTGGAGGCCTGATCTGGGTTCAAGTGCTAAGCTCCCCACTCCTAGGCTGTGTGAACTTAGACAAGTCATTCAGCTCCATGGGCCTCAGCTTCCACATCTGAAAATGGGGCGATGCTGGATGCAGCCCCTTCCCTGCTGGTCGCTGTAAAGTTTTAGTCCTCAGCACAGGGGACTCAGAGTACCCAGCCCAGAGCAAGGTCTGCCCGTTCCTTGTGCCACTTACATTTTGTAATCATGTATAAATGTACTCACAATGTAACACCTCTGTCATAAAGGGGCCAACTCCCCACCAACCACTTGGCCAGGCCACGCGCTTGTGCGGGATCTTAGTTCCTCAACCAGGGGTCCACCCGGGCCCTCCGCAGTGAAAGCATGGAGTCCTAACCACTGGACCGCCAGGGAAGTCCCCCGACTTTCTTTCTGAGGTTTGACCATCCACAGCGTTTAGATCACCTGCCCCGTGTCTGAGAAAGCTCATAGAAAAGCCCACTCCCTCCTGTCCTTGGCAATGGTGTGAAGGTCAAGGCTTACAACCCCCCAGCCCCCCCTACCGTAAAGACCCAACTCACTCACTCCAACTCTGTTCAAGCCACCAGACTGCCTTGTGCCTGCCCTTGTGCCTCCAGAAAGATCCATCATGTGAGTAAGAAACCTTTTCATACCCTCTTGGTGCTTGTGGTATCATAAGTCTCGACATCCCAACTGATTTGGGGTGTGTTTGATCCACCCAACCACAAAAGCGCCTTTTATGGGGCAACCACAAGAGGACTTCACTATTAAAAACGTGTTGTCATCCAGGAATCATGTGTTTTTAATTGACATATATTTGATTTACAATGTCATGTTCATTTCTGCTGTGCAGCAAAGTGACTCAGTTATACGTATACACGTATTCTATTTCACATTCCTTTCCATTCTGTTTTATCGCAAGATACTGAATATAGTTCCCTGTGCTCTACGGGAGGACCTTGCTGCTTATCCATCCTATATAAAGTCGTTTGCATCTGCTAATCCCAGACTCTCAATCTTTCTCAGTTTTGTTTATAATGACCAGAGACTCATAAACTTGTAGGATGTCACAGCAGGGAGAGAGTTAACTAACATCTACGGCAGTGATTCTCAAGGTGTGTTCCTTGGAGCAGCTGCAGTAGCCTGGGACCCCTCCAGGGTCCTCCCTGGAAACTACTGATTCAGAACCCCAGATAAAGGATGATTAAAAGATGATGATGGTGATTCTTTTTACTTATTTATTTATTTTTGGCTGCACCGTGTGGCTTAGTGGGAATCTCAGTTCCCCAACCAGGGACTGAACTCGGGCCACAGCAGTGAAAGCCCGGAATCCTAACCACTAGACCACCAGAGAACTCCCGGGATGGTGATTCTTAACCTTGGCTACTCATTGGAATTCCCTGGGGAGCATTTTAAAAATTGGAATGCCCTGGCCACACCAGAGAGCTTGAACCTGTTGGTCTGGGACGGGGTGTAGGCATCGTAATTGGAAAAGCTCCCCAGGTGACTCTAACGTGTGACCAGGGCTTCGAACCATTTCAACTGCAATCCTCCAATTTCAGAGGCAAAAAGCTGAAGCCAGATAAGGGATGGATCTTGCTAAGGTCACAGGGCAAGTTGGTGACAGAGAAGGAGAATGCAGGAGTCCTGATTCCCCCTCAAAGCTTCCTTTCATTCTATATGGCGGCCCTGGGCCCTGTCAGTGGTGGTGTTGTTTTAAAAGTAATAATAATTATTTTTATGTGCCATGGGAAGACTGATATGGCTTACTTTGAAGTCTCCTACATTCTTTTTTTTCTTTTTAAGATTTTTTTTTTTTGATGTGGACCATTTTTAAAGTCTTTATTGAATCTGTTACAATGTTGCTTCTGTTTTCTGTTTTGGTTTTTTAGCCCTGAGGCATGTGGGATCTTAGCTCCCCTACCAGGGCTCAAACCCACACCCCCTGCACTGGAAGGCAAAGTCTTAACCACTGGACTGCCAGGGAAGTCTCCCAAAGGCTTCTACATTCTTTGAATTAAAACCAATAATCTAACTTTAGTAAGCAAAATGTTCCACAGCAAAATGTTTAAATGGTGTATACGTGGCAAAACGATGGCTAATTTTTCCATGTTTATCGAGGTTTTTCTATAGTAATCATATATTACTTACATTGTTAGATAAAGAATGTCTATATAAATGACACTGGGGGTAAAAAAAACAAAAACAAGTAACTAGGGTGAGGCGGCCATGGAGCATTTTAATGGAAACGCCAGCTCTAGCCAGGAAAAAAAAAGAAAGATGTACAAATGATTCAGTTTTTCCTTTAACCTCTAAGCTCAAAACCTTCCTGGTGTGTGAGTGGGTGGCCCTGGAGGGTGGCCTCATTCCTGCATAAGCCTTATTTCAGTTGGAATAAAATCTCTCTAGTCGTGGGTCAGATGTATGTTCCTCATTACCACGACCCCTCTCCTAATGTCCTCCATAGCCCAATTCCTTGCATTTAGGGCTTAAATATATGTCATTTTTAAAAACCATTTTTAATTGAAGTGTAGCTAATTTACAGTGTTGTGTTAGCTTCATGTGTATAGCAAAGTGATTCATATATATGTATGAATATTCATATATATATATGCATTCTTTTCCATTATAAGTTATTACAAGACATTGAATATAGTTCCCTGTGCTGTACAGTAAGTCTTTGTTGTTTATCTCTTTTTTTTTTTTTTTTTTTTTTTTTTTTTGGGGGTCCCGGGGCCCCTCCCTGTTGTGGCCTCTCCCGTTGTGGAGCACAGGCTCTGGACGCGCAGGCTCAGCGGCCATGGTTCACAGGCCCAGCCGCTCCACGGCATGTGGGATCTTCCCGGACTGGGGCACGAACCCGTGTCTCCTGAATCAGCAGGTGGACTCTCAGCCACTGCACTACCAGGGAAGCCCTGTTTATCTCTTTTATACATAGCAATGTGTATGTGTTAATCCCAAACTCTTAATTTATCTCCCCCTCCCACCTCCCGCTATCCCCCTGGTAACCATAAGTTTGTTTTCTATGTCTGTAAGTCTATTTCTATTTTGTAAATAACTTTATTTATATCATTTTTTTTTAGATTCCACATATAAATGATATCTTATGATATTTGTCTTTCTCTGTCTCACATGCTTCACTTGATATGATAATCTCTAGGTCCATCCATTTTGCTGCAAATAGCATTCTTTTTATGGTTGAGTAATATTCCATTATATATATCTTATTTATCCATTCATCTGTTGATGGACATTTAGGTGGCTTCCACATCTTGGCTATTGTAAATAGTGCTGCTATGAACATTGGGGTGCATGTATCTTTTCTTTTCTTTTTTTTTTTTTTTGTGGTACGCAGGCCTCTCACTGCTGTGGCCTCTCCTGTTGCGGAGCACAGGCTCCGGACGCGCAGGCTCAGCGGCCATGGCTCACGGGCCTAGCCACTCCGCGGCATGTGGGATCTCCCCGGACCGGGGCACGAACCCGCGTCCCCTGCATCGGTAGGCGGACTCTCAACCACTGCGCCACCAGGGAAGCCCAGCATGTATCTTTTCGAATTAGAATTTTCTCCAGATATATGCCCAAGAGTGGGATTGCTGGATCATATGGTAACTCTATTTTTTGTTTTTTAAGGAACCTCCGTACTGTTATCTATAGTGGCTGCACCAATTTCCATTCCCAGCAACAGTGTTAAGAGGACACACCCAAAGATATGGGATTTTTCCCTCCACGTGATATCTTTCAGGCCCACAAGGGAATATGATCTACGTCTCTTCATGTTATTAAATTTGGTTTACCAGTTGTCTTTCTGCTGTGTTGCCATTTTCAAGTAGATATTTATAATGTTTGGCAAACGTAAACATAATTTAGTATTCAAAGAATCTGAAGACAACGATACACATCTTCTTTCAGAAAAATAAATAAAATAGTTTATTCTCTTTTGTCCTTTAGTTAAAGGCTTCAGACAAAAAGGTTCCTTTTTCACCCCGTAGTATTGAGTTGGCTGAAGCAACTTGATATAGTTTCAACGGAGGTGATTTTTTTTTTTTTTTTTTTTTTTTTGGGGTACGCGGGCCTCTCACTTTTGCGGTACGCGGGCCTCTCACCGCTGTGGCCTCTCCCGTTGTGGAGCACAGGCTCCGGACGCGCAGGCTCAGTGGCCATGGCTCACGGGCCCAGCCGCTCCGCGGCATGTGGGATCCTCCTGGACCAGGGCACGAACCCGTGTCCCCTGCATCGGCAGGCAGGCTCCCAACCACTGCGCCACCAGGGAGGCCCCAACGGAGGTGATTTTTGAACCAGGGGAATGGTTCAGGAGAGGTTTAGGTGGGATCTGGAATGTCACTCTGGGCTTGGGTCTAGATTGAGTCAGTCAAGCATGTTTCAAAAGCAAAGGACACTGTGATAGGCCTGAAGGGTTTCGGATATACTCCTAGGAAGCACATTACAGCTCCCAACAAAAAAAAACAAAACAAAACAAAAAAAAGAGCAGGATTAGTCACCAGCCGAGACTACTATTCTCACCACGTGACACTTTCCAGACACCAGGAAGAAATATGATCAGCATCCACAACATAAACGAGAGAAGCCTCACCTGACTGTTTTGTGCATTTGGTCTTTTTAAAATGCGCACTTGTACAGCTGGGTTCAGATTTTCATCCATGGAACATTCTAGAAAGTAGACATAACATTCATTCCATTGCTGTACCTGAATGAGTAGCTGCTTGTAAAAAACATTTTTAAAAGTCATGGAATATGTATCGTTCATACAGACATGTGCCCCAAACACAGTTTAACAAAAAACATAGCAAACTCCATGGTCCTATGACCCATCAAGAAACGGTCAATCCACAAGCCTCACGTGTCCTGCTCTTCACAAACTCCTCCCTCCCCCCAGGGTAAATCATACCCCGCTTTGTGATAAACACTTCCTTGCTTTTCTATAGATATGTATGTTTCTTACCAAGCTATGCATCTCTCAACACTATAGATTTGACTATTTTTGAATGTTATATTCATGCAGTCTTACTGTATAGATTATTTTGCTGTGTGGCTGTTTTTCAGGAAAAATAAATTAAGCAAAGAAAAAGAACATGGGGCCTCCCAGTTTCCTGGCCATGTTTCCTCCCTTGGAACCTTGTTCCTTCCCTTTAGAGAGTGGAGACAGCTGCTGGGTATTTTTTTGTCAGGAGAAAGTTCAGGGCCTGCAGCTGGTGGCTGTAACCTGAGCCCCAGCTCAGATGAGAACACATCTCTCCCCCCAACACATAATCCCAAGGTTTTGTCGATTATTTCCAGAGAGGAAGAGAGAGAGAACTCAGAATGGCCCTGGGAGGGGATAGAGTTGCCAGTTCCGTGGTATTGAAGCATGAGGCCGTATTTTATTTTATTTTTATTTTTATTTTTTTGATGTGGACCGTTTTTAAAGTCTTTATTGAATTTGTTACAATATTGCTTCTGTTTTATGTTTTAGTTTTTTGGCCCCGAGGCATGTGGGATCTTAGCTCCCCAACCAGGGATCGAACCCGCATCCCCTGCATTGGAAGGCGAAGTCTTAACCACTGGACCACCTTGGGAAGTCCCAAGGCGGTATTTTAGATTCCTGTTCCATGCAGTGAAAATGTACAAACCAGAGGCAGTGTCTTTGGAAAAGCATCATCGTTTCAAACAAGTTGAAAAGTCACATCTGATTTCAAGCAACGTAGAAACAAAACCTACCCAATGACTCTGCTCAGCCCTCCATTTGAAATAGCAAAAAAAAATCAGCAAAAAACACCCTACATATCCATCCATAGGGGCGTAGCTAATTAACCTATGTCAGTGGCTGTCACACGTCACTGACCATAATCCATGGTAAGAAATGCATTTTACTGTGACCCAGAAAACACACACACACACACATATGCCCTATAGAAAATAAAGCTTCCTAAAACATATTACTACACAAGATGAATTCAGATATTTTGTATTCTGTTGTTTCTGTTGGGAAAAATCGTGCAAGACCTTGAAATGTATTAAAAAGCTGACTGGTGTCTTTGCCGGAAAATTCAGGGTTGTCTGGCACCCTTTTTTGGGTTTTCAGATTCCATGGGGTCTCCGAATCTTTGAGCGCTTTACTCCTCTGTAAATTGCAGATACCAAAGCAATGCAGATGATTGTTGCCCATAGACAGTAAGTGAATTTTGTCTTGGAGAACAAATTATTTCCCTCTCCTGCTGGGGGAAAAGCCGGTTTTCTATATACAAAGGAAGTTCATTTAAGCTTTCCTATGGCTTACCTGTGTGTCTGCCCTGTGGCTTTTTCCTTTTGAGCTGGTTGTACTATCTTACCGAGTTATTTGATGAGTTAAATAAAACATTTGGTGTGTGTCCATTTTATGGTTGTATGAGAGTTGAGATTTTACCTTTAAAAAGATGGTCACGAGGTTCTCCATGCAGTATGAATTTGTGGGAGATTTTTATTGTCCTCTTTTCAGTATGTTCTTTCATAATAGCTATCTATTGCTCTTTTTTGGTGTTCTATAATCAGATTAAGACACTTATTCATACTTGCTCCCCTCACACAAATTAGGAAAAGATAAAATAAGTGCTTGTCCAGAAAATCATTCATTTCCCCATCTTGGATAATAATAGTGATGAAAGCTATGTGCTGAGTGAGTTCTATGTGCCAGGCCCTGAGATTCATATGTATCATCCCCAGAATCCTC
Source organism: Lipotes vexillifer (assembly GCF_000442215.2). Taxonomy (NCBI): domain Eukaryota; kingdom Metazoa; phylum Chordata; class Mammalia; order Artiodactyla; family Lipotidae; genus Lipotes; species Lipotes vexillifer. The sequence continues at coordinate 1,038,159 of NW_006786304.1, read as the reverse complement.
CCAACACCCCATTTTGCAAACAGAGAAGCTGAGGCTCAGAAAGATGGAGTGATGTGCTCAAGGTTTCCCAGCTCTGAGGTCATGAGCCTGACCCAAATGACCATCACTTTAAACGTCCTCCCCTCTTGCATTAGTGTCTTTGGAGAATTTATGGCAAATCCATCCAATAAAAATATTCCCCAAGCCCTTCCTCTGTGTTCGGCCTGTGCTGGGGACACAGAGGTGACCAATGACAGCCCCAGTTCTGACCCCCCAGGATTCACAATCCAGTGGGGGAGACAGACCCATCTCCAGGCAGTGATGACCCAGAGTGTGCAGAGTTGGGACGAAGGAGCCTCAAGGGGGTGCTGGACCCAGCTTGGGCAGTCAGGGAGGGCTTCTTGGAGGAAGCTGAGCCCTGAAGGACAAGGAGGTGTGATCCAGGTCAAGTGTGACCAAGGCTTTGCAGGGAGAAGCCCAGAGCACTGTGAGACTCCAGAAAAACTTACAGTGAGTGGAGGAGTCCAAGCTGAACAAGAAAGGTAAATTCCAGATCCTCCCCAGAACTGCTCTTGGATAATCATATATCTTAGGACTGGCCATGAGGTTTGGTCTCTGGTTGGCAGGTGATGGAACAGAGGAGGAGGGTCTCTGATGAGAGCAGCTGGCAGTCTCTTCCAGGCCCAGCCCTACTCAGGGAGCTCTGTGGATCTTTGTTTTCTCAAATGTACTCTGCTCAGTTCCAGAGCCAGGGTCACCAGGCTGCCCTTATCCTCTTTGCTTGGGGTCCAAGTCCCCGGTCAGGGACACAGCAAGCCAGACAGATGTAAGTTCAAATCCTGGCTCCCGGGACTTCTCTGGTGGTCCAGCAGTTAAGACTCTGTGCTTCCACTGCAGGGGTCTCTGGTTCGATCTCTGGTCCAGGAACTAAGATCCCACATGCCACATGGTGCAGCCAAAAAGTTAAAAAAAAAAAAATCTCACCAAATCCTGGCTCCCCTTCAAACTGGATGTGTGGTTTCTGAGCCTCAGTGTCCTCATCTATATAATGGGTTGATAATCTCTAGTCCATGTGCCTGTTGTGAGGGTTAAATTCATATCAGATCACACCTCTGCTCAGAACCCCATGGTGTCTCCCATGTTCCTCTGAGAAAAAGTCAAGTCCTCCCAAGACCTCAGTCCCTCTCTGATCACAACTGCCACCTTCTCCCTCTCCCTCCCTCTGCACCAGTCACGCTAGGCTCCTTGCTGCTCCTCAGACATCTCACGATCTCCAGCCCCCGGGCCTTTGCACTGGCTGTTTCCTTGTCTGGAAAGACTCTACTCCATCTATCTGCAAGGCTCATGGATTTTATCTGTTTTGTTCACTGCTGTATAAACAGTACTAGAACCATGCTTAATAATAATAATAGTAATTTTATATTATATTATATTAATATAACAATGATAATAGTGATGCTCATAATTATTACAAGAGCCCCTAGGCATATTCAAGTGCTCAGCTCCATCCCTGAGGTTACCCTGTTACCAAGTCTAAGCTTGTACTGCTTACTGAATGACAGGTCAATAAGTCGAGAGATGAATTGTTGAGGAAAGAAATAGCAACTTTATTTGGAAAGCCAGTAGACTGAGAAGATGGTGGACTAGTGTCCCAAAGAACCATCTTGCCTGGGGTGGATGTTAGTTTCTTCTATAAAACAAAGAGGGGGAGGTAAGGAGGTAAAGTATAAAAGGTGATAAGTTATTGTATTTCCTGGTTCCAGCCAGATTCCAGAGGGGATGTGTTAATTTCTTCCTTCCTGCAGCCATTCACAGGTAAGTCTGGTCAGGATGTTTCCTGTGAGCTAAACAAAGGTACTTTAGCTTAACGCTCAGGCATGGGAGACAGAGTTCCTGGAGATGGGCTATTATGTATACTTTAAGCTTATAGGCAACATCCCTTTAGTGAATAACTTATAGCAAAAGCAATAAAATACAAAGGTTAAAATAAAAGAAACAGATCCAGTATGGAGTCAGATTTGTTCTTCCTGATTACAGCCCCCTACCTCTGGCCCTCACTTTCTCTGGGTCTCAGCATGCACTACAGTCAGGCCAACCGGGGTTGTCCTAGAAGATGGCTCTCATTGGCTCTGACCATCTGATGATTCTTTTAGCTGGACCAACAAGGAGAGGGAATTCAAGAAATCCACTGGGAAAGCTTGCCAGGATAAAAAGTAAATTTTTGTGGTAAGGCCTGTTAACAAGCAGTGGAGATTTTTGAAAATGTATATGTGAAGAGTAACGGAGGGTGGCGGTGAGAAGGGGACTTGAGCTGTGAATACTCCAACCTTTTTGACTAGGGGGACCTGAGCTTAGAGAGAAGAGGCAGAGAGAGTACAGGTTGAAAAGTTTCCCTGGAATGGCCACCCACAGGATTTATGGCCACCTGGAGTGACTGGCCTCATTGACTGTCATCAAGAAAAAAAATCACCCTCTAAGGCAGGGGAGGGCAGGCGTCTCTCATGTGGAGTTTACTATTTACCTGTCTACACTGATGAATAAGCACTCCTTTGTTCTGGCTCCCTTCCCAGCACTGCAGACAGAGGCAACCCTCTTTCTTTTGTCTTATTTATTTATTTTTAAAGAGAGTGTCTCACTCTCTGGCTTCAGAGTTCCAGTGGTTGTCCAAATGGCCGGCTCCATTTCCAACCCAGGACAGTCAATGGATGCAGTCATTTATTCATTCAACAAAGAATGATTAAATGTCCCTCTATGGCGAACACCGTCTAGATTCTGGGAATCTGATGGTGAAAAAGACAGGGAAGGTGCCTACCCTTGGGGGCTTCTGTTGTCACGGGGAGTACAACTTTAGGTAGTGTATGTACTATCTTTAAACCACTTTGGGAATTGTTTGTTATGCAATGATGCTGATACACTAATAAGCCAACGTGATGTGATAGTGATTTTTTTGAGTGTGTGTGAGGGAGAAACTCCTGCAGTTAGGTAAAATCTGGTAAGGCTTCTTAGAGCAAGTGACATTTGGACCAAGGCTTGAATGGCAAAGAGGGAACCACACAGGGAACAGCAAGTACAAACATCCTCAGGTGAGAATAGTGGAAGATCATGGCTGAAAGAGACATAAATGAACATGGAAATGATTCAGTTCTTAAGCTGGGGGTGGGGTGGTGGGTAAATTGGCATGCAGGCACTCATTCTATTATTGTGTATACCTTTTTTCATATATCTAAATATTTAATAATGACAGTTTTCTAAAATTATGAGAATAATTATTTAAATAGAGAACAGGGTATATATTTATTTGGTTAAATATTTCAACAAAACAAGGACAGATAGGATGACTCTTTCTAATCAGTTAACAATATGAATTTTACCTTTTAAAAGTTGTAGTACCTGATATTATGAGAACAGTTAGGATTAAAACAATAAAATCCTGTGGGGATGCATTTTACTCTTTCTGTTAGCAAGAAAAATGAAAAATAAAATACCAAAGATAGAAGACATTTTCTTTCTTTCCTTAAAAAAAAAAATTCATGGAAATTAAAATATGTAAACGACAGTAGTGAGAATAGTATAATGACCTCCATCTATAACAATTTTTTTTCAGGGTCAACTCACAGCCAATCTTGTTCCTTCTATCCCCCTACCCTCTTGTTTTTTCTGGAGTATTTTAACAATAATATTTTTCAAAATATAAATAAATTATGGGTATTTGGAAATAGCCTGTGTATTTTTTTTTTTTTTTTTTTTTTGCCACACTGCACAGCTTGTGGGATCTTAATTCCCTCTGCAGTGGAAGCGTGGAGGCCTAACCACTGGACCACCAGGGAATTCCCTATATTCTGTGTATTTTTAATGATTATATGAGATGGAGAAATATATGTGCAGACTCACATCAGATGCTGAGGTTAGCAGTCTGGGGGTTAGCGGTGACGGGGAAAGCCATGTCACGGGACCTTTAGAAAATACAAATTGAAGAAACTCTGGAGCAAGAAGGAGCTCTCACAGCACAAACTGGATAGAACAAGTCAGACGAGTCACAGAACCACCACGGTGAGTTATGACAACTTACTCAGGAGGAGAAATCTGGGTGGGAGCTCAGAGCCCCTGTACCTCAGTATTCATGGAAATTCTGTGTGTTCTCATTTAAAGTACACAAGAAGACAAAATAAAGACCTAAAGGTGAAACAGAGAGGAAGAGGATGCAAAGGTAACCCTAAAGTGCCAAGATGGGTGAAAGTGTTGGGGCTGCCTGGACGCGTTGTCATGGGAACTGCAGTTGGAAGTGTTGTCATGGAAACCACAGCCAGGACTCCTACCAAAGTTGCTTCAAAACTATTTTTAGATCCACTGGTAATCATTGGTGGTTCACTGTTGGGAGAAGGGGCAGGCAGCTGATTCCACTTACACACACACATACACACTCACACATATATATATATATGCACATGCATATATACATATGTACAAATATATATTTCTAATTACCTATACATAAAATTGTATATTGTATATGTAATTATAAATATATATTTGTTTGTTCATATATAAATAACAAATTTAAAGTTTTTCTCTCTCACGCATTTATTTATCTCTTTAATATTTTGGAATGCTTAATTAACTCAATGTGCTTCTCTGATTGAACCCTGACTGAAACACTCTTAGGCATCTGTGTAGTGAAGAGTTAACTCAACAGGTCTGGGTTGTCCAAACCCTGTACCTTTTAAAGAATCAACTAGCCCTTCTCTGACTCCTGGGTAACCTCTAAGCCTTAGAGGATCCTGTACTAATAATGCAATTTATGGTGGTGGCCTTGTGCCGTGCAGCATCACTTTGACCTCTGGAGATGCTGAAGGTTGAGTAACTAAAGTCAGTCCCATCTGTGCTCCATGCCTACATGACTGACCCAGAAAAAAAAATCCTGGACACTAAGGCTCAGGTGAGCTTCCCTGGTTGACAATACTCTGTATGTGTTGTCACACATTGTTGCTGGGAAAAGTAAGTGCTGTCCGTGTAACTCCACTGGGAGAGGATAACTGGAAGCTCGCACCTGGTCTCTCCCAGACTCTGCCTTATGCACCTTTTCCCTTTGCTGATTTTAAACTGTATCCTTTTCTTGTAATAAATTGTGAGTACAATCATTTTTCTGAGTCCCAGGAAGCCTCCCAGCAAATCATTGAAACTGAGGGTGGTCTTGTGACCCTCAACACAGTATCTCAAATTCATCATGGCCCAAACTTAGCTTCTGATTCACCCTCTCCCTTCTTTCCCAAGTCTGTTCTCCATCAAACCTTCCCCATATAAAACTAAGTGCCATCATATGCCCCTTCTAGTTACTCATTCCAAAACCCTGGGGTTACATTTGCTTAGTTTACCTTGCACCTCACATCTAATCAATCAGCCAAACAGCAAAGACTAGTATGAAATATTTACAGAAAAGTTCACATATCTAGGCATATAACATGTTGAATTCTCACAATCGGAACACACCTATAGCCGACAACCAGAACAAGAAACAGTTCTTTACCAGCTCTCCCTCCGAGCGGGAGGGAGACACATTTCAAGTCATTAGACATTCCACAGGGAACAACTCTCCTGACTTCTAAAAACACTGTTTTTGCCTGTTTTTATACTTCATATAAATGGTATGATACAGTATGTGCTCTCGTGTATCTGGTTTCTTTTGCTCAAGATTTTGCAGGATTCATTTATATTGTTGTGTGTCATTGTAGATCATTCATTCTAATCGTTTAGTATTTTATTGTGTGAACATTGTACAGTTTATCCGCTCTCCTGTTGATTGGTGTTTGGGTAGCTTCTAGATTTTGGCTACTAGGAACTATGCTGCGATGAATATCCTTGTCTATAGTTTTAGTGAACACATTTCTGTTGGGTACATACATAACTAGGCGTGGGGTTCCTAAGTTGTAGGGTTAGCATCTGCTTTCCTTTAGTGGATACAGCCAAAGCGTTTCCAAAATACACATACACGAGATGTGTACACGTATTACACGTAAGAGAGTTCCAGTCAATCTTCTCCTCATCAACACTTGGCATTTTTTGACCTTTTAATTTTATCCATTTTCCATCAGCAAATTTACAACAGCGCCCTTGTGCTACCACTAGATTTTAGTACAACTTGCTACACTCTTCTAACAAGAACATCTCATTTAGTAGACATTATGCTACCAATCTTCTTGTTACTTTCCTGGACCCAATGGTTCAACCATCCCAGAACAAACTCCAGTCAACGGAAAGATGGTATAAGAAGAGTTCCACTCAACAGTGGGAGGGGGGCTTCCCTGGTGGCACAGTAGGTGAGAGTCCGCCTGTCGATGCAGGGGACACGGGTTCGTGCCCCGGTCCGGGAGGATCCCACATGCCACGGAGCGGCTGGGCCCCGTGAACCATGGCCGCTTCTGCAACGGGAGAGGCCACAACAGTGAGAGGCCCGCGTACCGCAAAAAAAAAAAAAAAAAAAAAAAGCAGTGGGAGGACTCCTGGAACTCTTGCCTTTACAATAATAACCGTTTACTATGTGTCAGGACCAAATACACATTTTTTACTTATTTATTTATTTTTGGCTGTGCTGGGTCTTTGTTGCTGTGTGTGGGCTTTCTCTAGTTGTGGCGAGCGGGGCTACTTTTCGTTGCGGTGCGCAGGCTTCTCATTGCAGTGGCTTCTCTTGCTGCAGAGCACGGGCTGTAGGTGCACAGGCTTCAGTAGTTGTGGTGCATGGGCTTAGTTCCTCCACGGCATGTGGGAGCTTCCTGGGTCAGGAATGGAACGCATGTCTCCCACACTGGCAGGAGGATTCTTAACCACTGAGCCACAGGAAAGCCCCCAAATACACATGTTTTATTTTATTTTATTTTATTTTATTTTTTGGCTGCATTGGGTCTTCGTTGCTGCTCACGGGCTTTCTCTAGTTGAGGCCAGCGGGGTCTACTCTTCGTTGCAGTGTGCGGGCTTCTCACGGTGGCTTCAGGCCAGCGGGGTCTACTCTTCGTTGCAGTGTGCGGGCTTCTCATTGCGGTGGCTTCTCTTGTTGCAGAGCACGGTCTCTAGGTGCTCAGGCTTCAGTAGTTGTGGCGCACAGGCTTAGTTGCTCTGCGGCACATGGGATCTTCCCGGATCAGGGATGAAACCCGCCTCCCCACCTTGGCAGGTGGATTCTTAACCACTGCACCACCAGAGAAGCCCCCCAATACACATTTTTTTTTAAATAAAACGTTGAATGCTGAGTATTTGGTCACAGGCAAAAATCACCATCATAGAATGAACTTTAGGGAATAAAAGAATAAATCTGAAATTCTATCAAATCCAAAATTTTTTATTACAATTTAATTTTTTAAATTTAGTACCTAATTTTTTCTTAAGTTTGGCAGTATAATCTGGTAGCAAAGTCAGCGACAGCTTGCTTTTCTGGCTACTCTGCTTTATGATACTAAATGCATGAAGAAGAAACAAGACATATTTGACCAGCTCAGCTGATGGTGACACTCACCAAGCTATCAACCTTTCCTTCTTTGCTAAAAGTAACTGACTAAAGTAGAATATTTATTGTCTCATCATCTGAGAAACGAGGATCTTGTTGATAGTAATGATGGTATATCATTGAAACAAACCCATGTAGTGAAACTCGGTGCACTGCTAGAAAAAGCTACTCTGGGGAATCTTTTCAGGGACCAAAGATCGTTGCTCTCTGTGTCTTTTGAAGTAATGTCAATCATCACCAATCCTAGACGCATTCTGCTTTTGCAATATCTTCTTGTTATCACTTGCTGCATAATAAGCCATCCCCAAACTTAGTGGCATAGAACAACTGTTTGTTATACGCACTGATTCTATGGGTCAGGAATTTACACAGGGTAAAGATGTGATGGTTTGTTTTTGCTACGCCATGTCTAGTCCTCAGCTGGGATGATGTAAGTGGTTAGGGAGTGACTCAAGTGGTTGGGGGGTAGAATCATCTACAAGTTTCTTTGCTCCTATGTGTGGTGCCTGGACTGAGATCACTTGAAGGCTGGGCTCGGCTGGGAATCGTTGACTAGAGCACACACATGTGGCCTCTCCATGTGGCTTGGGCTTCCTCACAGCATGGCAGCCAGAGGAGAGTTGAACTTACTTGGATGTTCAAAGATCCAAGAATGAGATTGTCCCAATGAACAAGGAAGAAATTGAATGGCCTCCTCCTGGCCTGAGGAGTCACGTAGCTTCCCTTCCATGATACTATTGGTTCAATCATTTCCTTTCTACCACACTCTCTATTGGTTAACGCAGTTACAAGTCTGCTCAGATTCAAGAGGAGGGGACATAGATCCCCGCCTCTCTGTAGAAGGAATGTTAAAGAATTTATGGCAACGTTTTAAAACCACTGCATAGTGACATACATTCATTCTTCAGCTGATTCATAGTATTTCAACATGTTAAACACTTCAGATTTTAAAACTCTAGCTATGGGCTTCCCTGGTGGCGCAGTGGTTAAGAATCCGCCTGCCAGTGCAGGGGACATGGGTTCGAGTCCTGGTCCAGGAAGATCCCACATGCCGTGGAGCAACTAAGCTCGTGTGCCACAACTAGTGAGCCTGCGCTCTAGCGCCCTCAAGCCATAACTACTGAGTCCACACGCCACCACTACTGAAGCCCGCGCACCTAGAGCCCATGCTCCACAACAAGAGAAGCCACTGCAATAAGAAGCCTGTGCACCGCAACAAAGACCCAACACAGCCAAAAATAAAATAAATAAATTTAAAAAAATCATGAAACTTTAGTTATAGCTAGAGTGTTTGTCTTTATTGGAATGTGAATATTCAGATTTAGCAATTTGAATGATGTCTAAAATATGATGGCAACTCGGGCAATCAATCACACAAATGTTGATCATGCCCAAGTTCAGGGATATCAGAGAGGAAAGTGAAATGGATATCTGGCTATTTGGACTTGCAAAGGCCAATTCCAAAATGGAATCCAAACAACAGATTTTGGTTGAATACCCAGGCCCACTGCATTTTTCATATGTGATCTCCCCTAATCTTCCAAATTTCCAGTCAGGAAAGTTTTTATTGGTATTCCTATTGTGAAGAAGAGGAAGGAGCTCAGAGAGCTCAAATTTCTTGTTTAAGATCGTACAGTTAGGAAGCCACATTGATAGCTGTATCAGTGAGGGCCTGACAGGAAACATGGCAACTCAACCTGAGTCACTGAGGACTGTTTCATTAACTCTTAACAAAGGTGTTACCTGTAGGCAGTGAGCTGAGGAAACCAGCAAGGAAAGGTGAGGCACCAGGCTTGAAGGGGGTGGAAAACCGAGAAGTTTCTAGAAACTTCTGGAAATTTCTGGAACAAGGAACTGTAGCTAACCTAGAAGGCTCTCAACAAGAGCTGTGGCTTTTATTAGGGGAACTCAGGGGGACTGAAGCTGCTGTTTCCTCGTGCCCTCTGCTTTCTGTTGTCTCCTAGGAGTCTTGTTGGCTCAACCCAACAGGAAGGCTGAGGGTAAGAAGGGTAGTTGGTGCAGCCATAGAA
>NW_006786304.1:1009109-1028645 GCF_000442215.2 Lipotes vexillifer | reverse complement strand
CCCCCCCCCCCCCCCCCCGTCCCGGAGGCCCATGTTGAGTAGAGAAAGGTGGAAAGACCGGGTCCGGGAGGGCAATCAGAGAACATGCAGACCTCAGGCTCGGTGAATAGGTGAACAGTCGCACTCCCACGCGATTCCCCAGGCCCAGTTGCACAGCCCACGCGCTAGCTTGCAACCACCGGTTGCCATGGAGACCGCGGGTACTACGCGGGAGCAAGTGCGCAAGCGCGCCCTGGGACGCCGGCCTCGGCTCAGCGCAGCTGCCTGGGCCCAGGCTAGACGCCACCTGAGGCGCCTTGTCCGAGCGGGGGCGGACGCTGTCGTCTCGGGCACTTGGCCCAGAGCATCCGTGCCGGCGTGGCCCGTGCTGGCACCTGGCGAGCCGGCTGCGTCCCGGCGGCCTCTCCTTGGCCCGTCTGGGCGGTCAGAGGCGGGGCTGCCGCTTCCCTGACGGGCTGACCGAGAGCCAGGCCCCGGGGAGGCGTTTTCGGCGATTCCAGGACACGTGTGAGCACCCGGGGCCCGGTTTGGGGAGGAAGACCTTGGGAAAGCGCGAGGCCTCCTGCAGGCCAGCCTTGGAGGGGGCAGCTGGGAACTCTGAGCCTGGCCGTGTTCCCGGGAATTTGACCTCCCTCTCCTGTCACCTTACAGGATTGCTGTTTAGGGACCGCTACAGTCCCGGTCCACGTCGTAGACTCTTCAGTACACGTGGGAAACGAGCTGCCAGGTGTCCACGACCATGGCGGTGAACCTTTTGGAGGACTGGTGCCGGGGGATGGAAGTGGACATCCACAGGTGCCTGTTGGTCACAGGCATCCCAGAGGACTGTGGCCAAGTGGAAATTGAGGAGACCTTGAATGGGGTCCTCTCCCCGCTGGGCCCATACTTTGTGCTCAACAAGATTTTTTTGAGGGAAGAGAATGCCAAAGCTGCCCTCATTGAGGTAGGCGAGGGTGTGAATCTGAGGGCCATACCCCGGCAATTCCCAGGAAGGGGGGGCATCTGGAGAGTGGTCTGTAGGGACCCCACCCAGGATGCTGAGTTTTTAAAAAACCTGAGTGAATTCCTGGCTGCAGAGGGGCGCACCTGGGAGGATGTGGTCCGCCTGCTGCAGCTCAGCCAGTCCCCACCACCCCAGAACCAGAATCAGCCCCCAGAGAACTGGGCAGAAGCTTTGGGGGTGCTTCTGGGGGCAGTGGTGCAAATCATCTTCTGCATGGATGGCGGAGATCCGCAGCCGGGTGGAAGCTAGGGCTCAAGAGGTTGCTGAGGCCCAAGCAGTGGCATCCTTGGCTTTGGCAACAGCGAGCAAGGTCAAGAAGGAGCCAGGGTGGGCTGTAGAGGTGGGCTCTGCCTTGAAGATGGAGAACCTGGACGGCTGGAATGACGTGAAAGATGAGGGTGACCCTCTTGAACCTCTGGTTCAAAAGGCTGGAGCTAAGACTTTCCCCAGGAGAAAGAAGCAGAAAAAACTCCCAAGCAGGAACCAGCACCCTGGAAGAAATCCAGAGGCAGCCATTCCCACAGCTCGGCCTTGTTGGAGGAGCCTGAAGCTGATGATGCTGAAAATATGGAGCTGTCAGAATATATCAGGAGCAACAAAGAGCCCTGTGTGAAGCAGGAGGAGTCAGCTTTGAAGAAGGCCCTAGCGAAATGTGCCTGGAAGTCTCCCAGCAACCTGCCCCACGATGCCCAGGCAGAAGCTGCGAGCCCTGGGGTTGCCTCTGAGTCAGACCAAGGTGGTGGTCCAGAGGGCCCACCAAAGAAGAATACCATGGGCTGGGCCTCGGCAAAGAGCCCTGCTCCCACGAGGAAGAAAAAGAAGGTGAGCTTGGGCCCTGTCTCTTACGTCCTTGTCGATTCGGAAGACACAAGGAAGAAGCCAGAGATTCCAAAGAAAGGGCAAGGCTCGAGAAGGGATGCATTGGATCAGAAGGCCCTTGGGAGCCCACAGCCTGCTGAGTCACCAGCCTCAACCTCCCGGGGTCCAAAGGCCAAGCCACAAGGCTCTCCTCATGCCTCCAGTGGTGAGAATGACAACAGAAGTCATTTGGGTTGTGTCAACAAGTGGCTGAAGCGGGAGGAACAGCACAGGCAGGTAGGGACGGAGGAACCCAAGGGGACCCAAGAGGATCAAATGGTCGTTGAGGAGGACCCCAGTGCAGTGGAGGGAGTGGGTGACACACCAGTTGAGGTTTTAGAGGCTGGGAGCCCTGACCCCCGTCCTAGGAGCCCCTAAAGGCCAATACTGGGGATACCCGTGGGGACAGGAGGTGGCAGAGCAAACCCACTGACCTATCTTTTGTTGGTGAGTGTCTCCATGGTATCCTCCGGTCATCTGACACTTCATCTTATGCATCTCCCTCAGTAAGAATTGAATAATTTGGGGTTATATTGTTTGTCAGAGTAGGTGGCTTTGAGGGTGGAGTTTTCTGGAGGCCTGATTGGGAGATGGAAATGTTCAAGGGCTTAGAAGTTCCAAGGAAGTGAAAAAACTCCAGTGACACGTCTCCCTGCTCCCGCTCTTGAGCTGTTCTAATTTATCCACAGAACCCAGAAAACGTAGATTTCCATCTGCACCTGAGCAGTCGAAAAAAGACCAAGAAAGAAGTTACAGGCGGGGAACAAAGTTTCTCTTGTTGTTGACTTTTGACTGTTTTAGGGACCCACCCAGTTCATAGAGATCCAGCTCTCAGAGGTAAATGGTATGTGAGATTTAGGTGGGAGGAATTAGGGTAAGGAGGCGTACCCCTATGCTTTTTCTCTGCCAGGCCTGCTTTTCCACCTCCTCCTAGACTCACCTTCAGAGGTTGGAGAGTCACTAAGCAGATTGGGAAAACTCTAAAACGTTCACCTTGGCACATGGGCAAGGTCACTGTTACGTTCATTCACGTTCGGCCTTTTCCCCCCATCCCCTGCTTCCTTTTCTGGATAATCAGCCAACCTCTGCAGGGCCTGGCATTGTAAAGGGCAGGGCGGCCATTCGCCCCCTTCTTCCCTTTCTCTGCTTCGACCACAGGGTAGGTTAAGCCAAGATCTTTGCTGCAGACCTGACTTCCTTGCTGCTACTGGTCTGCAATATCCATCCTCCAGTTCTCTAACCAGAGGATGTTAAGGTCCCAAGCATCGGTTTGGGGGAAAAAGATTGTCCACTTAGACCTTGAAGTGTTTGGTTTTCGGTCCTGTTAATAAAAATGGTACTTGGATTCCCATTTGGGGTGAAACCCTTGCAGGAAGCATGTGGGAGCAATGGGTAGGAAAGGACTCTGGCACTCCTGGCTCCCTGGCTCTAATTCCATCCAATACCCCCAAACTCTTTTTGAGGCTGAAGACCAAATCTCACATTCTAGGAAAAGAGAGAAAAATATTCTTTAAAACTTGGCTGTTAATTTCTTCCCTCTGACTAGACCAGAATGCCATGTGTCCTGGGTGTGCAGGAGTCGGGGGAGGGGCAGGTTACCTGAGCTCAGTGGTTTCCAGATTGTATCCCGGGGAAGCCCAAGCTGTGCTTAAAGAAGTAATCCGAATCTATTTTTTCATGTATTGAAAAAAAAAAAAACAACTGAAAGATGACTACTTGAATGTGTCATAAGCCAAACAAGTCACATCAGAGACTATCAAAATACTACGTTGTGTTCACCAGTTAGCTTGTTTTGGTACAGGTATCCAATTCGTTGACTCCACCACCTATTTGCCTCTAATTGAATTTCTTGTAAATGTGACTGATAGGAAAAGTTCCAAGTGGGAGAAGTTGGTCCTGAGCATGGCCTGTCATAGAACACTCTGAAAGAAATTTCCCTTTGTAATTCACATACTCTTGTCCTGCTGTGATGCTCAATTGTGTGACGGCAGATGTATCAATACGGCACACAGTAATTCATATTCTATCAGAGAGTTTTAGGGTCTCTCTTCTGGCTTCAGTTTTTGTGATAAAGAATGTGAACAGTTGTTAGATGTTGTTGGTGATGCAACTTTGAAAACAGATTTCTTGTTGACGATTCATTTCAAAAGCCTGGATGAGTCTGAGGATGCAGGAAGAAAGGAGATGGTTTCCGTTTGTAGCTCTTCACCTGTGTGCATCACGGTTTTCCTTGGGTCTGAGCAAAACGAAAGAGAGGGGTGAATTGGCCTTTCAAGGTGACGAAAGCCTCCAGCTCTCCAGCTCCTGATTTCAGAATCAGGTCCATTAGGGCTTCGTTGTGTTAACAGATTGACACCATGATTAGTAAATGTAAATGTATATGCTATAAAATAAAGTTTAGCAAACTAAGTATCTGTTGAGTCTCTTATAGGTGCCAGTGGTATGGACTGTTTAATTTGAGAAAAGGATTCCCCCGCGCTGAACAATACACACTGTCCTAGACACCCAGCCCAGCTGTTGCAGACCTGGGTTCAAGCTGCAAAGGTCATCACTTTCCTGTGAGAGAAGTCATCAAGATGTCTCTCATTGCTACATGGCCTGCCACCAATGTGAAAGCCTTCCCCAGACAGTCTGCGTTCTTTAGAAGTTTCTAGAACAGGTACCTGGTGTTGTGAATTAACCTGAGAAGCCGAGTTTATTTTTAAAAGCACCTTCCCCGCAGACAGAAGCTGAGGTTTTTCAACAAAAAATCGAGTTAAGTTTCCTCCTGACCGAGCCCCTCCCCTGCTTGGGACGCCTGAACCAGGGGGCCACTGCATCAGAGTCACCTGATACGCAAGAGACCAAAGGGCAAGCTGGACTCTGAGGACGGGGGGAGCTAATCAGGCACTGGAATGTGCACACATACAAACCCAGGTCAGAGGTTAATTTATTGGGTCCTTTTCTTTGCCCCTCTATGGGAAAAGCCATGTTTGGCCAAGATCTTTATGCACCTCCCATGACCAGCCACTCCCTCCAGTTGCACCCAGTCTGTCAGGAAAGGCTGGAAGTGGGGGAACATGGCCGGAAGTGGGAGGAGATCCAGGGATGGGGCTCCGTGGGGTACAGGGGAAGTCAGCTGTCCAAGGAAACCCCTCAGACCAGTGCTTGGATGGGGCAGCATTCTGTTCAGGGGTGGGCCTCAGAGCAAGGCCTGGCCACAGGGGCCTCCAGGGCAAGGCACGTGGTGCTGAGGAGAGGCTTGCACGCCACCAGGAGGGCCTGAAGGTAAAGTTTGCTCATCCATTCATGCTTCTGTTTAGCCAGAGTTTATCGAGCATCTACCATGGGACAGCCACGAACAAGACAGGTCCCTACCCTCCTGGAGCTGACATTCCAGCAGGGAGGTGGACCATATGCATAGATATATGACGGTGGGTAAGGGTTGGTGAGTACCGTGACAAGGTATAAAGCAGGAGAGGGTCGAGGTGAGTGTGTGTGCGAGAGAGAAGAGAGAGTTGGCTGTTTTACACAGTGATCAGGGAGCGCCTCTCTTAGGCGGTGACGTTTGAACAGACCTGAAGGAGGTGAAGGGTGAGACAGACCACTGGCTGGCGGGACAGCATCCCAAGCAGAGGGAACAATCGGTGTGAAAGGAGGCACGAGGGTGCGTGGTCTGAGAAAAAGGCCGGCGTGGCTGCAGTGGAGGGAAGCAAGGAAGATGTGAGGAAACGACTCAGGAAGGATGGACTTTGGCTTTAGTCTGAGTGAGTCAGGAGAGGGGAGGGTCGTGATCCAGCTACGATGTTCACAGGCTCCCTTCCCCGTTCCAATTCTCCATCCAACTGTTACTCAGAGGAGATTTCTCTGCTCGTGGTTGGACATACGGGCTGTAAAGCGTAATCCTTGATCTGAAGAAGTGATGCTCCGCCGTCCAAACTGGTCCAGTATCTTATGGCTCTTTTATAGGACTCTGGGCACTTGCATCTTCCACTGAGTGAGAAAAGCCTAGTCTGGAGTCAGTTTCCACTTCCGTCAACCTCCGTTTGGAGCCCCGCCACCCCGGGCTAGCGGCGTCAGCCTCACGTGCCGGCTACGTACCATCAGGCCTTCCCACCAGAGGGTTTGCCACACAGCCATGTGCAGTCTGTGTCTCTCGTTGGCAGATCCAGCAGTTCTTACTGGCATTTTGTGCCTCAGAGGGTGCAAGAGGACTGTGTCTGGCTTCAGCCCCTCTCTGTATTGCTGCAGTGCCCCCATAGCCACTCATTCCATGGCCCCAGGTGACCAACTCAAGAGACCACATGGGGATATCTGCTTGTGGACTCCAGTCACCTTCCAAACCTGGGAGTTCTGAAAGGCACCGGCATGTCCTGCTTCAACGAACCTCCTAAATTCCCCTAGTGATTTCCACAGGGCTGTGCCCCACATGGGCATCCCTTTATTTATTTACTTATTTATCTTTGGCTGTGTTGGGTCTCTGTTGCTGCGCGCGGGCTTTCTCCAGTTGCGTTGAGCGGGGCCTACTCTTCGTTGTGGTGCGCCGGCTTCTCGTTGCGTTGGCTTCTCTTGTTGTGGAGCATGGGCTCTAAGTGCGTGGGCTTCAGTAGTTGTGGCAGGTGGACTCAGTAGTTGTGGCACGTGGGCTCAGCAGTTGTGGCTCGTAGGCTGTAGAGCGCAGGCTCAGTAGTTGTGGCGCACGGGCTTAGTTGCTCTGCGGCATGTGGGATCTTCCCAGACCAGGGCTCAAACCTGCGTCCCCTGCATCGGCAGGCGGATTCTCAACCACTGAGCCACCAGGGAAGTCCCTGGGCATCCCTTTAATAGGCCAGGTTTCCCATGGCCAGGCCACTGACCATCACTCATGAGTCAGTAAAAACCGAAACGGATTTTACCACTTTAATTCTTCCACCACCGTTGGGAAAACAGCATGCACTTCAGCCCACCGAGCTGATTTGTTTTTACGTCCTTCCACTCTCTTCTGGAGTTCCCTACTAGTAGAATGTAAACTACTAGATGTAAAAGACCAGTAGATAAGGGCTTCCCTGGTAGCGCAGTGGTTGAGAGTCCATCTGCCGATGCAGGGGACACGGGTTCATGCCCCGGTCCGGGAAGATCCCACGTGCCGCGGAGCGGCTGGGTCCGTGAGCCATGGCCGCTGAGCCTGCGCGTCCGGAGCCTGTACTCCACAGCGGGAGAGGCCACAACAGTGAGAGGCCCGCTTACCGCAAAAAAAAAAAAACCCAGTAGATGCTGATGGAGGTCATCTTGCCACCATGTATCAGGAAGTGCAAAGGCCCTGAGGCAGGAGTGTCGGGGAGGCCAGTGCAGCTGGAGCAGAGTGAGCAGGAGGGGAAACAGGAGTTGAGGGCAGAGCGGGTAGACTTTCTGAACCCAAGGCAGTACAGAGGAAAGCAGATGCAGAAGAGAGAAAGAGAGAATATTGTTTGTATTGAGAGCCTGGCTCCAGGCTTGCCTGAAAGCCAGACTCTTGGACTTTTGGGTTACATGAATCAATAAATACCTTACTTTTTCTTTTCTTTCTCTTGCCTTTGCCTATCCTCTCCTCCCCCAGCAATCTGAATTAGCTTATGTCACGCCTGACATTTTCCTGATTAATGAAACTACGAAAAGGAGTACGATGAAAACTAAATCACCCATCCACCCTAGATTCCAGAGTTTAGTGGTTTCTTTTGTATCCTTCCAGAGATGCTCTATGTAGATGAAAGATTTACAGCATTTATATGCAGATATATTTTCATCCTCTTTTTCACTCAAATGTAAGAATACTATGCACATTTTTCTGGACCTTGTTTTTTCATCTAATATTTCTTAGAGAATGTTCCATCTCTCATCATCTGGCTGCCTAGTGTCTGGGTTAATGGCTTCAGGTACGTTTATATCCAGCTGCTCAAAGACAAGTGTCAGGAATCTGGCTCCCCTGCCACTCTAAGCTCTTTTCTGTGTGTTGGTTTCCTTCTCAGGCCAGCCTCTCCATGGCAACAAAGGTAGCTGCCAGCAGTGTAAAGCTATTTGATCCTGAAAGCTCCCAGTAAAAATGGGTGTGTTTTCTGATGGTTCCAGATACTGTCTCAGGGAAGACTTCTGATAGCCCCCCCACCCCCCATAACATGTCTAGCTTCAAACCAGAGTGGCTATGGGAACATAGTGCCCTGATTGGCCAGCCTGGGTCACATATCCCTGTGACAGTGGGTGTAGGCCCTTCGATAGACAGCCAGCCCCTCCAGATATCAGTGGAAGAAGGGAGGGACCGGTTTTCAAGAGGGATGCAGAGAGGACAAAATAGTTACCGAATGACTCCTATAGAGGTTCAGGACAAATCTTTAGTTCCCCAGCTCAGAGTAAAGCCTTGAGGAGACCCTAGAGGGCAGGCCACAGGATGGGCCTGGGGGAGACACAGCCTAGGGGAGTGGGTAAGGGAGACAACCTGCTTGAGTTTGAATCCCAGCTCCACTCTCTGACTGTGTGACCTTGGGCAGGTCCCTTCCCCTTCATTTCTTTATCTGTAAAATGGGGCTTATCAACTTCACAGAGTCCTCCCAAGGTGGGAGACTCTACAGTAATGGGTAAAGCTGTTGGGTCTTTAAAATCCTTTATGATAAGCACCATAACTAGAAGGTAAGTAAGAAATATTTTAAACGGGGGGTGTCTTTGGGGAGAGAGATGAGAAGGTGATGGGAAGAGAAGAATTTCTTTTTCACTTTGTTCCTTTTTTGTACCCCTTTTGCGTTTTTGGCCTTGCCCATGAATTCTTTTTACTTCTGTAAAATATCAGTAGGGCTGTTTTCTGAGAGGCGGGATGACAGGCCGTTCTTTTCCTCCCCAATATTTGTGTTCTACAACCTAAAGCGCATTGACTAAGGTTGCCAAGATAACTGTTTTTCTAGAGGTTTTGGAATAAAGATTCCTTTGAGATATGAACATATATTTGACATTGTGTTAAATGTGCCATGGGTAGGTGAATTGGTAGCTTTGTGCTGCCTTTGAAAAAAATTGTGGTAAAATACACATAACATAAAGTGTAGCAGTTGAACCGTTTGTTTTAAGTGTACAGTCCTGTGGCATTAAGTACATTCACATGGTTGTGCAGTCATCACCCCCATCCATCCATAGCATCTTTTCATCTTGTAAAACTGAAACTCGAACCAATAACAATAACTATCCATTGCATCCTCTCTCCAGCGTTCAACAGCCACCATATTAAGTGGAATCATTTTTTATGACTGGCTTGTATCACCTAGAATAATGTCCTCAAGGTTCATCTCTGTCATAGCATGTGTCACAATTTTCTTCCTTTTAAAAAAGAAGAAAAATGTTCTTCCCGAATAATATCCCATTGTATGTGTGTATCACATTTTGTTTATCCGTTCATCCACTGATGGACACTTGGGTTGCTTCCACCTTTTGGCTGTTGCAAATAGTGCTATCAACATGGGTGTATAAATATCTCTTTCACTCCCTGCTTTCAATTCTCTCAGGTATATACCCAGAAGTGGAATTGCTGGATCATATGGTAATTCTATTTTTAATTTTTTGAGGAACTGCCATACTGTTTTCCATCATGCTCCCTTGATTTTTTTGTCTTGTTTTGTTTTCATTTTTGTTTTGTTTTGTTTTTGGCTGCATCAGGTCTTAGTTGCAGCACAGGGGTTCTTCACTGGCATGCGGGATCCTCCACTGCAGCGCGCAGTCTCAGTAGTTGCGGCATGCAGGCTCTCTAGTTGTGGCTCGCGTGCTGAGTAATTGTGGCGCGCGGGCTTAGTTGCCCCGTGGATGTGGGATCTTAGTTCTCCGACCAGGGTTCGAACCCACGTCCCCTGATTTGGAAGACGGATTCCTAACCACTGGACCACCAGGGAAGTCCCATGCTCTCTTGATTTTGAAATCCCAGCCCTTTTCTGCAAAACTGTAGAAGCAGGGGACCACATGGCAGGAACTTCTCCAGCCCATCTGCCGCCAGTATGCTCCACTTTCACCGTAATAATGATGAGTGAACCTGGAACAGATTTTGCCAGCATAATCTGGCATGACAGGTGATGGCTGTGCTTACTGTAAATTTGAGGTGTTCTCCTAATAATCTCTGTTTGTGGGAAGGAATGTGAGCACTTGTTAAATAGTGTTAAAAATTCAACAGACCAGGAAAGAGGATGAGCCTTGCGGGTTATTAAAGATATTATAAAAATATGTTATGAATCCACAATAACAGATAGTGCAGTAGAACAGACCGGCAAATCCAGGAATAGACACATAGATTTGGGAAATTTTGTTTGGTGGTTTTGCAAATCAGTGGGAAAAGAGAGATTACTGAACAGCTGGTGTTGTGGCAGCAGTGGGGAGAGAGGCTAGTTACTCTTATAAAATATAAATTCCAGATGTATCAAAGAATAAAACACAAAAAACTAAAAGGATAAAAGTCGTAGAAGAAAACACAGGTGAATTTGTCTGTCATTCTGGCGTGAGAAAGATCTTTCTAAGCAGGATACAAACCCTAAGGGCCAAACCAAGGAAGAAATTAATTCATTTGTCAACATAAAAATTAAAAGTCACCCTGTGACAGATGTTACTATTAAAAAAAAAAGACATGATACACTTGCAAAATGTTTCTAATATATATCAGAGTAAAGAGCTAATTTTTTAACTCTAGTAAGAGCTGGTTCAAGTTAATGAGCAAAAGATGAACACCCTAATAGAAAAATGGGCAAAGCATATGAACAGGCAATTCACTGAGAAGATATTACAAACAACAGATAAATTATGTGAAAAGTAAGCTTACTGCACTCAAGCTGCAATCAGTGCAAATCAAAACAAGAGAGCATTGTTCACCTGATGGGCAAACCTTCTTACACATTGTACATACTCCCTCCTGGCAACCATATTAGGGAAAGGCAGCTTCATAGAGCATATTTGTTTAAACTGATGCCAAGTTTCTGGAGTTTTTATCGATATTTGGTGATTACAACTAATATTTTCACAGAACACCAGTGAGCCTCGGTTACTTTAACAAAATAATCAGTTTGGTGGTGCTACTTGAGTGGTGGGATGCTACATACTTTTAAAAGTTTACTTTTTTATATTTCCTCACATTAAAAAATACAACACCACAGACATTTAAAAGCATGCAAACAGAGACATGATTCAATCCAAACATTAGCCAGTGTGGTCGGATGAATTCATTTCTCCACAGATAATGCAGTGACTTTTTCTACCCATTGTGCTTAGAGATTTGTACTTTTTGCGACGGAACGAGTGACTGAGATCAGAGAGCTGTGCTGGTCTGTGCTAACACCACCTGGCACGTCCAGGCCTGTAAAAGTGGCCCCCGAAATCCTGGGTCTACAGAGCGCATCTGTCCTTCTCAGTTAAGCGTCAGGTGGGACCGTCACAGGTCCTTTGGGTCCTGGCCCTTGTCGAGCCCTGATGGCCATGAAACAGCAAGAGGATGCATGGCAGATCTCAGCATGACTCCATGGTCCTGGGGTCATCTTAGTGCCCGGTGTAAGATTTGGCGTTTCTCCTATGACTTATGCAATTTTGATGAGGAAAGGAAGGACTTATTAGATAGACTTAGTGGGTCCACTATGAGACCACGTTTCCTGTGACTTCACTTTCAAGCTTCTGGCTCCATTTAATTGAAGTGTATCCTGGGTTTGCAAAGCGAGCCATAGAAAAATTATTATCATATGAGAAGATAGGGAAATTCCTGGGGAAAAAAAATGCACTGAGTAGGGATTACCACATGATCTCAAAAAATGTATGTAACACATAAAAATGTAAACATGTATATTTTAATTCATTTAGAAGTATAGTGTCTGTGCTTTTAGCCACTGAAGAGGAAGTGAAAAAAAAGATGAACTGCAAACTGGGAATAATATTAACAGCATGTATATAACACACACGGGCTAATTTCTTTAATTTACCAAAAGCTGATTCAGAAGAATAATATGAAAAAGACAACCTGGCAGAAAAGTATGCAAAGGCCAGGACAGGCAGTTTGGAGAAAAGAAATCAAGATGACTATTAAGTGTGTGAAAAGAACAACGCTCGACCCCATTCCTATTTTAAGAATTAAAAGCAATGAATTATAGTTGTTCACCAATCAGAAATTTGAAAATTGGATGACAACCCACTGCTGTTGAGGCTGTGGAGAAATGGGCTATCTCCTCCACGGTGAATTTGTCCATTCCGGAAATGATCCCAGTGCCTGTGGTTTCAGGACTGGTTAAATCAATTATCAGCCATTCGTGTGTGCCCAACGCAAAAGGATTTCTGAGCTATCTTATTAATTTAAGTAAACATTCAGAAGAATGCATATTAAGATCATTTTTGTTTAAACACAAAAGATTTGGATATAAATGCTGGTTTATGAATAATTTATTTTTCTGATAGTAACAAGTAAATAAAGAGTAATAAGAAAGCTGTCCTTTTGGGGAGAGGAACTAGGGGAGGAGTAGCAATAAGGTGAGTCTCACTTTTCATATTTTGTCTTGAAATACTCTGAATATTCCAACAATGAACAATTCATTCATTCAAAATAACCAGAGAGGCACAGTGGATAAGAATCCATGGTGGCACAGTGGGTAAGAATCCATCTGCCAGTACAGGGGACACGGGTTCGATTTCTGGGAAGATCCCACATGCCACAGAGCAACTAAGCCCGTGCGCCACAACTGCTGAGCCTGCGTGCTAGAGCCCACAAGCCACAACTACTGAGCGCACGTGCCACAACTACTGAAGCCCACACACTTAGAGCCCATTCTCCGCAACAAGAGAAGCCATCGCAACGAGAAGCCCACACACCACAACAACGAGTAGCCCCCGCTTGCCGCACGCAGCAACCAAGACCCAATGCTGCCAAAACTAAAAAAAACAAATAAGAAAACAAAATAACCAGAGATAGTACAACCACTCTGGGGAACTATTTGGAAGTTTCTTAAGGTTAGCCATACCCTTGCCACATGACTCAGGCATCTACTCCTAAGTATTTTTGCCCAAGAGAAATGAAAACCTATATCTACCAAAAATGTGTACCTGAACATTCACAGCAACATCTTTCTGATTATAGCCCAAATCTGGAAACAACCCAAATGTCATACCAATTTTAGTTATCCATGAGTTGATGGACATTTGGGCTGTCTCCACTGTTTGGCTGCTGTGAATAATGCTGCTGTGAACATTCACGTAACAAATTTTTGGGTTGCCATATGTTTTCTTTTCTCTTGGGTTACCTAGGAAGTGGTTCATCCACTCAATGGAATATTACTCAATGACAAAAAGGAATGAAATACTGATACCCACAACAATATGGACAAATCTCAAGGTTTTTTTTTTTTAGTTGAAGCATAGTTGATTTACAATGTTTCAGGTGTGCAGCAAAGTGATTCAGTTACACATATATATATATATATATATAATTTTTTTCAGATTCTTTTCCATTAGAGGTTATTAAAAGATATTGAATCTAGTTCCCTGTGCTGTACAGTAGGTCCTTGTTTATCTATCAAAGGTTTTACTTTAAGGGGAACAACCCAGATACAAAATAAATACACATACTAGTCTTAGTTCAGGCTGCTTGAACAGAGCGCCATAGACCGGAGACTTATAAACAACAGAAGTTTATTTCTCACAGTTCTGCAGGCTGGAAATTCGAGATCAGGATGCCAGCATGGTTCTGGGGAGGGCCTCCTTCCAGGTTGCAGATGGCAGACTTCTCTTTGAATCCTGACATGGCTAAGGATCTCTCTGGGGTCTCTTTTATAATGGCACTAATCCCATTCAGGAGGGCTCCACCCTCATTATCTAATCACCCCCAAGACCCCCCACCCCCTAACACATCACCTCAAGGATTGGGATTTCAGCATATGAATTTTAGGGGGACACAAACATTCAATCCGTAGCATTACTGTATGAGTCCATTTATAAGAAATTTTAGAACAGGAAGAGCTAATCTCTGGTGGAAAAAATCAGAACCGTGCTTGCTTCAGTTGGGGGAAGGTCTTTGCGAGGGGTTTTGGTGGAATGTTCTGTGACCGGGGTGATGGTTGCACAGGTATACGTGTCTGTCCAAACTCACCGAATTATACACTTAGAATGTGTACATTTCACTGTGCGTAAATGACACCTCAATAAACACAATTTTTAAAAAGTAAAGGGGGTAGGGCTTCCCTGGTGGCGCAGTGGTGAAGAATCCGCCTGCCAGTGCAGGGGACACGGGTTCAAGCCCTGGTCTGGGAAGATCCCACATGCTGCGGAACAATTAAGCCTGTGAGCCACAACTATTGAAGCCCGCGTGCCTAGAGCCCGAGCTCCACAGCAAGAGAAGCCACCGCAGTGAGAAGCCCACGCACCGCAACGAAGAGTAGCCCCCATTCACCGCAGCTAGAGAAAGACCGCGTGCAGCAACAAAGACCCAACGTAGCCAAAAACAAATAATAAATAAATAAAATAAATAAATTTATTTAAAAAAAAGTAAAGGGGGGACTTCCCTGGTGGTCCAGTGGGTAACACTGCACACTCCCAGTGGAGGGGGCCCGGGTTCGATCCCTGGGTGGGGAACTAGATCCCGCATGCCACGGTTAAGAGCCTGCATGCCACAACTAAAAGATTCCGCATGCTTCAAGAAGATCCTGCGTGCTGCAACTAAGACCTGGCGCAGCCAAAATAAAGATAAATAAATATTTAAAAATAAAAAGTAAGGGGGGTGATTTTATTTTCATCTTTATAGTTCTGTGCACTGAATGATTAACAGCCAAAACCATAACTATGTTGTACACTAAAAGCCACATCACCGTGACAGGGCTGGTTTAACACATTTTGTGTGTGGTTATAAATCTTGTGGTAAGCCAGCTCCAGCTCACTTTGTGAGCCTGTTTACGTTACCCATCAACGCGATGTGGATTAAGACTGTTACAGCCCAGCATGGGTCTCTGTTTGAAATTCAGGTCTGACACGTCCGTTTTCATAAAACTGTGCATGTGTGAGTCACATCTCAAGTGTGTGGAAGTCACATTCAGTTCAAGGTCAGGGGGCTCAGACAGAGGGGTGGAGGCTGCTTGGTCCAGTGTGAGGATGCAACAAATCTCCACCCCGGAGGAGGAGCTGTTGGAATGGATTTTCCTGTTGGATCCTGTGACCTTGACATTTCTGAGGGGAAGGTGCTCAGTTATTAAAGGATGTTAATGATTCAAATGAACCAAATTCCCCATACTTGACTTACAAGCATTTGGTTTAACCGAACCACATCCTGACATTATAAAGGCAAACTATTTAAAATCTGCTACCCTCTGAGAATGGCCAGAACACTCAGGAAAATGAAAATTAAGGTACGGGAGTGAGTCCTAGTAGATAGTGAAATGGATTATGAAGCTGAGATATCACTTAGTTTGTTTATGCTGAAGAAATAGACCAACCACTATATTCAATATCTTGTAATAAACTATAATGGAAAAGAATCAAAAAGAAAAACGTGTGTGTGTGTGTGTGTGTGTGTGTATAAATATATATATATCTGAATCACTTTGCTGTATACCTGAAACTAACGCAGTATTTTAATTCAAAATACTTTGAAAAAAAGAAAATAAATAAACCAACAAAACAGTGAGACAATAATGAGTACAGAAATAGAAATTCATACATCTGAGAAGTTAGACTCTGACTATGGTGCTATTTATTTTAAGTTAGCAGGGGAGAAAAGGGATTTTCTAGGCATAGCTAGTGCTTAGAAAACTGGGCAGCCACTTGGAAAACAGGACTAAAGTTGGGTTCTCTGCTTCCTTCTGCCAAAATACCTTCCAGAAGGATCACAGACGTACATGTAAAAAAGAAATCAACAAATATTTAGATATAAACAGGAGTAACTTTACTTACCATTTTGGAAGCAGGAGGCATTTCCAAGAAGGACTCAAAGCCCAGAGGTCATGAAGGAAAAGATTAAATCAACCTGATTATATTAAACACTTAAATCCTTAGAAAAAAAAATCCACAAAGTCAAAAGACAACAAACTGGGGCTTCCCTGGTGGCGCAGTGGCTGAGAGTCCGCCTGCTGATGCAGGGGACACGGGTTCGTGCCCCGGTCCAGGAAGATCCCACATGCCACGGAGCCGCTAGGCCCGTGAGCCATGGCCGCTGAGCCTGCGCGTCCGGAGCTTGTGCTCCGCAACGGGAGAGGCCACAACAGTGAGAGGCCCGCGTACCGCAAGAAAAAGAAAAAAAAAGACAACACACTGGAGAACACACTTACCATAAGTATGATGGACTCAAGATGAATTTTCTCAATTTACAAAGAGCTTGTACATATCAAAGAAAAGACAAACACAGAACAATCTGGCAAGGATCTCAATAGGAAATTTACACACACACAAAATAAACAAAAAGCCAACAAAGGGTTTACTTTCCTACCAAATGTTTATGTAACATAACACAATGTGCCAAGCACTCATAAGCATTTTCCTAATATCTACTTATTTAAGACAAAAAAAAAAAAATGAGGAGGGCAGTGCTATTACGGCCCTCCCCATTTTTTTTTTTTTTTTTTTGCGGTACGCGGTCTTCTTACTGCTGTGGCTTCTCCCGTTGCGGAGCACAGGCTCCGGACGCGCAGGCTCAGCGGCCATTGTTTACGGGCCCAGCCGCTCCGCAGCATATGGGATCCTTCCAGACCGGGGCACAAACCCGTGTCCCCTGCATCGGCAGGCGGACTCTCAACCACTGCGCCACCAGGGAAGCCCGGTCCTCCCCATTTTTATAGATGAGGAAACTCATCACCCAAAGAGGTCAATAACCAGTCCAAGGTCACTCTGCTGGCAAATGGTGGAGCCCAGATTGGGACCCTGGGGTTCGAAGACAGGCTCTTAACCAGGATGCCACACTTCTTCCCCACCTCTCTCATGAATGATTAAAATAAGTGCAAAGCCAAACAGCCATGCGATCTCATCATTCACATATCAGCGTAACAATAATGCAAAAATTTAGGGATGCCCAGGCTGGCGAGGGCTTGGGGAAGCAGGCACCTGGCTATTCTTTTTTTTTTTTTTTGATATATTCAAAGTGCTGAAAGGGAAAACCCTGCAACTTAGGATATTCTACTCAGGTGTTCTTAACAGGCATGGACATTTGTACTTTCTTCTGAGGGCGATGTGGTTCTAGCCATCAAGATTTAAAGTATACTCATCAAACTGTGCTGAGGTATGCCAGGGATGCTGGTTATAGCACTTTTGTAAAAGGGAGGAGGAAACTGGAAGCAATATGGTTAAATGATTTATGGGACACCATAGAAAGGAACACTGTGCAGTTGTCAGAATGAAATGGATCTCTGAGCGCTGATTGCCAGGCCATATTTTTTAAAACCTTTTATTGAAAAGTATGTGTATCCTAAGTGCTCAGCTGGATGCATTTTCACAAATGGAACACACCTGTGCAACCAGCCCCCAGAAAACGCCTAAGGCTCCCCCCACCAAAGTCTATTGAGAGCCCTGTCCATCCTCCACCCTTCCCCCATCCCCCCAACCTCACTCGCAGAGGTAAGTTCTGTCCAAGCCCCACTTTTCAGTGAACAAACTCTGCTGCAAAAAAGATGCATTATGATCCCTTTTGTTGAATATTTTAAGAAGGAATAGTAATACATTGATATTGTTAATACATGCATACAGATATATTTGTTTCAGGAAGATACAGGTTTTTTTTTGTTTTTTGGGGGTACGCGGGCCTCTCACTGTTGTGGCCTCTGATGTTGCGGAGCACAGGCTCCGGGCGCAGGCTCAGCGGCCATAGCTCACGGGCCCAACCGCTCCGCAGCATGTGGGATCCTCCCAGACCGGGGCACGAACCCGTGTCCCCTGCATCAGCAGGAGGACTCTCAACCACTGCGCCACCAGGGAAGCCACAGGTAGTTTTTTAATAGTGATTGCCCTTAGAGTGAGGGACAGGGTAGAGGGCAGGTGGAAGGGGTGTAAGGTGGGGACCTTCAGGGTTTATTTTGGTTTCCTGTGCTTTGTCAATTTGTAACCATACAATCATATTGAGTATCTTTTTTTCTTTCTTTCTTTCTTTTTTGGCCGCTCTGTGGCATGCGGGATCTTAGTTCCCTGACCAGGGATCAAACCTGTGCCCCCTGCAGTGGAAACACTGGAGTCTGTAACCACTGGACTGCCAGGGAAGTCCCGTAATAGGTGTTTCTTTTCAGTAGTCAATATTCAGCGATAAAATGGCATGAAGCGCTGATACATGCTACATGTGGCTGAACCTCGAAAACATTAAGCTGAGTGAAAAAAGCCAGGCGCAAAAGGCCACATATTGTATGATCTATATATATGAAATGTCCAGAATTGGGAAATCTGTAGAGACAGAAAGTGGATTAGTGGTTGTCAGGGGCTGGGGGAGGGCGAATGGGGTTCGACTGCTTAATGAGTACAGGTTTCTTTTGGGGGTGATGAAAAGGTCTTGGGTCTAGATAGAGGTGGTGGTTCCACTACATTGTGATCTACTAAATGCCACTGAATTGTGCATTTTAAAATGGCTAATTTTATGTCATGTGAATTTCAATGCAATGTTTTTAAGTAGTGAAAAAAAACCTGGCATCTGGATGATGGACCTTTTTTGAGGGGGGGGTACGGTAGAGGTTCTTCTTTATACTTTACCTTGAATTAAAAAAGCCACAAAGCCAAACACCCGTGTTAGCTCTGGCTGCTGGGGAAAGTAGCTCTGCTGCAGATCTCGGAAGAAAGCTTTTGCTGTCCTCTTTAGATGTGTATTTGAGTTTTTTTAATCAACATGTTTTTGGTTGGAAAGTTTTTAGCTTTCCAAGGGTCAGTTTTTAAAATTCCAGCCTGGGCTCTTCCATTCTCACAAAACTGGAAAAGGAAGAGAGCTTGCAGAGAGTACAAGTCTGGTCATGCTCAAGGAAAGCGAAGCCATGGGGCCCAGTGGGAACGTTCTGAAACAAGCGCGAATGTGTAGCTAAGGTCAACGATTACAGCCCACTTTCATGCTCCAGGCGTGTTCGGGGTGTTTCCCCTATGACTTTCACACTTCGATGAGAAATGTGAGCATTCAGAGAATGTTCAAGGGCAAACGCTGAAGTAAAAATTCCCTCCCACTGCTTTTCCGTGATCCTGTAAGCACTTAACTGAAGCATTTCCTATGAGGGCAGGCTGAGCTGTTTTTAAAACTGTCAACATGTAGGAATAGGGAGGGAAACATCCCAAATAAACAGCCGGAAAACAGAGAGATAGGTCAGTCACGCGAGGGGATTGGCTCGGATAAATATGAAACTGTATGATGAGCCTGCAATAATGAAAACAGTCCAGTACAGACCGAAGAAAGGGAGAAACAGAGCAACCTAGATCGACGAAGAGTGTTTACAAATATAGGTGGGGTTTCAAATCGGCACAGGAAAGGTGAATTATTCAAAAAGTGGTCTTGGGACAACAAGCTAGGTGTTTGGGGAAAAACAGCCCACTCCTTACATCAAAATTAATTCCAGACGGATCCAAATGTATAAAATGAAATTGTAAGAGTTGCAGAGGGAAAGATGGGTGGGTCGTTGATCATCCTGGAGGGGAGGAAGCTTGTCTCTTTTTTATTTTTTTATTTTTAATTCTTTTGAATTGAAGTATAGTTGATTTACAAAGTTGTGTTAATTTCTGCTGCACAAAGTGATTGAGTTGTTTTTTTTTTTTTT
>NW_006786304.1:1002604-1008946 GCF_000442215.2 Lipotes vexillifer | reverse complement strand
CAACCACTGCGCCACCAGGGAAGCCCAGTGATTGAGTTATATATATATATAAATATATACATTCTTTTTTAAATATTCTTTTCTATTAAAAGAATATTCTTTTTAATATTCTTTTAAATATTATTCATTATGGACAATCATAAGATACTGAATATAGTTCTCTGTGCTATACAGTAGGACCTTGTTGTTTATCCATTCCATGTATAATAGTTTGCATCTGCTAACCCCAAACTCCCACTCCATCCCTCCCCCAGCCCCCTCCCCCTTGGCAACCACAAGTCTATTCTCTAGGTCCCTGATTCTGTTTCATAGATAGGCTCCTTTGTGTCGTATTTTAGATTCCACATATAAGTGATATCACATGGTATTCATTTTTCTCTTTCTGACTTACTTCATCTAGTATGCTAATCTCTAGTTGCATCCATGTTGCTGCAGATGGTGTTATTTTGTTCTTTTTTATGGCTGAGTAGTATTCCATTGTATATATGTACCACATCTTTATCCATTCATCTGTCAATGGACACATAGGTTGTTTCCATGTCTTGGCTATTGTGAATAGTGCTGCTATGAACATAGGGGTGCATGCATCTTTTTGAATTATAGTTCTGTCTGGATATATTTCCAGGAGTGGGATTGCTGGATCTTATGGTAATTCTATTTTTAGTTTTCTGAGGAACCTCCATACTGTTCTCCACAGTGGCTTCACCAGTTTACATTCCCACCAACAGTGTAGGAGGATTCCCTTTTCTCCACATCCTCTGGAGGGGAGGAAGCTTTTCAAAGCTGAGTGGACTCACAGAGTTCAAAGATCTTAACGCAAATGTAGGCACAGCCGGGACCCAGCGAGGGGTTCCAGTCTCATGTAACCTGAAACCATCAAAGAAAACTGGCTTCTTAGCCACTGTGATTAACAGAAAAGTTAAAATTTTTATACAAGAAAAAAATAACAAAGTCAAAAGATAGTTACAAACTGGGGAAAAATAGAGGTTTCATGCCTCCCTTTACAAAAAACTCACGTAAATGATCAAGAGAAAGAGGAACAGCTGAGAAAAATGGGCAAGAGACACAGATTGGAAGTTTACCGAAAAACAAGCGTCCACAGCTAGTAAACACATAAAAAGATGCTCAGCGTCACACTTAAAGAAAAGCAGAGCAGAAACAGTCACAGGATAAGGATGGACTTAGAGATCAGGGGAATAGAGCCGAGAGCCTAGAAAACAACCAGGAGATACCATTGCCCACGTATGTGATTGGCAAAAGTTCTAAAAGTTGTGTAATTAATAGCCAGTGTTGACCAGGATGTGGTGAAACAGTGTCACTCATTATTTTTTTTTTAACATCTTTATTGGGGTATAATTGCTTTACAATGGTGTGTTAGTTTCTGCTTTATAACAGAGTGAATCAGTTATACATATACATATGTTCCCATATCTCTTCCCTCTTTGTCTCCCTCCCTCCCACCCTCCTGTCACTCATTATTATTGGGAGTGTGAACTGGTCCAAAGGCCATTTGGAAATAGCTGTCCAATTTTCAAAAGGCTTTGTTTGGGTCCCAGGGAACCTGCTGCTAGCAGTTTTCTCCTGCCACATAGTCTCAAATATATGCCATAGCTCTCAAGAGCTATTAAAGGGGAGGGTTTGTAGGAGTGGAAAATGAAAGTGATCCAAGGGCCCATCAGTATGGAACTGATTAAATGAACTGGGGTACAACCCTGGGAGGATGGGACACTCTATAGACATGAAAAAGAAGTGCCTAGGACTTCCCTGGAGGCGCAGTGGTTAAGAATCCACCTGCCAATGCAGGGGACACGGGTTCGATCCCTGGTCCTGGAAGATCCCACGTGCAGCGGAGCAACTAGGCCCGTGAGCCACAACTACTTAGCTTGCACTCTAGAGCCTGCGAGCCACAACTACTGAGCCCACGTGCCACAGCTACTGAAGCCCGTGCGCCTAGAGCCCATGCTCCGCAACAAGAGAAGCCACCGCAATGAGGAGCCCGCACACCGCAACGAAGAGTAGCCCCCACTCGCCACAACTAGAGAAAGCCCAAGCGCAGCAACAAAGACCCAATGCAGCCAAAAATAAATAAATAAATAAAATTAATTAATTAAAAAAATATTTTCCAAGTTGTTCTATAATACATCAGTGATAGACATCTAAGCATTTCTTTTTTTTTTTAAATATATTTATTTTTGGCTGTATTGGGTCTTTGTTGCTGCGCGCCGGCTTTCTCTAGTTGCGGGAGCGGGGGCTACTCTTCCTTGCGGGGTGCGGGCTCCTCATTGCGGTGGCTTCTCTTGTTGTGGAGCACGGGCTGTAGGCACACAGGCTTCAGTAGTTGTGGCGCATGGGCTCAGTAGTTGTGGCTCTCAGACTCTAGAGCGCAGGCTCAGTAGTTATGTAGCTCGGGCTTAGTTACTTCATGGCATGTGGGAGCTTCCTGGACCAGGGCTCGAACCCGTGTCCCCTGCACTGGCAGGCAGATTCTTAACCACTGCGCCACCAGGGAAGTTCCGGAAAATATTTTTAAAATACCCAGGTGCAGTAGGGCACATGGGATCACCTTGGTATAAATGAAAAATGTTATGTGGTTAGAAATGGTAGTATATGCATCAATTTTTTTTTTTTTTTCCCCCTGGAAGGAAAAGCAACAAACTTTGAAAACGGATTCTTCTGAGGTAGGGAAACGAGTGGAAGGTGGGTGGGTGTGGGTGTGGGAGGGCTTTACTGCCATCCTTGCCTGTAACTCTCACATTTGAAAGCACATTATTTTTTAGAATGCTGACATGGCGAGATAGTAAGATGTTTTTCATTTTCTCTGTATTTCTTTGCATTAAAAAATGACACTGTACTTTAAAAAGAAAAATGAAATTACCCGCACACCACGTTCACAGATATTGCTAAATTAACCAGATATTTCTGCTCTTCTTGGCAGCGTTTCCTGTCGTTTCTGTACAAATATGTACTTCTTATAAATTATCTTTGTCTTGGAAGGTGTATCCCTTTGGACGCTGGTTAGTTTTTAAACATTTTTGGTCTGGGCAGGTCCATGCCTGAAAAACTCCACCATTTCTGCAAAGCACAAGCCTTGTCACACTCCACGTAATGACAAGTAAACCTTGGGCACTGCTGTCGTGGAGAAAGTTCCAATCCCTGGGTAATAATAGTTCTGTAAAAGCCAGTGAATGTGTAACAACTGAGGCGTGATCACATGCTGTCGGAGACACGGGTTGGGTGTCTCCCTGTGACTTTGACATTCAGGCTAAGAAGTGCGAACAGCTGAGATTCTTATTAACTCTAAAATGAAAATCCCCTGCTACCTGTTTGTCCACCTCCTGGAAATTGACATATGCTTGCAGGATAAGCTGCTGAAAAATTGTTACCATATGAGAATAATGGAGAAACTTTGAAGGTAGGGGCAAGAGTAAGCCCTTTCAGACAGCAAAATGCGTCCTAACTGTTTGGTGCCCCCAGGTACAAGATTTTTGGTTTTGGTGAAGGCAGTGCTACTATTCACCAGGCAAGATGAGGACCAAGCAGCCAAACCTTTCTTTGGAGAGTGAGGGGATAAAAGCTGGATTTCTATGTTCCTTTCACTGAAATCCAGATGGATCCGAAAGTTAAATGCAAACCATGAAGCCATCAAGCACTCCAAGAAAAAACTGGTGAATTAATATATGCACTTAGAAGTGGGGGAAATATTTTTCTAAGTGGAAAAACAGAACTCAGAAGCTATGAGGAGCAAGCTTGATACATTTGAATTTGAAAGCTTGTATACGGTCAAAGAATTGTAAAGTCTAAAAATCTGACAAACTGAATGCCTATATTTGAAATCATTCCATTGATGTGTTCTTTTTTTTTTTTCTCTCCATTTCCAAAACCTTTTAATTGATTTTTTTTTAACATTTTAATGGTTGTTAAATGAGCTGTTCTCAACTTTCTTTTCAGCAATGTCCCAGCTCTGGTACCAGTTTTTAAACAGCTGTCAGTTCTAATCTTGGTTACACAAATCCAAAAGGATTCAAAGTGGAGCAATGAGGAAGTTGTGGTTTTTTTAAATTTTTTGATCAAATTGTGAAATTCTTGTCATTTCTAATCTTGGTTACGCAGGTCCAGAAGGATTCAAAGTGGTGCAGTGGGGGAATTTTTTTTTTTTTAATACCTGAATGGAATTGTGAAACACTTGTCGTTTCTTACCACAAATGAGAAGGGAAATACCCTGAATTTGCCAGCATGAAGCCATCTAGAATAGCAAACCCTTGTGTTCAAACTTGTTACACAGTCATTTGTTATAAAGCTGTTATGTCACAAGGCTGAATAAATCCTTAGCAGATGCTCTTGTCATTTTTTTGGAGCCTGAGGAATGTGAGAGGTGGCAACTGCTGGCTTAAACAATCTCACTGGTGAGGACGTGCCAGGGTCGGACTATTCAGATACGGCTCTAAGTGTTTTATTCAGTGACAGATTTACAAGAGCAATCAGAGCTGCAGAAAAAGGAAGGGGAAGAAAAAAAGAAAGAAAGAAAAAAGCATCACTGTGGTTGCTGCCAATAATGTGGTCTTGGCTTCCAACAGATTTTATTTTTAGGTTGTGGTGGCTTGGTTTTTATTTAATAAGGACCCATATAAAGAAGAAAACAAGAAGTGACCCATTAACCTACTGCCAAAATAGCCCCTGTGGACATTTAAAAATAAGATATGCACAGTGTTAGACATTGAGGCGGTGCAGGATTGAAAATAGAAAGCACCATCCCATCCCACTTCTCCTCTGCCTCCCCTAAAGCCAATGGCCATAGCACGTTCACATTTTTCCTTCTAAAAGAGAAAAAATGTTTATGTATATACTGGTGCACATCTCTCTATGTGTGTGCGTATGCATATATTTGTGTGTGTATATGTGTCTGTGTCTATATGCCTTGTGTACATGTGTGTAAATGTATGTATATGTATGTGTATATAGACGCATATGTATTTATGTGTATTTATATCTGTATACATGGTTGGATATGTACACATGTACATGTGTGCATGTGTGTGTATAAATGTATGCATATATGTTGGTGTGTATGTATGTGTTTTTGTATATGTGTCTGTGATAACAGCATAAGTAGTCGCTTATATATCACACAGGATCTATTTTTGTATTAATTAATTAATTAGTTTTTAAATATTTAAATTTTGGGCTGCATTGGGTCTTCGTTGCTGCACGCGGGCCTTTCTCTAGTTGCAGCGAGTGGGGGCTACTCTTCGTTGTGGTTCATGGGCTTATTGCTGTGACTTCTCTTGTTGCAAAGCATGGGCTTTAGGTGCATGGGCTTCAGTAGCTGTGGCATGTGGGCTCAGTAGTTGTGGCTCGCGGGCTCTAGAGCGCAGGCTCAGTAGTTGTGGCACACGGGTTTAGTTGCTCTGCATGATGTGGGATC
Organism: Lipotes vexillifer; assembly: GCF_000442215.2. Taxonomy (NCBI): domain Eukaryota; kingdom Metazoa; phylum Chordata; class Mammalia; order Artiodactyla; family Lipotidae; genus Lipotes; species Lipotes vexillifer. Next base: position 1,003,524 of record NW_006786304.1, on the reverse strand, counting down.
TTCCCGGACCAGGGCTCGAACCCGTGTCCCCTGCATTGGCAGGTGGATTCTTAAACCACTGCGCCACCAGGGAAGCCCCACGCAGGATCTATTAAGAAATATCATCAGTTCTGCTTTCCGGAGGGACCTGGAATCCATCCACTTTTTACCCTGGATTGGTCTCCATCTCCTCCCACCTCCCTGTCTGCTCCCATGATTGCCACATAAACCCAATGAAATTTAGATTTCATATAAACGATTTTGTTTGGTATAAGTATGTCCCAAATATTGTATGGGACATGCTTATAACTAAAATAATATTCATTGTTTATCTGAAATTAAAATTTCACTGGGCAACCTACCTTTGAATTTATTATATCCAGCAACCTCTAGCCTCTCTATAGAAGATTCCCCACATGCGGCCAGAGGGCTCCCGTTAGCCCCTAAGTCAGATCATGTCCCTCTCTGCTCAGAACCCTGGCTCCTATATCCCTCAGAATCAAAGCCCAAGATCTCATCATGGCCCTACTAACTTTACCTTCTACTTACTTCTTTGCCTTCACCTCCCTCCACTCTCTCCCTTGTTTACTCTGCTCCAGCTGAGACAGGCTGGGACCTGGGACCCTTTGCTGCAGTGCTGCCATGCTTGCACCTGGACACACCTCTCCTCCAGCAACAGAATACAAGGAAACTGTATGGGACTAAAAATAACTGCCTGCATGTGCACTTGGGGCAAATTCTGGACAAAAGATACAAAGAGACCAAAAAACCCACCTGCCACTTTTGAAGAGCCTGGAGCAAAAGCAGGGTACTGCGCATGCCCCCTGCACACACCACCACCGAAGGGGCGGGCAAAACACCTAAGCCACGCCTCCGGCCCGGCCCCTGGACACACCCCTACCCTCACCCCATATAAGGAACAAGCTCGCCCCCCCCCCCCC
>NW_006786304.1:988995-1002594 GCF_000442215.2 Lipotes vexillifer | reverse complement strand
CCCCCCCCCCGGCTCCAGGGAGCGAGCCAGCAAGGGAACCTGTTGTTTGTTCTCGCTCCCCTCTGCTGCCGCAGGGGCCCCAGTAAAGCCTTGCCTGAATTTCTTGTCTGGCCTCTGGTCAATTTCTATTGATTAAGGAGCCCAAGAACCCTGGTGGGTAACACAGCTACCCTGCTATTCCTTGATCACAACACGCATAGTCCTGCCTCCAGGCCTTTGCACTGGCTGTTCTGTCTGCCTGAACTGCTGTTGCTCCGGATAGTTCCATGACTTACTCTCTCATTTCCTTTAAGTCTTTGTTCAAATGGCATCTTTTCAATGACACACGCTCTGACCACTCTACCAAAAAAGGCCTCCCTCCTCCCACCCCCCCCATATCTTTAGAACTTATCACTTCCTCACTTACTGTTTTATTTATTTATTTGTTTGTTTGTTTATTTATTTATCTGTTATTTGTCTCCTCCTACTAGAATATAAGCTCCATGAGGGCAGGAATTTTCTTTTTTTCTTTCTTTCTTTTTGGCTGCGTTGGGTCTTCGTTGCTGTGAGCGGGCTTTCTCTAGTTGCAGCGAGCGGGGGCTACTCTTCCTTGTGGTGCGTGGGCATCTCATTGCAGTGGCTTCTCTTGTTGCGGAGCACAGGCTCTAGGCGCGCGGGCTGAGTAGTTGTGGCTCGCGGGCTCTAGAGCACAGGCTCAGTAGTTGTGGCACATGGGCTTAGTTGCTCTGCGTCATGTGGGACCTTCCCGGACCAGGGCTCAAACCCATGTTCCCTGCATTGGCAGGCGGATTCTTAACCACTGCGCCACCAGGGAAGTCACTCTTTTTTGTCTGTTTGTTTGTTTGTTTTTGTTAACTGCAGTATCCTAAGCACCTAGAACAGTGCCTGGCATGAAGTTCAATAAATATTTTGAGGGGGTGTGTGTGTAATTAATAAAAGGAGCCAAGACTACTTGGGTTCAGATTCAAGTTCTCTGCTTACTACCTGTGTGACCATTGCCAGTTTTTCTTAATCTCTCTGAGCTTCAGTATCCTCTGCTGTAAACTGGGGATAATAGCATGACCCTCATAGAGTTGTTGTGGAGACTAAATGAATTAATGCAGGTCAAGTAGCTTGTGTATAGTAAGCATTATATAATTTTTTATTATTATAATCAGTGGTGGTATTGGGAATGCCAACAGTGTTATTAATCGGGCATCATTCATTTGCAAATAATAGAACCACAGTTCGAATTGGCTTACATAAAATAAAATTTTCTTAAAAAGGGATTTTATTGGCTAACATAATTCAGCGATGGTTTGGCTTCAGGCATGGCTGAATCCAGTTGTACGGAGTAATGTCCTCAGAGAATCGTTCTCCCTCCGTCTCTAGACTTTCTTTTGTGTTAGCTCTATTCACAGGCAGGCTTCCAGCAACTCTGGGCTCCTGTCCTCCCAGATTCATCCAGTGTAAAGAGGAAAGAGAGCTCCCCCCACCCCCAGTCATTCTAGGAAAAGTCCCAGGTTGAGCTGTGCTTGACTGTGAGTGGGTCGTGTGCTGACCCTGGGACCAGAGATAGAGTTCGTGCCACAGGAATCACATGGAGGAGATGGAGAGAGGCATGATTTCCTGAGGAACATGAAGGTAGTGTTTCTAGAAGAAGGGATGCTACCTAGACCAACAGCACATTTCACCACATCATCACTGTTAGTGTATTTATTATCTGTAATTGTGTTTTATGTTACTATTTCAGGATTGTGCAGCACAACACAGACTGCTAGTAGTTCTGCAAAACTGTTTCCTTCTTTTCTTTTTAAGATTTTTAAAAATATTTATTTTATTTATTATCATTTATTTTTGGCTGCGTTGGGTCTTCGTTGCTGCGCATGGGCTTTCTCTAGTTGTGGCGAGCGGGGGCTACTCTTTGTTGGGGTGCACGGGCTTCTCATTGCGGTGGCTTCTCTTTTTGTGGAGCATGGACTCTAGGCACGCGGGCTTCAGTAGTTGTGGGTTGCGGGCTCTAGAGTACAGGCTCAGTAGTTGTGGCACACGGGCTCTAGAGCGCAGGCTCAGTAGTTGTGGCACACAGGCTTAGTTGCTTCGTGGCATGGGATCTTCCCGGATCAGGGCTCGAACCCGTGTCCCCTGCATTGGCAGGCAGATTCTTAACCACTGCACCGCCAGGGAAGCCCCTGTTTCCTTCTTTTGCTGTGCACACCTCTGTAAGACACTTCCCAGCCTCCTCTGACCACATGACTGAGTTCTAAGCAACGGGACCTGAGTGGAAGGGAATTTAAACCTCCTGCCCATGATTCTCTCTACTTGTTCCTCGTTGAAGCCAACTGGAACAGAGAAGACTCCCGGCACCACCTCAGAAGCCAAAAGTTGAACATGGAGGAGCTATAAGGTGGAAGGAACTCGGGTTCCTGGATCACACTTTGAGGAAAAGTATCTGCAATCAAGAACAACCATGACTTTACATGAGCAAGAATAAACTCCTATCATTGTTTGAGCCATTAGACATTTTTGGGGGGCATGTTTGTTACAGCAGCTAATGTTACCCTGACTAAGACAACAGGAGAAATGAAGTTTATAGTTTCCCCAGGTGAAGTCTAGTTGATAGAGAGATACATATTCCTTTCCCAGCTCTGGACCTAATAGTCAAAGGCAGGTTCTGGTGTAAAATTCATGGAGTGTCTTTCCAAGGAGGACTGATAGCAACCATCTTCCCTATGTATTGATCACATCAACTTAAGAGGCTGTATTTATTAGGCTATTTTACTTTTAAGCTACAGAAGCTCAGGCTTCTGTTTTAAAAAAGCTGAATTGGGGCTTCCCTGGTGGCAGGAATCACATGGAGGAGATGGAGAGAGGCATGATTTCCTGAGGAACATGAAGGTAGTGTTTCTAGAAGAAGGGATGCTACCTAGACCAACAGCACATTTCACCACATCATCACTGTTAGTGTATTTATTATCTGTAATTGTGTTTTATGTTACTATTTCAGGATTGTGCAGCACAACACAGACTGCTAGTAGTTCTGCAAAACTGTTTCCTTCTTTTCTTTTTAAGATTTTTAAAAATATTTATTTTATTTATTATCATTTATTTTTGGCTGCGTTGGGTCTTCGTTGCTGCGCATGGGCTTTCTCTAGTTGTGGCGAGCGGGGGCTACTCTTTGTTGGGGTGCACGGGCTTCTCATTGCGGTGGCTTCTCTTTTTGTGGAGCATGGACTCTAGGCACGCGGGCTTCAGTAGTTGTGGGTTGCGGGCTCTAGAGTACAGGCTCAGTAGTTGTGGCACACGGGCTCTAGAGCGCAGGCTCAGTAGTTGTGGCACACAGGCTTAGTTGCTTCGTGGCATGGGATCTTCCCGGATCAGGGCTCGAACCCGTGTCCCCTGCATTGGCAGGCAGATTCTTAACCACTGCACCGCCAGGGAAGCCCCTGTTTCCTTCTTTTGCTGTGCACACCTCTGTAAGACACTTCCCAGCCTCCTCTGACCACATGACTGAGTTCTAAGCAACGGGACCTGAGTGGAAGGGAATTTAAACCTCCTGCCCATGATTCTCTCTACTTGTTCCTCGTTGAAGCCAACTGGAACAGAGAAGACTCCCGGCACCACCTCAGAAGCCAAAAGTTGAACATGGAGGAGCTATAAGGTGGAAGGAACTCGGGTTCCTGGATCACACTTTGAGGAAAAGTATCTGCAATCAAGAACAACCATGACTTTACATGAGCAAGAATAAACTCCTATCATTGTTTGAGCCATTAGACATTTTTGGGGGGCATGTTTGTTACAGCAGCTAATGTTACCCTGACTAAGACAACAGGAGAAATGAAGTTTATAGTTTCCCCAGGTGAAGTCTAGTTGATAGAGAGATACATATTCCTTTCCCAGCTCTGGACCTAATAGTCAAAGGCAGGTTCTGGTGTAAAATTCATGGAGTGTCTTTCCAAGGAGGACTGATAGCAACCATCTTCCCTATGTATTGATCACATCAACTTAAGAGGCTGTATTTATTAGGCTATTTTACTTTTAAGCTACAGAAGCTCAGGCTTCTGTTTTAAAAAAGCTGAATTGGGGCTTCCCTGGTGGCACAGTGGTTGAGAGTCCGCCTGCCGATGCCCGGGACACGGGTTCGTGCCCCGGTCCGGGAGGATCCCACATGCCGCGGAGCGGCTGGGCCTGTGAGCCGCTGGGCCTGCGCGTCCGGAGCCTGTGCTCGGCAACGGGAGAGGCCACAGAAGTGAGAGGTCCGCGAACCGCAAAAAAAAAAAATGCTGAATTGGCTCTTGGAAATACAGTGTGGGCAGAGCAGAGTGGGTTGTATTGTTTGTTTGTTTGTTTGAACACCTTTACAACAATTGGGAATATAAATGGCTGTCTCTCTGAGTCTGCCTTCTCTGCATGTCTCTGCCTGTTGGCTTTATCTTTTGAATCTGAGACCACCTTTTTTTTTTTTCAGGAGAAGCCCCTGGCACATTCTAAGCTCACATTCCCCAAATTCTCATTTTTCCAAAGAAGAATTGAGGCTGTCTCTGGTCTTAAGGTCTGAGAGCCCACCTGTGCCCTCCTGCAATCCTGTCCTGGCATCTCCAACAACTGTCTGCGTATCACCCCATGGCTCTCTGGGCCCAGTTTCTCTTCTGTAAGTCAGTCAGTAAAGAATGTGTTTGACTGAAAGTAATAGAAAATGATGATATAAAAAATATGTACTTATTTTTCTCACATAACAAAAAATCTGGAAGAATGTGGTTTGGTATTGGTTCAAGGGTATTGAAGGTATTGGTTCAAGGACATCTGATGTCCCAGGTTCTTTGTCTCTCTGCCTCACCATTCTTTAGAGTGTTGACTTTCATGTTTGTGCCTGTTGCTTCATGACCACAGGATGGCTGCTACAACTCTGACCATCACATCCACAATCAAGGTAGGAATAAGGGGAAATCCCTTTCTGACCCTTATTATCAGGGACACAAAGGTTTACCAGAAGCCTCCCAGCTGACTTCTGCTTTCATCTCCTTGGCCATGATGGTGTCACATGACTGTGAGTCATAGTCAAGGATGCTGGGAAAATGAGTCCCTGGCTTTCAGCCTTGAAAACAGTGGTGGATAGTGTAGAAGGGGGCTGGGAATGATCTTTGGGTTACCATAGGAACCACTGGAGTTCAGTGTCATGAATGTGATGAATAAGGAAGAGTCTGAGACAAGGAGGAAACAGAAGTTCTTATGGGGGGGTGAGGATGATTCCTTTCTATGGGGGGTGTAATTTACAGCTGGGGGACAATCCATGGTCAGTTGTGACTCTGGAATCTTCTGTGACAAGGGAGAAGTAACAGAAACAACAATAATAATACAACAGTAATAATTAGCAACTAACGTATGTGCCAGGCACCTGCTCTACAAACACAGACTCATTTATTGCTCCAACAAACCCTATGATTACTCCTATGATTATATCCTCACTGGGCTCACAGCTTCACTCATATTCCCCACAGTGTGTTCCCCACTCAGCAGCCAGAGGGAATCTTTAAAACTGAAGTCAGATTATGTCTCTCCTTAGCTCAGAGCCCTCCCACAGCTCCTCCCTCACTCACAGTAAAAGCCAGAGTCCTTGCCGTGGCCCCAAAAGCCTCAGACAACCTGACCTCCCTCCACCTGTCATCTCTCTGACCTCATTTCCCCCTACTTCTCACTCTGCCAGCCATACTAGCCTCCTTGCTTTTTTCTTGCAAGCTGTAGGCATGCTCCTGCCCCAGGACCTTTGCACTTGCTAAATCCTTCTGCTAAGGTTCTTTCCCGATTTTCCAGAGGACTTGCTCCCTCGCCTCCTTCAGGTCTCTACTGAGATGTCCCTTTCTCCCCAAGGTCTCCTTGACCCAGTCCCCCAGCTCTGTCAGTTCCTCATTCTTGATTTGTTTGCTACCTAGCACTTACCACCATCTGACTGTCCATAGAGTTTATTCATTTCTTTTGTTTTTCTCCTTCTCTAGAGTGGAAGCTCCCCAAGGGCAGGGGTGTTTGCCTGTCTCATTCATGCTGCATCTCCTGCACTTAGAACAGTGCCTGAAACATAGAAGATGCTCGATAAATATTAGTTGGATAAAGGAATGGTTGATCTCCATTTTGAAGATAAAGAGAGCTACTGTTGATTGTGCACTTACTGTGTGCCAGCGACCACCCTAAGCGCCTCCAATGTATCCATGCACCAAACCTTCATTACAATGCTGTGAGGATTCAGTTACCCCCAATTTACAGATTGAGAAATTGAGGCCCAGGGAGATGAAGAAAGCTGCTCTACCAAGTTTCTGCTACGGTAATAAATTACCACAAACTCAGTGACTTATAAGGATCTTTTTGATTCCATTGGGGCCACCTGGATGATCTAGGTTACTGTCCCCATCTCAAGGTCCTTAACCTGATCACATCTGTGAAGTCCCTTTTGCCGCAGGGGGCAACACGTTCCCAGGGTCAGCACAGCAACTGTCCTTGGGGGACATTATTCATCCCATCACAGTTCCTATAGTTACATTCAGAAAATAATCCACAGCGCTGAGATTCAAACTCGCATCTGACTGGCTGCAGAGCCCCCAGTCTATCCTACTCACCATGACTGCGGGAGGAGACCCGTCACAGCCCCCACCTTTCTCTGGGATACAAAGAGAAGCTTCCCGAGCCGCCTTGGAGGCCCTCCAAGCTCTGGGCGCCGCGTTCCCTCCGTCCCCCCAGCTCCCCACCCCCTGCCACTGGGTTCCTGCTCCTGGAATGCAACTTGTTTCCTTTGGACTTTGGCCTGTGAACAACCTTCCAGGCCCTTCCCTCCCCCTCAGCCTGGGGATGTGCTCAGGCGGGTTGGAAGGACTGAGGGGCCAGCCGGCGCCAGATTCTGGGCCCGGAGCACAGGGAGGGTTTGCAGATGAGCTGGGGAAGGGGCCCCACTTTTTGTGCAAAAACCATACCCTGCCATGATGCAGGGAAGACTCAAACATCCAGCCTCCCGGATTTCACAGAAAACCCAGAACCACAAACCTCAAATGCATAACCCTCCTGTTTTTCTAGTAAGTTTTCCTCACCAAGCCTGTGGCTGGCGATTCTCCTCTCTCCTCAAACCTCCAAGTGCCCCCACCCATCCTGAATCCCCAACTGCTGATCGTGCATCTTCCTTTATTAAGAACAGAGGCGAGACTGGAAGAGGGATTATGGGACAGAATTTGAGTCTGGATTCTGCAGCCCAACTGCCCAACTTGAGAAAGACTAGCCTCTTACCAGCTGTGTGACCTTGGGGAAGGCCCTTCCCCTCTGTGGGCCCCAGTGTTCTCATCTGTAAGATTGGGATGAAATCGTAACTGTACCTACCTCTGAGGATTTTTATGCAAATCCAACGAGTTATATTTGCAAAGTGCTTAGAACAGGTCTGGTATGTAAGCACTATATAAGTTTTTGTTAAAAAATTAAATTAAATTAAAATATGCTTCCTTAGCTTCCCATGGTGAAACCCACCTTTGCCATCATACGCTTGCTTTTCTCTTGCATCCTTGGAGGAAATGGCCACGCTCCCACCAAAAGCCAGTCCCTTCTCTGCACTGGGGTCCCACCTTCCTTACTGGGGGAAGGCTCCATCTCTCTCTAACCTGTTTCACAGTCTCTCTTGCATCATTTATTGGGTTTTAGAAGCCCTCTTTGACCCCATCTCCAGCTACCACCCCATTCCCCCCCTTTCCTCTTTATAGCAAAACACCTTGAAACAACTGCTACCCTTGGGTTTCGACAGACACACCTTCCAGTCACTCTTCCAACCCCCTGTGCTTTGATTTCTGTTCCCACCTCTCAAAAAGTACAGGGGCCTCCGTTTTGTAAAGCCAACAAAACAGCCACTTCTCTGCCCTCATCTGACTGCTACCCCTTCCCTGAAGCCCTCTCCTCTCTGTGCTGTTACATTCTAATTTTGAAATAATTTCAAACTTACAGCTGAGTTGCAAACTAGGACCAAGAACTCCTGCATCCCTGTAACATTCTGGCAGGTATGTGTCATCATTCCATCTCTCTCTCTGTTTGTCCCCAGCCCTCCCCCTTTCTCCCTCATGAGCTGTGTCCCTCCCCCCAAAATGATATGTTGAAGTCTTAACCCCCAGTAGCTCAGAATGTGACCTTACCTGGAAAGAGGGTGGCTGCAGACGTAATCAATAAAGATGAGGTCCTACTAGAGTATAATGGGCTCCGAATCCCATGTGACTGGTGTTCAGTAAGAAGACAGCCACAGGGCTTCCCTGGTGGCGCAGTGGTTGAGAGTCCGCCTGCCAATGCAGCGGACACGGGTTCGTGCCCCGGTCCGGGAAGGTTAAAAACACATCTATAGATATTGTGACATATTCCTGTTCTCCTTTTCCAGAATGTCGTACTCATTTTTAATCCTCCAGCAACTTCTTGTGCAACGATTTAACTGTAATTTTGAACCACATTAAAAAAAAAAAAAAAAAAAAAAAGAAGACAGCCACGTGAATGAAGACAGAGGCACAGAGACGTGACACGTGACAGAGGCAGAAATGGGAGTTGTGCAGCTGTAAGCCAAGGAAAGCCCAGGCTTGTCAGCAAGCCACCGGACGCTAGGAAGCGGCAAGGAGGCAAGGATGGATTCCCCTAGACATTGCAGAGGAAGCATGACCCTATTGATTTCAGACTTCCGGCCTCAGAACAGTGAGTGAATAAATTTCTGTTGTTTGAAGCCACCCTGATTGTGGCATTTTGATATGGCAGCCCTAGGAAACTGATACACCCCATCCTCCACTCTTTCTCTCTATATGCATATTTTTTTTCTGAACCTTTTGAGAGTAAGTTGCATACATCATGCTTCTTTACCTCTAAATATGTCAGTGCTCAATTCCTAAAAATAAGAAGGACCTTCTCTCACACAACCACGGTAGTTACCAAAATTAGGAAATTCAACACTAACACCACACATTTATTCACCCCGAAGTCCATATTCAGTTTCACCAATCATCCCAATCATGTCCTTTCCAGCAACTGTATTTTTCAGCCCGGGATTTAATGTGAGATCAGAAGGTGCATTCAGTTTTCTCCTTCTCATCTCCTTCACTCTGGAGCCGTTTCTCATTTTTCCTTGACTTTTGTGACCCTGACACTTTGAAGAGTACAGGCCAGTTATTTTGTGGAATGCCCCTAGATGTGGGCTTGTTTGGTGTCTCCTGGAGGTTGGATTCAGGGATGCATTTTTGGCAGGAATTCCCCAGAAGGGATGCTGTGTCCTCCTCGGTATATTATGGCGGGGGCGCCTGATTTCAGTATGTCCCACCACGGGGGATGTTTGCTTTGATCACTTGATTAAAGTGGCATCTGCCAGGGCTTCCCTGGTGGCGCAGTGGTTGAGAGTCCGCCTGCCGATGCAGGGGACACGGGTTCGTGCCCCGGTCTGGAAGGATCCCATATGCTGCGGAGCGGCTGGGCCCGTGAACAATGGCCGCTGAGCCTGCGCGTCCGGAGCCTGTGTCCCGCAACGGGAGAGGCCACAGCAGTGAGAGGCCCGCGTACTGCAAAAAAAAAAAAAAAAAAAGGGGCATCTGCCAGGCTACTCTGGCATGAATCACTACCTTTCCCTTTGTAATTCCTCTCTTTGCTTTAAACACACACACACACACACACACACACACACACACACACACACCTCCCTTCATTTTGTAAGCAATACCTCTTGAGGATTTCAGTTTCCTAGAAAGGGAATCTTTTGATACCTGCACAGGGAGAACACCCTCCTGCTTTTCTTTCACATGTGCAATTGTCCCATTATATGGATGCACCATGATTTGCTAAACAGCCCTCTATAAACGGATACTTGGGCCAATCCCAATATTTTGCTATTCTTCTTTGCTCTTCAAGCACACACTCTTGGGGTTCTTCTGCCCCCTCCCCTCCTGCGCAATCCCTCTTCTTGATTCCTCCTCTTCTGCCTGACATCGATCCACCCCAGGGCCATTTTCTCTTCTTTCTCCACACCCTCTCTCTAGATGATCTCATCCTGCCCCTCAGCTTAAAATACCTCCATGTGCCAATGACTTCTATATTTATATCTCCACTCCATCTCTCCCCCGAACTCCAGCCTCGTATGTCTAACTCTGTTTGGATGTCTGATAGGCATATCACATTTAAGACCTCCCCAAAAGGAATTCCTGATCTCCCAGCTCATTTCTCCCTAAAGTTTCCCCATCGTGGTGAATAGACCCACCATCATTCTAAACACCTGAGCCAAAAATAGAGTCATTAAAATGTTTTCATTGAGGTGCAATTCATGTAACAGAAAATTTAAAGTATACAAGTGGCATTTAGTACCTTCACAATGTTGTGCGACCATCAACTCTATCTAGTCCAAGAATTTTCATCACCCCCAAAGGAAATCCAATACTCATTAAGCAGTCACCCTCCATTCCCCCCTCCCTCAATACCTGGCTACCACTAATCAATTTTATATCCCTACGGCTTTACCTATTTGGGAGATTTTATATAAGTGGAGTCATACAGTATGTGGTGTTTTGTGTCTGAATTCTTTGACTTAACATAATGTTCTCAAGGCTCATCAATGTTGTAGCATGTGTCAGAATTTCATTCCTTTCTGTGGCTGAATATATTCCATTGTATGGCTACACCACACTTTGTTTATCCACTCATCCATCCGTCAATGGATGGATCCAGGTCTGTATGAAGGTACGTGGGTCAAGGTAGGAGGCTACAACATACTTTATTTAACAGCTTATCAATTTGATTTATAACATTTAAATAGTTAACTATATACAACTTAGCAAGAAAAACAACACAAAGCAATTCAAAATGGGAAAAGGACTTGAATAGACAGTTTCTCCGAAGAAGATATACAAATGGCAACAAGCATATAAAAAGATGCTGAACATCATTAGTCATTAGGGAAATGCAAATCAAAACCACAATGAGATACCACTTAATATCCACGAGGATGGTTATTATTTAAAACAGAAAAACAACATGACACTGTTGGCAAGGATGTGGAGACACTGGAACCCTTGTGCATCGCTGGTGGGAATGTAAAATGGTGCAGCAGCTGTGGAAAACAATATGATGGTTTCTCAGAAAAATTAAATGCAGAATTGCCATATGATCCAACAATTCCACTCTTAGGTATATACCCAAGATAATTGAAAGCAGAGACTCAAAGAGTCAATGTACACCAATGTTCATAGCAACATTAACAGTAGTCAAAAGGTTAGAACAACCCAAGTGTCCATCAGCAGATGAATGGACAAACAAAATGTGGTATATCCATACCTGGAATATTACTCAGTCATAAAAAGGAATACAGCACTGGCACATACTACAACATGGATGAACCTTGGAAACATCCTAAACGAAAAAAGCCAGACACAAAAGCCAGACAAATATCGTGTGACTCGCCTTTTATGAGGAGACAAATGCATAGAAACAGAAAGTAGAATAAAGGTTACCAGGAACTGGGGGAGGGAGAGAATGGGGAGTTTTTGTTCAACAGGTATAGTTTGTTTGGGATCATGAGAAAGTTCTGGAAATAGTTGTGATGGGTACATAACGTTGTGAATGTAGTTAATGTCACTGAATTGTAATTTTTCAAATGGTTAAAGTAGCAAATGTTGTGTTATGTATATTTTACCACAAATTTTGTAAAAGCCAATAAAGAGGGAACTATAAAAATATACATTTATCTATTTAGTAAATGGGCCAACATGTATACTCATGGCCCAGCCCCACAAATGCTCAAGACACACCATTTCCTCTATTCCCCTTCCCTAGCTGCCAGCCAGAGAAGTCCCAAGTCCCCATCCTCAAAGTCCTGCCATCACCTCCCCTCTCCTGCCACCTGCTTTTTCTCCAATTTTCTCCTTAACTCTCCCTTGTTCCCTCTGCCCCAGTCACACTGGTGTCTGCTATTTCTCAAACATAACAGGTAGGCTCCAGCCTCAGGGCCTTTGCACTGGCTGCTCTTTCTGCTTAGAACAATATTCTCTCAAATATTCACATGGTCACTCCTTCATCTCCTTCAGGTCTTGGCTCAAATGTCACCTCAGCACATTGTAAAAAATTACAACGCCCCCCCATACATGTGTGTTACACATGCACACACTTTTCCCTCTTTGTCCCTCTCTCCTGCTTTATTTTTTCCCAAAACCACTCATTATCACCCTGTGACATATTCTATATCTTTCTTACTTATTCTGTCTCTGCTCTGTCTGCCCAACAGAGTGCCAGCTCTCAAACGGCAGGGAATTTTGTCTGTTTTGTTCACTGCTCTATCCCCACTGCCTAGAATCCAACTCACACGTGGTGCAGGTGATATACTAATTTCCTTTATTTGTAAAGCTTTCCTACTCCTCAGCAAAAAAAAAAAAAAAAAAAAAACCCAAATTTAGAGTGAAGATAGGGCTTCCCTGGTGGCGCAGTAGTTGAGAGTCCGCCCGCCGATGCAGGGGATGCGGGTTCGTGCCCCAGTCCGGGAGGATCCCACATGCCGCGGAGCGGCTAGGCCCGTGAGCCATGACCACTGAGCCTGCGCGTCCGGAGCCTGTGCTCCGCAACGGGAGAGACCACAACAGTGAGAGGCCCGTGTACCGCAAAAAAAAAAAAAAAAAGAGTAAAGATATGAAGAGAAAATTTAGAGGAAAAAATTAAATTAAAAATTAAAAAATTAACTAGTTGTGTGGCCCTAGGTAAGTGATTTACCCTCTCTGATCCTTTCCCTGACTATAAAATACAGGAGCTGCTCAATAAATACTCGTTGAATAAATGAGCAACTAAATCAGTAAAACAATATATAACTCATAAACTGTGGTAAAAATTAAATGACTTACTGAAAAAGAATATATATATATAGAAAAAGAATACATATGTGTATATATATATGTATATGTATATAATCGAATCACTTTGCTGTACACCTAATACAACATTGTAAATCAACTATACTTCAATTTAAAAAATGGTTTAAAGAAATTAAATGACTTAGTACAGATTCAGGGCTTAGAATGTTGTCTGGCACACAGCATGCCCTATGTAACTGATAGTGATGACTCCTTTTAAAAATAGTATTATTGCTGTGGTTATTATATGCAACCTTCAAGATCCCTTCCAGCGTCACCTCCTCCAGGAAGCCTTCCCGGATGAGACCAGGCAGGATCAGTTGCTCAGGGTCCCCAAAGCACTTTATGTAGTTTTCTCTTTAAACTTCAGCAAGACACGTCCCAATTAGTATACTCTGTATTCTATGCCCTGCATCAAGGATCAGAACACATTTTCGTGATAATTATAGGGCTTTTCTCCCTGGCTGTAAACAGGCTCGCCTGGCCTGTCATAACCACTGGACTCTAAGCTCCTAAAAGTAGAGCTTATTTCATTCACTCAAGTATGCCTAACACGTCGCCCAGAGCCTGGAACAAGGAAACTTCTCAAGCAATTTGGTGGATCCAATAAATGGACCATTCTGTCGCCTGCCTCTCAATATGTAATGTGCATAAACCCAGGGATATGCAATAGTGCCCCAAGGATTCATAAATCCATGGAAAATTTTTTTTTTTGCAAGGAGCTTGTTAGAAACATCTCTGTTACATGTCT
>NW_006786304.1:982888-988985 GCF_000442215.2 Lipotes vexillifer | reverse complement strand
TTCCCTAGTTTTATTGAAAAATTGACATACATCACTGTATAAGTTTAAGGCATATGACATCATGGTTTGATTTACCTATATTGTGAAATGATTACCACAGTAAGTTCAGCCAATATCCACCTTCTCATAGAGATACAATAAAAAGAAAAGAAAGAAGGAAAGGAAGAAGGAAAAATGTTTTTCTCCTTGTGTTGAGAACTCTTAGTACTCTTTTTTTTTCTTTTTTACACCCTCATATTTATTTATCAGGTGAACAATACGTTTAAAAATCGTCAGTGCCGAGAACTCTTGGTATTCTTTTTTTTTAAATTAATTAATTAATTAAGGCTGTGTTGGGTTTTCATTGCTGGGTGCGGGCTTTCTCTAGTTGAGGTGAGCTGGTACTACTCTTTGTTGCGGTGCACGGGCTTCTCGTTGCCGCGACTTCTCTTGTTGCGGAGCACAGGCTCTAGGCGCGCGGACTTCAGTAGTTGTGGCACGTGGGCTCGGTAGTTGTGGCTCGCGGGCTCTAGAGCACAGGCTCAGTAGTTGTGACGCGCGGGCTTACTTGTTCTGCGGCATGCAGGATCTTCCCGGACCAGGGCTCGAACCCGTGTCCCCTGAATTGGCAGGCAGATTTTTATCCACTGCGCCACCAGGGAAGTCCCTCCTGGTATTCCTTTTTTTCTTTTTTTTTTTTTGCGGTACACGGGCCTCTCACTGTTGTGGCCTCTCCCGTTGCGGAGCACAGGCTCCGGACGCGCAGGCTCAGCGGCCATGGCTCACGGGCCTAGCCGCTCCGCGGCATGTGGGAACCTCCCGGACCGGGACACGAACCCGTGTCCCCTGCATCGGCAGGCGGACTCCCAACCACTGCACCACCAGGGAAGCCCTCTCTTGGTATTCTTTTAACAATTTTCCCATATCTTGTGCAGCAGTGTTAACTAAATTCCTCATGTTGTACATTACACCCCTATTATTTATTTTATTACTCAAAGTTTGTACCTTTTGACCACCTTCACCCATTTTTTTCCACGCTTGACCCCCTGTCTCTGGCCACCACCAATCTGTTTGCTGTATGTATGAGTTTGGGTTTATGGGTTTTTTTTTTTTAACGATTCCACATATATTTGAGATGATATAGTATTTGTCTTTCTGTATCTGACTTATTTCACTTAGCATTATATCCTCAAGGTCCATCCATGTTGTCATAAATAGCAGGGTTTCCTTTTTTTTAGTGGCTGAACGGTATTCCTGTGTGTGTGTGTGTGACATTTTCTTTATCCATTCATTCATTGATGGGCACTTAGGTCGTTTCCATATCTTGGCTATTATAAATAATGCTGCTGTGAACATGGGTGTGCAGATATCTTTTAGTGTTTTCCTTTCCTTCGTATAAATACCCAGAAGTGGAAATGTTGGATCATATGGTTGATCTGTTTTTCATTTTCTGAGGAACCTCCATACTGTTTTTCATAGCAGCTGCACCAAGTTACATTCCCCATGGCAAATATTTATGACCTTCCCACCATAATAGCTATTGTGTCACTTCTGTTATCTAAATCTCATGCAAATTTCCTTTTAGACAACTCTAACCCAGAGCCACCAAGGGAAAGGTGTTCTAGGATACATAGGCCCAACTTAGCTAAGTTGGACAGAACTAAGTTGCCACACAGCCCAGAGGGGGAGAGCAGCCTACCCAAGGTCACACAGCAACTGTATGATGGAACAGGAACCAAGCCAGGTGACACAATAGGGCACTTTCTTCTCAGGGAGCAGCATAGTGTTATATGAGGTTAAATGTTTAGGTCCAGGCATCAGGGTGCCCGAGGAAGGAAGTCTAGCTTTGTCATTCATTAGCTATGTGGCCTTAGGTAACTGAATTAACCTCTCTGATCCCCAGTTTTCTTGCCTATAAAATTGGGGACATTAATAATACCCCTTCATAGGGTTGTTGTAAAATGAAATGCGTGTGCAGAGTTTAGCATGGTGCCGGGCACATTATGAGAGCTTGTGGCAGGCATCACTGTGTACACTGTTATTTCCAACTCCCCTGCACTTTTACGTGCATGGGTGACCACTTCCCCACCTCCCGGAAGTTAGGTGTGGTCATGTGACTTGCTTTGGCCAATGAAATATGAGCAAAAGTCACATGTATCTTCCTGGTGGAAGTATTCAAATGCTGGTGCATGAGTCCCTCTGCCCTCTGTTCCCTTGCTGTGGTAGTCATGGGAGCACACGATGACTTGCAACTAAAAAAGCAGCCTGCATCACTGAACCACAGCATGAAGGGGGTTGCCCATATTTATTCTTTCACATCTAGGGGGAAAGAGAGGGTATTCTTCCTCACAACTAGTCACAAAACTCCTGAGCGTCTGTCTGATTGGACTAAGTCCATGTATCCGGCCCTTAACCAATCTCCATGACCAGGGAGATAGAATGCACTGATTGGCTTAGGCCTGGGTTACCTGGGTGACCACTTCTGAACCAATCACTGTGGCAAGGGGGTGGGATTATGCTGATTAGTTCAAACCCTTCAGTGCCCATCCCTGGAGCTGGGAGTTTGGAGGGTGTCAGTCTGATTCAAACTTATTGCTTTTATTACTGGGGTGGTAAGAGGAGAAATGGCCATTGTGAAGGTGAACACGTGTGCAGGTCATTTCTTTTTCCTTTTAAAGAATATATATGAAACAGTCATAGACTTATAGGAAAGTTGCATGTATGGTACAAAGAACTTCCCCCCCACCAACGGTTTTGAGAGTAAATTGCAAATCTGGTGCCCTATCATCCCTGAATATTGTAGTGGGTGTGTCCTACAAACAAGGACATTCCACGGTAAAGATACTTTTTATCCCTTTGATTCATACATTTAATATGAGACAACATAATAGCCCACATTTCTCCACCAAACTTTCTATTTACCCATTTACTTATATCCGCATAGATTCATGGATTCTTGTTTTATTTAAGGGGTTATGATCTGTTGCGCTCATTTTTTTTTTTTTTTATTCGGTACGCGGGCCTCTCACCGCTGTGGCCTCTCCCGTTGCGGAGCACAGGCTCCGGACGCGCAGGCTCAGCGGCCATGGCTCACGATATGTGGGCCTCTCACTGTCGTGGCCTTTCCCGTTGCCGGATGCGCAAGCTCAGCGCCCAGGCCTCAGGGCCCCAGCCGCTCCGCGGCATGTGGGATCTTCCCGGACCGGGGCACGAACCCGGTCCCCCGCATCGGCAGGCGGACTCTCAACCACTGCGCCACCAGGGAAACCCTGTTGCGCTCATTTTTAATGCTGATGCTCAAAATGTCCCAGATTTGGCCAGTGGGAGCCCTTCAAGCTGGCTCTATGCCCTTCCACCTGTTCTCATCATTCTTTGAGCATTTCCTTACTTTCTGACCCCAAAAATGTTCCAGGTTCATCTTGTATCTTCCCTGCCCCCCGACCCCTAGAATCAGCCATTTTCTCAAGGGAGAAGAGAGGGTACTTCTGAAGGCGGGTGGCTGACCCCCCACCCCTGAATGACTCCCTTCAGACTCTGATTAAAATGCGGCCGGGCCGGGCCAATGGCAGAGGCAATGCTCTAGCAGTTGCCATGGAGACCGCTGAGCTGCAGAGTGGAAGGAGGTGGTGATGTCATTGTGGGAGCAAGTGCAGCGGCCACATCCTTGTCTCAGCCAGGCTACAGGGCAGTGAGGGTAGCCTCTGGGCCAGCAGCAAGGTACGAGCCGCCCTGCCCACCAGGCACCCTCGCAGGACACCCTGGTGACAGCAGCCCCAGGGCGATCAGCTGTCCCAGATCTGCTGAGACTGACAGGGCCTGCGAGACCTTTGAGGACCACCACCAGAAAGAGGGACCAGCATCTTCATACTCGCTCTGGTGCGGCCTTGCCTAGGACTCAGGATCCATGAGCTAGCCGGCAGACACCCAGCCCTGCTTCACACTCTGTAAGTCCCTAGGAATTCCCAAGAGCCCCCTGGGAGGGAGGTTACAGAAGGCTGGACACTGTGCAGCCCTGTGGGCAGGGCCTGGGGCATCTTTGGCTGAGGTGGACAAACTAGGCCCCGTGAGACCTCTCTCTTTGCCTTGGGAAGGGGTCGTGGCATCCTGGATAACGTTTTGTATTCCCGAGGCAGCTCAGGTGTGCACCATCGGGCATACTGCTGCCTCAGAGAGCTGGGCAAGATGCTTTTCGGCATCAAGGACATTGCATTGTTGGAGCATGGATGCAAGGCTCTTGAGGTGGACAGTTACAAGTCTCTGATGATCCTGGGTATCCCGGAAAACTGCAACCATGAGGAATTCGAAGAGATCATACAGGCCTCCCTAAAACCTCTGGCTAAGTTCAAAGTGGCTGGGAAGGCCTTTGTGGAAGAGAGATCCATCATTAGGCTGGCAGAGGACATCGGTTATGCCATGATCCCCAGGGAGATCAAGGGCAAGGGCGGCATGTGGAGAGTGGTCTACATGCCCCGGAAGCAGGATATTGAATTCCTGACCAAGCTGAACCTCTTCCTGCAGAGCCAGGGCAGGACGGCGGAAGATGTGGCCCGGGTCCTAAGACAGGAACTGTGCCCGACAGTGACGGGCTCCAGAGAGCTTCCTGCCAGAAACTGCTATGAGACTGGGCCAGGGGAGAAACCGGGGCCTGGCGCCACTGCTGCAGTGGATGGGGTGCCACCTCTGGACTCCACGAAGGAGAGCAAGGCCGGAGATGGCACGAAAGGCAAGCGGAAGCACAAGAAAAACCGTCGACGACACCATGCATCTGACAGGAAGCTGTGAGGTGACCTGCGGTGGGCGTCAGCTGAATGGGTGTGGGTGGCGACTTGGAAAGGTGGGTGCCCTCTGAGTAACTTCGGGAGATGAGAGTGAATGTGGATAATGCGAGTGAGGATGAGTTACCCAGTCAAGGGAGTGGGTAACGTTTCAGTAAGAATGGGTGACGTCTGACTAGTGTGAGCGAAGGTGGGTATTTTTATCTGAGTTAACTTGCGGGTGACATCTGAGCGGGTGTGGTTAAGACTTAGTTGAGTGTGAGTCACTCATCCATTCATTCTACAGATGTGCATTGCACACCTACTATGTCCCAGGCACTGTTCTAGGAGCTGGGGATACAGAACGGAGCAAATCCAACGCAACTTTCTGCCTTCACGGCACTCATAGTGAGTGGGTAGCTTCTGAGTTACTTGGGTACATCTGAGTGCGAGTAGGTACCATTTGAGCAGAGTGGATAATATCTGGTTGAATATGGATCATTCATTCATTCAACAAATATTTCCTGGGCACATGCAGTGTACCAGACACTATTCCAGGCACTGGGAATACAGCAGGGCACAAAACAGACCCAAACCTTGCCCTCGCGGCACTCATATTAAATATTTGAGTAGGTGCGGGTAACATCTCAGTTGTTTTTTGAATACTTCAATACATATGAGTGAGCGTGGGTACCATTTGATATGTGGGTAGCATCACATCACTTGAGTATATAAGCTCAAGTGGGTAATATTTGAGTAGCTGTGCGCAACACTTAAGAGTGTGGGAGTGACACCTGAGTATGCGTGTGGGTATCATTTGAGTGGGTGAGGGTAACTTCCGAATGAGGAAGGGTTTCAAAGATCCGCATACAAAGTCTAACAACCCGGGGGCGCCGCGGGACCAGCTGCGCAGTCGCAGTCGGAGCCTGAGCAGCGAGTCAGATTGATGCCATGGAGACCGCGGGCCGCTTGCGGCGACTGCGAAAACACGTGTTTGCGGGAAATGGAAGAGGAGAAATGGGGCTCGGAATTTCAAGGTTTTGCAGAAGGGCTCTTATCAGAGTTGAGGAACAGCCAAGCAGGAAGATCACGTCAGGGAGATCTGTTCTGTGCTCGGGAGAAAGGCCACTATCCCCTTCGCCATGCCCGGCGGCCTGATGTTGGGGACAAACCCTCTTGCTTCGTGTGTATTGCGGGGATGAGGCCCAGACCCTTCCAGCTTTGGGCTCTGCTGGAAATCCTGTCATCGCAAAGTTTAGACCTGTTTTTGTCCTTTTTTTTTTTTTTGCGGTACGCGGGCCTCTCACCGCTGTGGCCTCTCCCGTTGCGGAGCACAGGCTCCGGACGCGCAGGCTCAGCGGCCA
>NW_006786304.1:981557-982839 GCF_000442215.2 Lipotes vexillifer | reverse complement strand
CCCGCGTCCCCTGCATCGGCAGGCGGACTCTCAACCACTGCGCCACCAGGGAAGCCCTGTTTTTGTCTTTTATAAGGATGTACCTCGAATGTGCCTCTGGCATAAACTTGTCCTGCGTAGGCTACTCTTTTGCACGAGGCAAGCAGAAACCATGACTGAGAAAGTGAGCTGTCTCCTCGCCACGTCTGAGGACCTCACTGCTCTGTGTGTGACTCTGAAAAAAAGCTGTCACTGTTCTCTACATGCTGGGTCTCCCTTACAGGAATGGTCAGACATGGGACATTTCTGCTCTGATTGGTGCCTGGGGTGAGGGTATGAGTCTCCCCAAATTAAATCTCAGAAGCTCTAACTTGTGCTCAACTCTCTAAAGAGCAAAAGGCAAGACTTCCAGGGATGGTCAAAAGGAGGTAATAATTAAGAGGTCACCGTCAACAATG
This sequence comes from Lipotes vexillifer, assembly GCF_000442215.2. Lineage (NCBI taxonomy): Eukaryota > Metazoa > Chordata > Mammalia > Artiodactyla > Lipotidae > Lipotes > Lipotes vexillifer. The sequence continues at coordinate 982,402 of NW_006786304.1, read as the reverse complement.
ATCAATTTACAACACTAACGTATAGTCCCCGAGTTTATAAGCTGAGTCCCCCAGAATGGTGAGAAAGACCACAACAAAAAAACAATCAAGTAAAACCCAAGTGTCTGTGGGTAGACAGAACACCTGCTCAGGATGTCTGACCTGTGAGTTTGTAAACTTCCATTAGTTCAGCGATTTGCAAAGGTTTGAGCAGAACTTCTTATTTATTTATTTATTTTAAAAAATTATTTATTTATTTGTGGCTGCATTGGGTCTCTGTTGCTGTGCATGGGCTTTCTCTAGTTGCGGCGAGCGGGGGTTTCTCTTTGTTGCAGTGCGTGGGCTTCTCATTGCAGTGGCTTCTCGTTGCGGAGCCTGGGCTCCAGGTGCACGGGCCTCAGCATTCGTGGCTCGCAGGCTCAGTAGTTGTGGCTCGTGGGCTTAGCTGCTCCGCGGCACGTGGGATCTTCCGGGCCAGGGCTTGAACCCATGTCCCCTGCATTGGCAGGCAGATTCTTAACCAGTGCACCACCAGGGAAGCCCTGAACTTCTTTTTAAAAATGCAATTTACTCACAGAGAGACAGGCTCAGATTCTTACCTACCAAACTAGTGGTGGAGGCTCCCCAATGTATTACGATGGAGGGTATCAGTCATGTCTGTGAATTCCAGCATCCAAACCCCTTTCTTATTTCTGCAAGGCTACCCCATTTGGCAGAGCCAAAAGGTGGAAGTTCTTTCCCTGCACCCCACCTTGGCAGCCAGGATGCAGGCAAGCCTCCCACCCTCAGGCAGTTAGAAACTCCCGTTAGATCCTTGCATTCGCAGCAGGTGTCAAGACAGAGGATTTTTTTTTTTTTTTTTTTTT
>NW_006786304.1:977115-981103 GCF_000442215.2 Lipotes vexillifer | reverse complement strand
TGTGGCCTCTCCCGTTGCGGAGCACAGGCTCCGGACGCGCAGGCTCAGCGGCCATGGCTCACGGGCCCAGCCGCTCCGCGGCATGTGGGATCTTCCCGGACTGGGACACGAACCCGTGTCCTCTGCATCGGCAGGTGGACTCTCAACCACTGCGCCACCAGGGAAGCCCAAGAGAAAGGAATTTTTAGAGTTTACTTGCTTTGACATGACCTAAGACCTTGAAGACTCTGATTTCCGTCCATTCCCCAAGCTGGCTTTCTACCATCAGCCTTGACAGCATTTGTCTTGTGCAATGGTTGGGATAAAGCTTTTCCTGCCACCCTCACACATGTATGTGAACTTCTTGCAAATGCATCTGTGGTCTAGAAGTTTGTAGCTCTGTACTGATCTTTGTATTCCTTGCAAATTTCCAACCTGGGCATACTCACTGACAGAATACTGTACTATTTTTTTTCTGTTTCCTGAGAATCTGAGCTTAAATAAAGGCTACACAAAACCTCAGGCACATTCATTTATGGCATATGCTTTTCTCCCATCAAGGCACAATCATTGTATAGCAACAAAGGACATTGTGACATTTCTTATCATCATATTTCAGTATTAAGATGGCATTTATGTTTCTTGTGGGTTTGGGGTGTTTCCCATACAACATTCACGTTTGTATACACAACGTGAGTGGTTGTTCAAGGCTGTCCATAAAACCCAGATCTCCTACCACTTCTCTTTCAAGTTTTTCTGGACCAGTTGAAGAGTTGCCTGAGATTGTAATGCAAACTTGCATAAAGTGGTGACCATTTGAAGCTACTTATCTGTGTGGGTCAAGACATGGCTGGCACACAGAAAACTCCAAGTAAATTGGATGTGCTGGCTGAGGGGAGGCTGCAGGTGGCCTTGGTAAATCCCCATTTTCAAACGTAGTTTCAATTAAACCTCTTCATTGTTCTTTGTGGTTGATGCTATATCATACAAATATGAACTTATAAAATAAATGAATGCGAATGCAATCATTGCATGCTCTTTGCTATGTTGGGGGATCCGTGGTACGTTTAATTTGGAAAAACAATCTGCTTGCTAAAAAAAATGCTCTGAAAATCACTTCCATGGGTTGCCTGAAGTTTTCCAGGGCTGCATTGTTTTTAAAAGGGGTGTTATCAGATCTCATGGCCAAGAGAGCACAAAACACACAGCTTTCTTCTATCTCACTGGCTTCCAGTGGCTGATGGGAAAAGTGAAATAATTTATCTGGAATAAAAACAATAACAGCTATCCTGTGTTCCAGGCACTGTGCAGAGTCCTTCATATTCATTAATTCATTGTATCTTCCCATCCCTTGAGGTATGGGACTATAGGTCCACAACCCCTGATTCAAAACCCTCGGGCCAGGTGTGGTTCAGAATTCAGAGTGTTGGGTTTTAGAAAAGTGATACAGAGACTATATCTTATATTGTGTAATCCACCCCCAGGGGGATTTGGGCAGCTCCCATAATCATATCCATTAGTATTCTAATAGTAGAGAAATACTGACATTAAGTGAAATAAATTAAAACTGTAAATAGCCTCATGTCAGTCTAGATTTTGCTTCCAATTTTTTTTCATTTTTTGGATAAATTTTTTGGTGCAAAGCTTTCAGAGTTTTTTGGATTTCAGAAGAGGAGCTAAGTGATTATGAACTATAATTTTATCATGATCATCTCATTCTATGGCTGAAGAAAGCCATGCTCACAAAGGTTAAGTGACTTGCCTAAGGCCACACAGGAAAGCTCAAAAGAAATTGAAGCCCAGGTGTTTCTGACTACAGTCTGTGCCCTAACACAGATCCCAAGAAAAGGGAACAGGTCACACCACAGGGGGTGGGGGGGGCACACGAGGAAGCTCCAGGATTGGTCAGGAGGCAGAGGGAGAGGGAGAGGGGGAACCGTGGACAAGAACTTTATCATGGTTTCTTCAGGGAAGGAATGGGTGAGGCAGGGAAGGCAGGCTCAGGATTGGCTAGTCTGAATAATTTCAGCAGGCTCTGGGGTAAAGGGGCTGTCCCTAGGTGTCTGGAACCTGGCCCTGGAGTGAATAGGGCAGGTGGATGGTGGCCCAGAGTGTGAGGGCTTAATAAAGAAGGTAGTTGGGGGCAAGGGCTCTGGATTGGTTGGTTCGTTTGCATTTGAAGAACACGTTCAAGGACAAGCATTGTCCCCTTTCTCTAGGAATTGCCTAACCCTGGGAAGGGCAGTCCCTCAAGGGTCAGCAAGTCTCCAGATGTCAAAGCGTCAGAGTCCAGAAAATAAAAGACATGGTTAATACAGTGATAAACATACAACATGGATAACTATCTCTGTAAGTTCATAGTGGAACTAAATTCCTCTAATCAGCTTGCTCATTAGGCAACCTGCCAGTTAAGGCAGCGGAAGCTTCTGTCTGGCGTATGGAGGTTGGAGGTGAGGAATAGTGTTGGACGGATGGCCTGGGTACGAGTCCCGTCTCCTCCACTTCCCAGAGCGTGAGCCTGGGCAAGCCTCTTATCCCCCTGTGCCTTGGGTTGCTTATCTGTAAAATGGGGCTAGTAGTAACCTATTTCACTAGGTTTGGGGGAGGAGTAAATCTGTTCAGACATATAAAGGACTTAGCACAGTGTCTGAGAGGGGGAAGCTGTTAAGTGTTGGCCATTGGGATCCTGGATCCAGTGACAGTTGCGTTTTGCGTTGACAAAGAACACAGTCTGGTTTTAGAGCTCAGATTCCTGAACTTGATAAAAGTGTACCCAGCTCCCACAGCAGACTATGTGTTCTCTGTGTGCTGACAAAAGGCTGCTTCAGAATGGGATGCCGAAAGGCAGACTGGTGAATCCACCAAGGTCATGACCTTCGGAAGACAGTACCCACAGTCCCCTGGCATCAACAGGGCACACAATGGAAGGAGTGTCAAAGGATTTGGAGCTACACAGGCCTGGGTTCAATTCTTGATTCTGCTACCTGTTTAGCCGTGTGTCTTCAGGGAGCCGACTTCACCTCTCTGGGCCTTAGTTTCTTTATCTGTAAAGTGGGACTAATGCTACCCACGCTGCAGATTCTTTGCAACAGAGAGAGTATACAGCTTGCAGTGAAAAACGTAGGCTCTGAAATATCCATAGGAGCTTTAGTCATAAAGCTGCTAGAACCCAGATCTCCACTGAGAAGTGAATGGATAAATCGTGGAGTATTCACTCAATAAATGATTACATAGCAACTAAAAGGAATGAACTACAGATAGAGCAACACAGATGAATTCCCAAATCATGATGTTGAGTGAAAGAAGCCGAACAAAAAGGACACATTGTATGATTCTTTTGATATAAAACTCTAAAAAAGCAACACTTATAGGACAGAAATCAGATCAGTGGTTGGGGGTAGGCAGAGGTGACTGCCATAAACGGTACAAGGGGAGTTTTGGGGCTGATGGAAGGGTTCTATATCTTGATGGTGGTGATGGTGACTCTAAAACTTACCACAATGGACATTTAAAAAGGTTATGTTGTATAAGATATAAAGTATACTTTCAATAAAACTGACTTAATGAAATAAAGAGTGGGGCGGTCTGGAGGTGGGCTGCCTGGGTAAAGTACTTCGTTTTCGTGCCTCAATTTCCTCATCTGTGAAATGGGTTGATAGTAATCGTACCTATTGCTGAGGGTGATCATGAAGACTCAAAAAGATGCTATCTAAAGATCAAGTGCTCAATAAGGGGGAGGCGATTTTACAGGAAAGTTCAGTGTGAGATATGTGAATGCCAAAAGTTTCATAGACTCCTGAGAGAAGGGAGGTCTAACCATTGGAACGCCCTCGTGTGAGGCTGGCGACGAGGGGCAGGCAGCAGACAGAAGCTCTGCAGGCTGGGGTGGGGGGCATTTTAAAACATTTCCAAGGTTCCCATCACCCAAAACTGACTCCTGGGGATCAGGACACTGCACAAGAATTCTTTCACTTCAGGAATTCTTTTTTTTTTTTTTTTTTTTTTTTTT
>NW_006786304.1:966795-976969 GCF_000442215.2 Lipotes vexillifer | reverse complement strand
CCCGCGTCCCCTGCATCGGCAGGCGGACTCTCAACCACTGCGCCACCAGGGAAGCCCCAGGAATAGTTATTCTTGAGAGACAAGGTCAAGCAATAAAACTCGAATGCTTTAATTTGGAGTTTTCTTCAGTCCTGCCAGAGAGAAGTCCAACTCAAGGTGTTGGCAAGGCTGAGCTCCCTCCAGAGGCTCTAGGGAAGACTTCCTTGCCTATTCCAGCTTCTGATGACTCCAGGTGTTCCTGGCTTGTGGCCCCATCACTCCAGTCTCTGTCACCATCTTCACATGGCCTCCTCCGATTCTGTACCTCTTTTCTGTGTCTCTGTTATCTGCTTCCTCTGCTTCTCTCTTATAAGGACATTCCTGATGGCAGTTTTTGGGTCCACCCAGATAATCCATGGCAATCTCATCTCAAATCTTTACTTACATCTGCAAAGACCCTTTTTCCAGATAAAGCACCATTTTCCAATTCCAGGGATAAGGACCTGAAATCTTTGGGTAGATATTATTCAACCTGAGAGTCCCCCGCACCCTTTAAAGGGCTCCTCTATGTTGCTAAAATTGGACAAACCGTAATTTCCGATCTGGTTCTTCGCTGCTATTGTGGTACTTCCAGTTGGTCAAGTTCCTCTAGGGACATTCAGTTCCTCACCTACTTCTGTCCATCCTTACCAGCCATCACCTCTGTCAGAGTCATTTGGGAAGATTTTTAAATGTAGTACCCCACCCCCACCCTAAGACATTCTGATCTAGTAGGTTGGACTCAGGAAACTGGGATTTCTAAAACTCTTCCCAGTGATTCTAATGTGCAACCAGATTTGAGAATCACTACTTTAGAGAAATGTGCCACATGAATAAATGAATGAATGAATGATTCTTTAAATATATGGCTGCTCTAACTGCCAGCTTTGCTTCCATACTCACCAAAAGCCTTCAGATTTGGGATTGGGGAGGGTAGGAGGGGAGAGCGACCCAATTATGTGGTTGGAGTGTGGGCCACAAGGCTGCTTCCTGCTGTATGTGTTGAGGACCTACTATGTGCTGTCACTTAACCCAGTGATATCTAGTTCAAAAGTGTGGATAATTTATATCCTGTTCATTCTAGATAGGGATCTGATTTCGGGACATTTAGGACAAATCTGGTGACTGTGCCAGAGTTACAAATGTCACCTGGGAGAGAAGTCTTCGGGGATTGCCCGCCAACCTTATTCCCTACCCACAACCACCACAGCCAACAGGGCAAATAAAGGAGGCTTATGAGTATCCAGTCTCTGTCACCATCTTCACATGGCCTCCTCCGATTCTGTACCTCTTTTCTGTGTCTCTGTTATCTGCTTCCTCTGCTTCTCTCTTATAAGGACATTCCTGATGGCAGTTTTTGGGTCCACCCAGATAATCCATGGCAATCTCATCTCAAATCTTTACTTACATCTGCAAAGACCCTTTTTCCAGATAAAGCACCATTTTCCAATTCCAGGGATAAGGACCTGAAATCTTTGGGTAGATATTATTCAACCTGAGAGTCCCCCGCACCCTTTAAAGGGCTCCTCTATGTTGCTAAAATTGGACAAACCGTAATTTCCGATCTGGTTCTTCGCTGCTATTGTGGTACTTCCAGTTGGTCAAGTTCCTCTAGGGACATTCAGTTCCTCACCTACTTCTGTCCATCCTTACCAGCCATCACCTCTGTCAGAGTCATTTGGGAAGATTTTTAAATGTAGTACCCCACCCCCACCCTAAGACATTCTGATCTAGTAGGTTGGACTCAGGAAACTGGGATTTCTAAAACTCTTCCCAGTGATTCTAATGTGCAACCAGATTTGAGAATCACTACTTTAGAGAAATGTGCCACATGAATAAATGAATGAATGAATGATTCTTTAAATATATGGCTGCTCTAACTGCCAGCTTTGCTTCCATACTCACCAAAAGCCTTCAGATTTGGGATTGGGGAGGGTAGGAGGGGAGAGCGACCCAATTATGTGGTTGGAGTGTGGGCCACAAGGCTGCTTCCTGCTGTATGTGTTGAGGACCTACTATGTGCTGTCACTTAACCCAGTGATATCTAGTTCAAAAGTGTGGATAATTTATATCCTGTTCATTCTAGATAGGGATCTGATTTCGGGACATTTAGGACAAATCTGGTGACTGTGCCAGAGTTACAAATGTCACCTGGGAGAGAAGTCTTCGGGGATTGCCCGCCAACCTTATTCCCTACCCACAACCACCACAGCCAACAGGGCAAATAAAGGAGGCTTATGAGTATGGGGCTGGGCTTCCCTGGTGGCGCAGTGGTTGAGAGTCCGCCTGCCGATGCAGGGGACACGGGTTCGTTCCCTGGTCTGGGAAGATCCCACATGCCGCGGAGCGGCTGGGCCCGTGAACCATGGCCACTGAGCCTGTGCTCCGCAATGGGAGAGGCCACAACAGTGAGAGGCCCGCATACCGCAAAAAAAAGAGTATGGGGCTGGAGGGACTTCCCTGGCAGTCCAGTGGTTAAGATTCTGCACTTCCACTGCAGGGGGCACAGGTTCAACCCCTGGTCAGGGAACTAAGACCCCACATTATTTAAAAAGAGTATGGGGTGGGACTTCTTTGGTGGTCCAGTGGTTAAGCCTTCCCCTTCCAATGCAGGGGGTGTGGATTTGATCCCTGGTGGGGGAGCTGAGATCCCACATGCCTGCAACCAAGGAACCAAAACATAAAACAGAAGTAATATTGTAACAATTTCAATAAAGACTTAAAAAAAAAGAAGTAGGAGGCTGGAATCTAAGAATCCTGAGTGATTCAAAGTTCTGCCACTTCTTAGCTGTGTGGCTGCCTTTGGCCTCAGTTTTTCTCATCTGAAAAATGGGAATAATACTTGTTTAGGAGGGGTTGTGGGATTAAAAGAGAAAATGCACAGGGTTGGGGGTAAAATAGGTGCTCAAGAAAAATGAATTATTATCAATATTATTACGTTCCAGGCTTGAGGGCTTATGCAAAGATGAAAGCTGTTGAGAAAAAAGAAAACTGAGATTGATCTGCTTGTACTGATATGGAAAGACTTCAAGACATGCTATTAAGTGAAAAAAGCAAGTTTTATAGCACTAGATCTAGGCCAATCCCCTCATTCATTCATTCAACAGATATTTTGAGCTCCGATCAGCACTGTTCTAGATTCTGCAAATTCAGCAGCGAACAAACCAGACAAATATCCCTGCTCTCATGGGTCTAGGAGTCTAATAGGGTGAGACAATGAATAAATAAGAAAATACGAGGAAGTGGTAAATGATGTGATGAAAATAATTCAGGATGATGTTAAAAATCCTCATGGGTTAAATTCTAAAATTACCCATGCCAGCATTTTTTTTTTAGAAAAAAAAGTACAGAGGCATTTTAACTGTGGTTACTTTGGGGGGAGAGACTGGAGGCTTGGGACTTGGGGAGGGAGACTTGTTTTTCATTTTAGCCTTTCTGTAACTTCAGCATTGAATTAAGTGTGTGTGTGTGTGTGTGTGTGTGTGTGTCACTTTTTTAAATTTTTTTTTAAGTGGCAACCAAGTGTAGCTGGGTAGAGAGAGTTGAGCCATGTTTTGTTTTCTTCCTCCATTCTTTTTGGATTTTTCATTTCTTTTAAACAAGTATAGAAGTAGGAGCTATAATTATCGGTTTTTTTCTGCGGCGGCTGGAGAATCTCGCCTGCCAGAGAGCTGGGTAATCTAAATCACGCACAGCGGAACTGCTCAGGGGTTGGCAATTTTTGTAACAATGTTGAACATTTGAGGGTTTTATTTCTAGGTTAATCCTCCCCCCCACCCACCCCCAAACACAATTTTTACCAGTTACAAAACCCAATGCCTCATCCGCGAGGCCATTCCCACGTGGAAGCCTTGACTTATCAGAGTTGGATTCTTAAGCCAACATTCCTCAACCAGAGGTGTCGCAGAAATTTTTAGTTTCGGACCTCTACAAAGCAGCTTCTCAGGGAAGCTGATTTGTGGGATCAGGCCGAGGGAAGTAATAAGAGGCTGAGAAGAGGCGCTGCCCTGCTCCGCCCTCCGCCTCCGCCCACCCTCTCAGAGCGGACCATCGGGAAGGAGTGCATCTTCCTCGTTGCCATGGAGAACGCTGGGAGGCGGGGAGAGAAATTGTGCAACAGGGAGGGGCGCAGTGGCGGGAGGCCCGGTGAAGGGGTGACCCTGGCGGCTGGGATGGAGCTTGTGAGAGGAGGAGGGGAAAATCCAGCGAAGCCTAACGACCCGGCTCTACAAAAGCAAAAACAACCCGAATGAGCCAATAACTGTGAAAAGGTCTCAGCGAGACCTTAACCATCCCCCGCCCCCCCAAGCATCTTTCTTCCTTCCTTCTTTCCTTCTCTCCCTTCCTTCCTCCATCAATGGGCAGCCAAGGACCTCGTCTGGGTCAGGCCCTTTCCCAGCCTTTCCCTAAACATCTGCCTGCTTCCTTCAAGAGTGAAATAAAATCACACGTGGTGAGTTAAAGTTACACGTGCTCATTTTTATACTTTATATTAAAGTCATTAGTTTACAGGTTTTGTTGTTGCGATTTTTCTTTTAACAGTTCTAGTTCGTTATAATTGGTCTCCTTTGTAATCGCATGGATGCAATTCTATGCATTGAAAAACTGTCCTGAAAAGGGTCTATGGCACAGAAAGGGTTAAGGATTCCTGGACTGGAGGGCCCAGAAGAGGGTAGAGGCCAACTAGTGGTTTGGGGGTGGCGGGCAGTATGACCTTTCTAAAATGATGACCTTTGAGCTGTAGGAGATTGCCAAGAGGAAGTGGGAGCAGAACATTTTGGGTGTTGGGAACAGCAAGTGCAAAGGCCCTGAGGTGGCAGTAAGCCTGTGTGTTGGATGAACAGTAAGGAGGCAGGTGTGGCTGGAGTGGAGTGAGGAGGAGAGGAAGAGAGAGGGAAGTGGGGAGATTTAATAGGGCTTCGTGGGCCTCAGAGCTACCTGGGAAGCTTTGCAAATCCTGGTCAACACGTCCCAGGGATCCTGACGCACTATGTCTGTGGCCAAGTCTGAGGACCTTCAATTTAATTTAACTTACTTTAATGAACATTTCTTTTCTTTTTTGGCCCCGCCGCAGGGTTTGTGGGATCCTAATTCCCCGACCAGGGATTGAACCCGTGCCCTTGGCAGTGAAAGCGCGGAGTCCCAACCACTGGACCTCCAGGGAATTCCCTTAATGAACATTTTCGATTGCTAAAAATTTAAGGAATCCCAAAGGATATAGAGTGAAAAGTACATGTCTCTGCCACCTCTGGGGGTCCCTAGTCCCCCTCCCCAGACACAGCCATTTTGGGCGGTACTTATATATGTGATGAGTAAACATATGCACCTAGACCCTTTGGCCTTCACATGCGCACACGCTCACAGACACACGTCAGACTGTTTCAGATTCAAATCCAGGTTCCAATACTTCCTGGCCATGTGACCTTGAGCAAGTGATTTTATTTCCTCAGCTATAAAATGGGAATGATCATCATATTACCTGTCTCATAATGGTTTGGTGAGTTAATTTCATGAGTTAATTCGTAGAGAGCACTTAGAAAGATACCTAGTACATAGGAAGTGCTCCATAAAAGGTGACTATTCTCAGTCACTTCTTTTTTTTCATAGCTGCCTAGTATATCACTTTAAGAACAGAGCTGTACAGTTTAGTCAATTACTACTAATGAACAATTAGGTTCATTTGAGACAGGCTGGGACCTGGGACCCTTTGCTGCAGTGCTGCCATGCTTGCACCTGGACACACGTCTCCTCCAGCAACAGAATACAAGGAAACTATATGGGACTAAAAGTAACTGCATGCATGCGCAGTTAGGGCAAATGCTGGACAAAAGATACCAAAAAAAATCCAACTGCCACTTTTGAAGAGCCCAGAACAAAAGCAGGGTGTCTGGAGCAAAAGCATGGTACTGCGCATGCCCACTGCACACAACATCACCTAAGGGGTGGGCAAACCACCTAAGCCACCGCTCCAGCCGGACCCCTGGACACACCCCTACCCTCACCCCATATAAGGATCTCCCCCCACACACAGCCCCCGGCCCCAGGGAGCGAGCCAGCAAGAGAACCTGTTGTTTGTTCTCGCTCCGCGCTGCTGCAGCAGGGGCCCCAATACAGCCTTGCCTGAATTTCTTGTCTGGCCTCTGATCAATTTCTATTGATTAAGGAGGTCAAGAACCCTGGTCGGTAACACATTCATTCGCTCAAAAATATCTCTTGGGCACCTACTGTGTGCCAAGCCCCACACTGCGGTTGGTGCAGAAAGACCCTGTGGTACCAAGGTCTCCACCCACACATCTCGGTATATAGGTAGGAACTGCTGGTACCACAAGTCACGCGATTTTAAAACGGTAATATACAGTGCCAATGGCTTTCAAAGGGACTGTCCCATTAGCACGCCCACCTTCAGGGCTCGGCTGGAACCCGCACGTTTAGGATGGCAGGTTTGGGAACTGCTGCCTTTCCTGGGGTAAGGTGCTGACGTGGGCTTGGGCTTTGGCGCGGGCGTTCAGCTTGGAAGATAGGGCCCCTGAGAGGCCCGGGGCGCGGCCACACCCCCTGTGGGGGAGGGGAACGAGGGCGTCCCGAAGGGAGTGGACAGCCCCCTTGTCAGTCTTCCCGAGTCCCGGAGTGTAAGATGAGAAGGGGGTAGGTGGGCCTCATCCTGGGGGAAGGCGAGGAGGAGCTTCCTGCGCGCGCGCGCGCGCTCCTAGGCATTGAGCGCTCGGGCTGGGAGGTGGGAGGTGCGTCCAGGTCAGCCTGGACCGGGGTGGCAACCTGCCTAGGGGCGGGAGACCCTCCTGGGGAGCTGGGCTGCGGCCTCCAAGCGCCTCGGCCATATTGAATAGCCACGGCTGAGCCTTCTTTGTCTGCGAAGTTCTCTCCCAAGTTCCAGGCACGTCCCTGGAACAGGAAGAGCCACCGGGCAGCCCCTGTATCGCAGCTGCAGCCGGGACACCCGTTTGCAGCTTGCGGTGGGCTTGGAGCCTCAGGACTGACCTCATCCCGGCTCACGTAAGCATCCTGGAAATCGATTCCCACCAGTCCTTGAGGGGAGCGGGACTTGATCAAGACCAGACTCGTTGCAGGCGGAGAAATTGGGAGGTGAGACTCTCCCGGCGGCGCCACCGAGACCCCACCCTCACCCCCAAGACTCGGGGCTACGAGTAGTTTGGGCTTATTGCCCCCACCCCAGATTTCACCCTGGAGATTTTAAAGACCCTCGAGAAAAGCCATGTGGGGGGCTGGTTCCCCTGGGGCTTCCTCCCATCCCCCGACTGCCTGATCCTCTGGAGCGTCCCCGACGTCTGCAAAGATGTGGATTTGGACGTCCTCGTGGAAGCCTTGAAGCCTGTGGGGACCTTTAAGAAGATCGGCAAGGTGTTTCGCCGGGAGGAGGACTCTACAGTGGGGATGCTGCAGATCGGGGAGGACGTGGACTATTTGCTCATCCCCCGCGAAGTCAGACTGGCGGGAGGCATCTGGAGGGTCATCTCCAAGCCCGCCACCAAGGAGGCAGAATTTCGGGAGCGGCTGATCCAGTTTCTGGAGGGAGAAGGCCGCACCCTGGAGGATGTGGCCCGCATCCTCGAGAAGAGCACTCCGCACCCGCCCCAGCCCTCCAGGAAACCCAAGGGGCCCCGGATGAGGAGAGTCGAGCAGATGGTGACCCCACCTCCCCGGCTGGTCGTGGGCACTTATGACAGCAGCAACGCCAGTGACAGCGAGTTCAGCGACTTCGAGACCTCCAGAGACAAGGGTGACAAGGGCCACAGAGGCACGGGGCGTGGCAGGAAGGTGCGCAAGATGCCTGTCAGTTACCTGGGCAGCAAATTCCTTGGGAGCGACCTGGAGAGCGAGGATGATGAGGAGCTGGTGGAGGCCTTTCTCCGGCGAGGGGAGAAGCCCAGCGTGCCGCCAGCCCGCCGCCGGGTGAACCTGCCAGTGCCCATGTTTGAGGACAACCCGGTGCCCCAGCTGTCCAAAGCGGACAGGTGGCGGGAGTATGTCACCCAGGTGTCCTGGGGGAAGCTGAAGCGGAGGGTGAAGGGCTGGGCACCGAGGTCCAGCCCAGGGGTGGGCGAAGCCTGGCAGTCCTCTACCAGGTTGGAGGGGGATGGCGCATCAGTGCCACGCAGCGCAAGCCTTGGGGATAATGTGGGAAATGCAGGAGACGGGCAGGTGCCTGAGAGCCCCCCAAGATGGTGGAGGCCTAAGATCAACTGGGCCTCATTCTGGCGTCGCAGGAGAGAGGAAGCAGCAGCCAGAGCTCAGGGGGCAGAGGCTATAGATGAGCAGAGAGTGGAGGCCGTAGATAATCAGAGGGTGGAGGCTGTGGATGATCAAAGAGCAGGGGCCATAGCTGTCCAGAGGGCAGAGGCTGTGGGTAATCAGAGGGCAGAGGCCATGGCTGTCCAGGGGGCAGAGGCTCTGGATAATCAGAGGGTAGAAGCCCCAGCTGTCCAGAGGGTAGAGGCTGCAGATAATCAGCGGGCAAAGGCACCAGATGTCCAGGGAGCAGAGGCTGTATCTGATGTGGCAGAGGCCATATCTGACCAGAGGGCAGAAGCTGCAAATAATCAGAGGGCAGAGACCCCAGCTGTCCAGGGAGTTGAATCCTCAGCTGCTGGGAGGGCCCTAGGGGTCAGCCCAGGATCTAGGACCCGGAAACAGGTCAAGACAGTGAGGTTCCAGACCCCTGGACGCTTTTCATGGTTTCGAAAGCGCCGGAGAACCTTCTGGCACACTCCCCGGTTGCCCACCCTGCCCAAGAGAGTCCCCAGGGCAGGCGGGGCTAGGAGCCTCAGGGTCCTGAGGGCTGAGGCCAGAGCAGAGGCAGAACATGGAGAGCAGGAAAACCAGCTGTGAGGAGAGGGCAGGGGGGCCACGGAGGACCTCGCCACCTGCCACAGTATGGGCCACTCAGGGTGTGTCCCTAACTCCGACACTTGGACAGAGGTGCTATCTCCATACTTGAAAATGGAGGTACAGCAAGGGCCTGGCAGTGCCCCACACATCTCCATCTAACACCCCTCTTTGTTTTCTTGTTAAAATTGTGTCTCTCATGCATTGATTTAATTTTTTTTTCTCGTGGCTTGTGGGATCTTAATTCCTGGAACAGGGATTGAACCTGGGCCCGGCAGTGAAAGTGCCAAATCCTAACCATTGGCCACACCAGGGAATTCCCCATGCATTGATTTTTTAAAATATAGACTCTTTATAGTAACCCAAGGAATGTAAATAAAGAAACCCATACAAGGGGTTCGCATCACCCATGATTTTAACTTTTTCATATGCAATTCTAGGTGCTCAGCTTGAAAAAGGGAGAGAGGTGAGGGAGAAATTCCTTCCCCCTCTCCTTTTTCTTCACCCTTTCTCCTGCACACTTAAACTCACTGCCTCCTGGAACTTAAAAAGAGGGCGCAGGTCAACATGCAAATAAAAGTGTTTACAAACTTATTTCTCGGCTGTGGACTCAGCAACTGAAGAATGCTCCAGGGTGATTTTGTCATACCCTTGTGTCCCCTTCCCTCCCCCCCTCCATGATGGCGACTTGTGTTTAAGTCACTTTGCTTGCCATCCCCACACTCCTGGGTTCTGCAGGCTTGGTGGGTACAGGGCCTGCAGTTTACATGCTTCGTCACATCTTGGCTACCAAGTACAGAATCATCATCTGGGAAACGTGGCCAAGACGTGGGTTCTGGAGCCCTTTGTGCCAGAGCTGTGAATTACTGGTGCAGGCTGTGTGGCCCAGGAATCCGTTTTGATCAAGCCCCACAAACATCTGGGGCAGTTGGCTCCTGGACACATTGAAAAAACTTCATTGCAATAGGAACAGGGCAAAAGGTGCGTTGTGGTGTGGTACTGAGCAGTATGCTGTGACTGGCCCTTATAATCGGGAGACCTCAGGTTGCTACATGCTGTGGGAGCTGGGGGACATTTCTCTGTGTTGTTTTGTGTCCCCTCACCCAACCTCACTGGGGGAAAAACACAGCAAATGACCCTGGCCCAACCTCGATACAGGCAGGAGAAAAGGGAATTCTTGGAGGGAGGTCTGAAGGTCACCTGGGTCCTCCTGAGGCTGCAGTCCTGGCCTGAGCTTCTTAGACCTGACTCAGTAGGGCTGTAGGGCTGGGGGGGGGGGGGGGGGACACTGAGG